>NC_134469.1:59727546-59819813 GCF_964194025.1 Convolutriloba macropyga
GGTAAATTTGACCGAGCAATAAAAATACCGTTGAGCATATAGTTTCTCCCCACTTAATTGGGTAGCATCAATAAGGACCAGTTTTAACTTACAAAAGTTTCACTCCCAACTGTAAGAACAAATATGTCGTAGGTCTCAAGCGTTGATGCTGCTTCGACCAGTGAAATTGGTACCACGGGCGGATTTGTGTCAGAGAATGTGTAGTTCCTCTGAAGTGGGTTTGATCCGCGGCTGGTCGCGATAATTTTCCAAACATAGGATGATCCAGGGACAATGTCAAACGAAAAGGCCAAATTTAGCCTGAAATTTACATTATACTACTTTGCAATTCCAAAAAGTTTGGCAGCATGCCAACAATAGTGTTTGTTTCTCAGAAATTTCTCATTTTTGTTTCATATGACATACTATCTTAAATTTCATCCAACCTGATTAAAAAAAACAGACCAACAAGTTTGTAGGTTCTACATCAAACTGAATGCACAAATGATCAAATTCAACTTTGTAAATTTTTTATTACAAACCTTAATACAAGAATAAATAATTGCTTTATCATTTTTTGTTCGAATTTTTATTCCTAAATTCAAAAGAAGTTTTTTGTATTACTTATTTTTCAATAAAATCAAATAATTGTTCTCAAAAAAGGAATCTCACTTTCTTAGTCCAGTTGGCCCCATAGTTCAAAAAGTTATAAAATTACAACTTCATATTATGGCTTCTATGAAAAGTTTTAATCAAAGAACTTTCATAGTATGAATGTTGTAAATTAACAAACTTTTAGAGAAATCATGAACAGGACTAAACAAAGCACAAATAGTGTGTTTCAAAGAAAATTTTTAAAACACTAATAAACACTTAATACGTTCTCGTTCAAAACTCCTTATGAAAATAGCCATCCAGGCTATTTTTGCCTATGAAAATACCCAGGCAGACCAATAAGGCTTATGATCCAGACATTGCTCGTTCAAATTTTTGGTGCGTTCATGTGCTCGTTCAAAAACGCTCATGGAGAGACCTGTCCAGACCAAAATACGATATGATACAGACTTTGGCTCGTTCAATATATGAAAAGACTCACAAAGACTAATTAAGTTTGTGATCCTGACTTTGGCTCGTTCAAGTAGTGAAAAGACTCAGGTAGACCAGAAACAACTTATGATCAATACTTTGCCTCATTATTTCCTTCTTGCCCTTTCGGGGACCTTCTCCCATGTGCTGTAGATTAAATGTGACTTAATGAGTGTGCTATAAAGAGCTTGAATTTTTTCTTGGGCTGGCAGAGAAAATTGCACAATTTTTCTTGTCGTCTTGGACGGTAAAGAGAGCTCAAGAAAGTACAGACTGCGCTGGCTTTGCATCTTAATTTTTTTTCGAGGGACAATTTTTGTCGCTTTGTTTATAAATTATAAATTACTGGCTATAAATTAGGTAGAGTTTAGGAGAAGAAGAATTTTTGCTATGGCTTGTGTAGGAAAAAAATTTAGTATTTCATACGGAAATTTGCAAAATTAGCGAATAAAAAATTTTAGAAATGTTTTTTTTTTCATCGGGTCAAGGAGTTGTCCAAATCAAATCATTATGCTTTGTTTTGTTTGGAGATAGAGTTCAAGCCTTGTGATTTACCTAGTGCTCTTCTCAAAATCTCCTATAGTTGTTTGTTTGTAACTCCGCCGCATCCTGGATGGGAAAGGAGGAGGGGAAAACACCCAAAAAATACAAGAAAATCTCAAAAGTTGGTTTTTTCAATCAACCTGAGACAATTTTCCGACATAACTTTAACTATATATTATAATTTGTTTTGTTTTGTTTTGTTTTGTTTTGTTTTGTTTTGTTTTGTTTTGTTTTGTTGCAGAGTTGATGCGTCTATGGGGAAGATTTTGGCTCGTCTATATGGCAGACTTTGGTTCGACCGTAAATACTGGTGCTCGTTAAATATGTTGCTCGTTAAAACAAACCTCGCCTGTGTATGTTTGAACGCACCATACCCCCTGTGTGCGTTCAAAAAAGGTCTAAGTCATAAACGAGGACAATTTATTACCACGACCTGGGAAGTCCTGTTTCGAAAGTTCTATGATTAAAACCTTTTGTCAAGCTGGGAATATTTCAGCCAATAAATCAATGATAAAGAACATGATAACATCAGTTTTTAAAGGTTGTCATTCAGAAAGCAGCTGTATATTAAAAAAATTGTGATAATCTAATGCCTAAACTGTTTGTTCTCAAAACACAACAGGATTAAGACGAGTTTGGTTTTATTGTTGAAAAGATATAATGTAAGTTTATGGGAATAAGTGCAATGGTAATATCAGTGAGATTGTTGCAAGATAACCTTTAGTTATATACATTTTAGTTATATACATTTTATATACTTTTAGTTATATACATTTTGTTGTCCAAACTCTGTAGGTTATAATGTACAAATTGCCGGCGAATGAATCTATTAAGTTATTTTGAATTAGCTTGTTGCGGGGATACGAGGAAAATTTTTCAAATTTGTCGTTCTCTGCGCAAAAAGTTTGATAATTTGGCTTTACAGCCAAGTAATCTACTTGACGTTATTTCAGGAGATTTACTACAGTTGTTAGTTTCAGAGAAATTGTTTGTAGGCACCTCGTTTATCAGTTTGAACGTGAAAACTTGTTTTACTTTCATCAAAAATATAAAAGTCATTTGAAACGCTATTGTTCAGGAAAATTGAAGTTGGTGTTTTAACAAACTGATCTTTAAATTTATAAAATGATATCTAATCAATATTGAAAATTTAGCGAACAAAGCAAATTCATGCACATTATTGAATGAATTCTTGAATGTTTCTGACCAAAATTTTAAACTGAACATCATTTTGAAGACAGTTTTTTTTATTGGAGCGCATTTTAATTTTAGTAAAGTTGAATTTATGTTTCTACTATTGCTGTTGTTTTTTGTGCTTTTTCAGCACTCCTTTTATGATATTTTAATATTAAAATAAGACAAGGAAACCCGTTAATATGCGTTTGCGCGTGAAGTTCCGACCCGTGTTGATCTACATTTTTGACTTAATTGTCAACCCAATGAAGAGCTAACCAAAAATAGATCATTGAGATTCAAAAATTCGTTTTGCACCCAAACTACTAATTTACAGACATAATGCTATGCCACAATACAGCGCTCACGAGATCTGCCAATCAAAAGATTACGAGAAAAAACAAACAAAAGAACAAATCTAAAAAAAATTAATGGCGAAAACTCAATATCTAAATGTAAAAACATTTAGTAAAAAACATCAAATTGCAATCAGATAACACCTCAACTGCACAAATCTTCTTTTATTTTAATTATCAGCAGATGGGATTGTTCCTTAGGGAGACTAAGTATCAGGTAAAAAAATTAAAAATCAAAAAATTTTTAAAACAAATACTTTCAAACGTCTTAAAAACCCTTAGCTTTCAACAAAAGTATTTAAAAATTATTTAGAAAAATTTACTAAAAAGTCATGAAAAAATAGATAAGAAATGTATTTTTTTTGTTATCCTAAGCCATGGAACCGGTCTAAAGAAGCAGAAAAGTTAATGGAATTACTAACAATCTGCGGAAACACAAAATATTGAAGCCATTAGCTATTATGTAAAAATTACTTTATTTATTTTAATTGTCATCCAGAATAGTTGAAATAAAATTATACTGAAGGATTAAATAAGTTCATTTTGGTTTTTCTTGAAAATAATTCAGCTCTGTTAATACGTGGATGTTGTAAAAGAAGGGAAAAACACAAATATTGACCACTCACAAAACACTTATGAAGACGCATATTGTTCCACAAACAGTACGTCAGTTACGATATAATATATAGAAAAATTAAATTTTCAATTCAAAGGAGTTAGATGAGACCTCTCAATGATGAGAATAAGTTACAAGTTGAGAAAAAGAACAAAAACAGTACAAAACTATACAAATACCAAAGAACGAAAAAAGTTGAAATTGATTAATACAAAAAACATTTAGTTATTCACTTTGAATTGACTGCTTAGAATAAAATCAATCATCCATCAAGGGAGCTCTCAGCATTTTCCAACTAAATGAAGAATGAAAAAAACAGCAAAAATAGCAAATTCTAAAAAAAATGAGACAAATGTTTTGAAGCAATGAATTCTTCATTGAAAATTTTTCTTTTTTAAATTACGTATATAGCTAAACTAGGATTCTTTTTCAACTATAAAACTTCAAAAAACAGCAAACAATTTAAAACCACGAAATCTTTGAGAAAACCCGTAGTATCAACATTAAATTCAATAGCTTTCAACGGAATTGAATAAATGAGCTACGTTATGAATGAATGGGGAGAAAATGCTGTTTTTTGTCGACAATTCATCACAAAAAAATCAGAATAAGTGTTATGACTATGAAAACAATAACAAATATAGGCAAAAACTAAAAACTCAACAGACAAGTGCGAGAAGAAAGTGTCGAAGCCATTTGAACCACAAACTTTTCATTGAAAATTTTATACATGATTCTTTTACCGTCTTCCTCAATCCAATGGGAACTATCAAAATTATAATAATGTGAGAGGATTCCAAAAGAAAACAAATCAGAAAAATATTCAAAAATTAAAAAAATATATATGAAAACTCGTCGCATCGATGTCATAAAGCCAATATTTGAAAAAGAAGTAGCGAACCAGAATAATTTTGTTTGAATGCAGTACAAAAGACGGCGGTCTTGTCATTACTGAGACTGACTTGGAGTTCGCAAAAATATATATAAGATCGACTAACATTCAAAAAAACTTTTTGAAAAACTATTTTTAAAGTCTTAACAAATATTAGTTGTCCATTCACAGCACTAGATAGGTTAAATTAATGCTCATTGAGAAAATTCTTGCACTTTAGTCAACTTGTCTATGGCATAGGACTTCAAAATTTTATTAAAATTTTAATAAGAAAATCAAAGTTCTCCTAAAAATAACGAACACTCAGGGTCAAAGCCAACAAAACAATAGCGATCCCTTGAGAGCTAAATTTCAGTTCATTGGGCTTCATTGAACTGTAAAGGAAACTTTTCATTAATAGATCCTCGATTTGAAACGTGACTATTCTCTTAGTGACTTGAAAAACAAAAAACATAAAATATTTCAAAAAAAAACAGCTATCAAATAGAATTCTATTTTTGTTAGTAAATTTCACTATGAGACCAGAACTAGTCTTTTTAATCGCTTTTTTGGCAATTAGAAAAACCAAATTGATGCACTTTGTAGCGTGAAAGGTAATGTTGAAATAAAAGATTAATAGAAAAAATGTTAATTTGAAAAAAAAAATTATGCTAAAAGTGAACAAAAGTGAACCAAGGTTCCGTGTTCACATGAAACTTCAAACCTCGATAACTCCTCGAAAAAAAAAACGAAATTCAAAAAATCTTTTTAATTTCAAACTCTATGCTGGACGAGCTTTTTAATGATACCACTCACATTTCCCTACAAAGAAAAAATATCGATCGGCCAAAATTGAACAAAAAAAAACCATTTGAGCATATAGTTCCTTCACGCCACAAGTGGGGTCGGAACAATAAAAAAAAATGTCCGCATTTTAGTTGTCCTATGCTCTAGAACCAATGTTACTACTGGGAAAATTCTCCAACAAACGAAAACTTGGCTGCTTCGGTATTCTTTAAGGTGCATCATTTTGATCTTTGGTAACATGAGGTTGCATTTAGCAAGATGGCCGCAACGACCCAAATTTTGATTGAAATGCGGGTACCTTTATAATTTCAGTTAATTGGTTGGAAATCCGATATCTCTATTCTTCAGTTTTTACGACTCGAAGAGGAGTATTGATATTCTACAGGTTTTTTTTAGCAGAAAGCAAGTTTGTTCATGACTTGAATTTTTACTTCTTTCTATTCGAGCTTTTACCTCCGTTTTTGATTGTTGACTTCTGTTTTCGAACATTGGATATTAGCAATAGCTTAGTTTGTAATGTATAGCAAATGGTAACAGTCTGAAATTCAAGGTGAAGAGGTCAATTTGAGAAAATTTGATCCCATTTAACTACCTACCCCCCCCCCCACCAAAAAAACTACCCCCCACGTACCTACCCCCCCCCCAACTTATTTACCTCCCCTCCCCCTCCAATCCCAACGTACCTCCCCCCCCCCCCTTCGTACCTACCTACCCCCCCCCCCCATGTACCTACCCACCCCTCCCCCTCCGCAACGTACCTACCCCCACCCCACCAACCTACACCCCCACACCCCCGCCACCACCTACCTGCCCCCACCTACCAACCACCCCCCCCCTCACCACCACCACCACCAGCACTTACCCACACCCCTGAACTGAATAAAATTTTAACGCTTTTTATGTTATATTGGTCTACTATTTTCGTTATTTCTAGTGTTTTTTTCGATATTCTGATTTTGTCTAAGTTAGGTAGAGATTATTTTGCACGACGATTCGAGTCGTTTCCGGTATTCTACCGGCTATGTTTTTTTGTTTAGACATAAAGTGGCTATTATTCTCAATTAGATCAGGGTTGACAAAGAGTTTTAATCCTAAAATTTTTATATTATCCTGCAATACTTTTATTCCATATATCAAAAATGAAATCAAACATAGGTAAAACTGCTGCTTTGTCATTAACGAAATTGCGATTTTCAAAAAATTTTCCAAAATCGAAATGTGAGTACATTTGTATTATAAAAGGAAGTGTTATGGTTACTACTGCTCCATAACAAGAAACAGGAGATATTTAACGCGTCTTGTTTTTTCATGAGACCTTATAATCTTCTTAAATATTTGCACCTTTTTTTAGCCTAAGAAAAAAAATCTCTATACTCAAGACATAAGAAATAATTAAAACTAAAATAGAATTTCGGATAGGCCAGGGCTGAGAAGCGCACAAAAGCATAGAAAATATAAAGCATACGGAAAATGAACTCTGTAAGGGCATTAGAAAGGGAGGGACATAGAACAAATAAAGAAGGATTTTTTTGAAAAAAAAACATTTTTCTCCAGAATTTAAACAGTTGAGCTTTCCTTGGTGCTTTGTCATATACTTACAAAACAGTATGGTTGGCATTGTTTTCCTAGATCCTCAAATTTGTCGGAAAATGTGATTGAGCTTCTTTACTATATGACACTTGGCTGGTTTTGTAATATCAACTTTTGCATTGGAGCAGGACAGAACATTCGAGCAAGAGATCAATAACAAGTAATTAAAATTATTCGTTCTTTAAAAAGATTTTTGTCTAGGACCTGTCAATAGAATAATGCAAAAATGGACAACTGGGACTCAAATTTCATTTGACTGGAAATTAAGAAATTTCGAACACAATTGGTAATTTTGAGCTCTTACGGAAAAAATTTTTGCATACATTTTTACGGTCACTCACAACTGTTCCATAAATGCCGCATAACTAAAAAAGAAATATTTCAAATTTTTCAACTTTTGTTTTGAAGCATATAAATTTACTCTTTGCTTTTAGCACTTTTTAGGTATTCTATGAATGTTTTATGACAACTTTTTGTAAACACCTCAATAGGAATTTGTAATTTTGTAATTTCATTCCAAATTTGAGCACAAACCGGGTAGTACAAACTTATCTCACTCGAAAACATTCTTCTGTCTCCAGCTGAGAGGCAAGTCCAGACATTCAAGTTCCATTTCGACTGTCGATCCAACCCCAGATTCAAATTGGACATCAGTTTGCAGTGAACGGGTAGTGATCACATTGGTTACGGTGATCTCATCTGTGTATAGAGACTGTACGAATGACAATTGGGAACTATTTCGGCCAAAAGCACTTTCTGCTAGTATATGTATCTTGTATTCTCCACCCGCGATCAAATTAGTTATTGTCACATCGTTGATGCTTAAACAAAAATTTGTGAAAAGATTCAACTGGTTTTTGTGAAAATGATTGATACGAACAATCTTCTATCGTAAATAACTTGCAAACTGTAACGTTTTTTCCGGTGGTGGTCAAGCAAGCCGATAGGCAAGTAAGCCGAATTTTGAAAATGAGGTCAAGTAAGCCGAAAAATTTTGGGATACTCGTATTTTAAGTTGCCCCTGGCGGGCCCGATAACAAGCCCGTGGTTTCCGGATTACATCCGACAGCAGATGAGATGCATGGCCATGGACAGTGGTCCGGTGAGGCCCGTACCCACCAGTTGTCTTAAAAAATGACGTAGTTTTGTTTCGTTGATGCATTGGAATACATAATGCGCTATAATGCTATGTGCAGTGCTAATTTTAACGGTTAACAATGAATTATTTCTGAATATATTACATAACTGTTACATAACTTTCGGCTTTCTTTTATGTCGGCTTAATTTTACTTCGGCTTGCTTTGCATTCACCGTTTTTTCCGCCCTAGCTCTACAATTTACAGTTGTCAAATAGGGGGATTGGGCCGAGAAATGCCGCTTACGGGCACATTTCTTTACATAATAAAAATTACTCCGCGAATAATAAACTTATTGCTTTATTGCTTAATAAGACCCTAGGTTATTTTCATGCCCCAAGTTAAATACTCGAAATCAACGGTTGTTTTTACGCCCGGGCCGAGGAATGTGGCCAAAATTATGTAAGATCAGCGACAACTAGCGTTGGCAAGTCGGAAAATTCACCGCAATTTTCTTACATAATTTTGCGTTGAATGCGTTGAATTTAAAGACAAAAATTCAACGCATTCAGCGCAAAATTATGTAAGAAATGGCGGTGAATTTTCCGACTTGTCAACGATAGTTGCCGCTGATCTTACATATTTAGCGTTGAATTTAGCGTAGATCTTACATATTTAGCGATGAATTTAGCGTAGATCTTACATATTTTTGCGTTGAATTTAGCGTTGATCTTACAAAAAACCAACGCGTAGAACTCTGGGTATAGGACTCGAACCACTGAACTCCTGTTTACTTGTCGCCTCTTCTACCATTGCGCCACAGTACCTTGGTTTCCTTAAGAGCCGAAATTCTTATAAAGCGTAGATCTTACATATTTTGCGTTCAATTTAGCGTAGATCTTACAGATTTTGCGTTGATTTTAGCGTAGACCTTACATATTTTGCATTGAATTTAGCGTAGAACTTGCATATATTTTCGTTGAATTTAGCCTAGATTTTACATATCTTTTGTTGAATTTGGCCGAGATCTTACATATTTTCAACTTATTCAACGCATTTATCATGTGAGAAGTACTGGGAAAAATTAAAAAATTTTTTTAAGTTTTAAAAAAATTTTGAATTCCTAAAATGGTCTGAAATGGTTTTTGCACCGTAAGAGAGCAAATGGTTATTTTTTGCTGACTTCATTTTTCTCAATTGTGCAGTATAGGGGTCGAAACAGTAAAAAAATTAATTTTTCGAAAAAAGGACTTGAAAAATTTGAAATCTTAAAATGGTCTGAATTGGATTTTGCACTATAAAAGAGCACTAAAAAAGATTTTTTCTGACTTTTTGTTACTCACCTTTGGAGTATAGGGTTCGAGATAGTGAAAAAATTAAATTTTCGAAAAAAAAAACTTGAAAAATATTTGTAATCGTAAAATGGTCTGAAACGGATTTAGCACTATAAAAGAGCACTAAAAAGTGATTTTTCTCACCTGCGCAGTATAGGGTTGAAACAGTTAAAAAATTAACTTTTTGAAAAAAACTTGAGAAATTTGGAACCGTAAAATGGTGTCAATTGGATTTTGCACTATAAAAGAGCACTAAGAAATGATTTTTCTCTGACTTCACATTTCTCACCTTTGCAGCATAGGGGTCGAAACAGTGAAATTGATTTTTCGAAAAAAAAACTTGGAAAATTTTTGAAATTATAAAATGGTCTCAAATAGATTTTGCACTATAAAAGAGCACTAAAAAGTGGTTTTTTGCTGACTTCGCTTTTCTCACCTGTGAAGCATAGGGGTCGAAACAGCGAAAAAATTGACTTTTTGAAAAAAACACTTGAAAAACTTTTGAAATCATAAAGTGGTCTGAAATGGAATTCAAAAAATTCAATCTTAAATTTGTAAGATCTAAGCCAAAATTCTACGCAAAATATTTAAGATTGGTGTTGAAAGCGTTGAATTTATGTAAGATGTACGCTAAATTCAACGCTAATTATGTAAGATCTACGCTACAATTCAACGCTAAATATGTAAGATCTACGCCAAACTTCAACGCAAAATATGTAAGATTGGCGTTGAATGCGTTGAATTTATGTAAGATCTACGCTAAATTCAACGCTAAATATGTAAGATCTACGCTAAAATTCAACGCTAAATAGGTAAGATCTACGCCAAAATTCAACGCAAAATTATGTAAGATTGGCGTTGAATGCGTTGAATTTATGTAAGATCTACGCTAAATTCAACAATAAATATGTAAGATCTACGCTAAATTCAACGCTAAATACGTAAGATCTAAGCTAAAATTCAACGCTAAATATGTAAGATATACGCCAAACTTCAACGGAAAATTATGTAAGATTGGCGTTGAATGCGTTGAATTTATGTAAGATCTACGCTAAATTCAACGCTAAATATGTAAGATCTACGCTAAAATTCAACGCTAAATATGTAAGATCTACGCCAAATTTCAACGCAAAATATGTAATCTGGGTGTTGAATGCGTTGAATTTATGTAAGATCTACGCCAAAATTCAACGGAAAATTATGTAAGATTGGCGTTGAATGCGTTGAATTTATGTAAGATCTACGCTAAATTCAACGCTAAATATGTAAGATCTACGCTAAAATTCAACGCTAAATATGTAAGATCTACGCCAAATTTCAACGCAAAATATGTAATCTGGGTGTTGAATGCGTTGAATTTATGTAAGATCTACGCCAAAATTCAACGCAAAATTATGTAAGATTGGCGTTGGATACGTTGAATTTATGTAAGATCTACGCTCAAGCCTAGATCTTACATAAATTCAACGCATTCAACGCCAATCTTATATAATTTTGCGTTTTTTAGCGTTGACACCTCGGCTCG
Source organism: Convolutriloba macropyga (assembly GCF_964194025.1). Lineage (NCBI taxonomy): Eukaryota > Metazoa > Xenacoelomorpha > Acoela > Convolutidae > Convolutriloba > Convolutriloba macropyga. The sequence continues at coordinate 59,738,503 of NC_134469.1, forward strand.
GGCGGGAAGACTTCTGAAAAATAAATTTGCCTAAGAGCATAATAAATTATCAACTTTGATTGAGTAATTTCCTATCTCCGCAAAATTTAATTGTGCTACTTCAGCATTCTCGTTGACAGAGCTAACCCAGGTATCTCCACACAATTTTTTGTAGTTGTGTGTTTTTCCCAGAGATGTATATGATCCAAATTTTTCCATATTATACTCTTTTCCATAAAAATACTTAAAATTAATTTTAGATATCTTTTTAAAGAAAAACATTGGATAGCAAATTCTGTATGGAAAATTTCCTACAAGTTTCATTTTAATGCAGCAAATTTAAGTGATGATTTTTTCACGAAGCGTATGCAGGAAAATTACAAAATTACAATCTTCAAACTACAAAAATAACATTCAATCTTATGAAATATGAACAAATAACAGTTTTCTGAAACTAGTTCTACATCTGATTTAGAATCAATATTTTCAGGAAGATAATAAACAAAGACGGAGAATGAGAGAGTTATCACAATCAAAAACAATATAACTTACACTTTTAACGAAAATAACATGGAGGTAGACTCTCACGTTTGTTCCGAACAATTTTATTTCAATTGTTAATCAAAAAATGATTTTCATAATATCATTTTCAGACGATCCTTTAATCAGAAATACTGATTCCAATCATATCAACTACTGTCTTACCAATGATTAAATTTTTTCGAGGGTCCAAAAACGGAATGTCAAAGTGTAAAAAAGAAAAGTTCACTATTCTGAGAAGTAATTGAAAAGTCAACGTCATAGTGTAGACAAATTAGCAGAACATATTGTCATTAGGAGTCTTCCAACCCTAAATTTATGATGCAATTTTGTATTCATCTATAAGTGAATGTTACAACCAATCTTACTGCATATGTTCCTAATAAACCCTTGTAAACATCGTTAACTCTAAACTTAATTGCCTGTTTTCGAAACATATCAAGGAGAAACCGTACGCACATGTCACAAAAAAAGAAATTCAAAGTTACTTACAGACAAAATTCACGTTTTCAACGTAAGTACAGCAGAGTATTCAAAGTATTTGAATTCTACAACCTTTGTAATTAAAATCCCGCTTTGAATTAATTGAGATTCGCGCTAAGTGTAATTGAAATCTGTGCCTTTGATAAGTTCAGATTTTTACTTAATCAAATTTCTAAAAACTAAGTTGATTGACCACGTTGGGTAAGGAAATTTCAGAAATTTGTACGTATGATTCACGTTTATTTTCATTGTTGCTCACAATCCCAATGTTTTTTCCAAGGGAAATTGTTAAAATTTTCTTTATTTTAGATTCGAGCAAACAAGCACCGCAAACGACAATGGGAAGTGATAACCATCACATATTTCATGACTGCAAAAATTTTTCTAATGTCACAACTTTTTCAGAACACACAAAAATAACCTATTCGAAACTCAACAGAAAGAAAAACTAGAAACTATTTGATACTAATGTGCTTCAGAATTTTTCAAAAAACTGTAATGCAGTTATTTGATTATTTTTTGCAAAGAACCCTTAGCTGTCATTTCCCTTTTTTTCTCCATTGAATTTGATTCTTTTAATATAGTCTTTCATTTGAGTAAATTATTTTTAGTTTTAATCATTTAGAATTCATCATGTGAGCTCCTCGCTGCAACAAAACTTCCCTCACCACAAAATTAAAACAATTGCCTGCACGATTACTATTTTAACCGTTCGTTGAATATCCCTCAGACTGATTAAATCATTTTTGCCCCTCAACTATTCAGGAACGTTCACATATCAGAACAATTGTTTTTTCCCACAGCAGTTCAAAAAGGTCAACGCATAAGTTTAAAAATAGAAACTTTGCTTATTTTAATCGTATTGTGGCAAAAATCACAAATAACAGAGATCAATGAAAAACAGATGACACAAGCACACGGTACAAGGATTAAATACAGTCATAATCGACAATTAAAATAATTGTTCCGACCCCACTTGTGGGGGGGGGAGGAACTATATACTCAAATGGGTTTTTTTTATTCAAACAATTTTGGCCGATCGATACATTCATCGCAGCGAAATGTGAATGGTATCATTAAAAAGCTGGTCCAGCGTAAAATTCGAAATTAAAAATTTTTTTTGAATTTTGTTTTTTTTTCGAGGAGTTATCGAGGTTTAAAGTTTCATGTGAACACTGGATATTTGGTTCACTTTTGTTCACTTTTACCGTAATTTTCGTTCGAATTAACGTTTTTTCTACGAAAAATTTAATTCAAAACTAGATTTCACGCCAAAAAGTGAATCAATTTTAGGTTTTAAATAGACTAAAGGAGATAATAAAGACTAGTTCTAGTCTTAGAGGGAAGTTTAATATATAAAAAAAATCGAATTAGGTTTGGGAGCTCTTTTTTTAGAAAATTTTGCAATTTTTTTTGTTTTTTCAAGTCACCTAGAGACTACTAGACACTTTTAATATCGAAGTTCCGTTAATGACAAACCTCTTTTACGATCAAATGAAGCCGAAGCCCAATGAACAAAAAATTTGTTTCGAAGGGATCGCTCATGTTTTTTTTTTTGGACTCGTATCTCAAATTTCGTAATTTCAAATGAAATTTTGATTTATTTTTTAAGGTTTTACTATAGTTTTATAATCATATGTCAACTAAAGGTGCAATAGATTTGCTAATGAGCATTAAGTGAACCTATCTAGTGCTGTGAGTGGACAGCTAATGGCTGTTAAGACTTTGAAAATAATTTTTCGAAAGTTTTTTAAAATTAGTAATTCATAAACTTATTTTTGTGAGCTGTAAGTTCGTCTGAGTAAAAACAGGATTGAACTCCTTCATACCATTGCAACATAAGTTAATCTCATTGGCAGCTCTATCAAATAACTATTGGTTATACGTCTTCAATGCCACAAGATTTCAAGTTTTTTTAAAAAATTTTTTGGGCATTTCGTTTTATTGGTTCATTTTGATATCTTTTCACGTCGTCCTAATATTGATGGCTACATCTTCCTTTAGTGAAGACGTCCGAAGGATCATAGATAAAACTTTCTTTGAAAAAATATGGTTTAAATGGCTTCAACACTTTCTTCTCCCATTTTTCTAAAGAAATTTTGGTTTTTGCCTGTATTTGTTGCTTTTTTCATAGTCATAAGACTTATTGTAATGTCTTATTGATTACCTAGGCATCATAAAGATCCTTGTATTCACATCGTGGCATAGCTGAGCGTCATTGAATTCCTACAAAAGCTTTTGAGTTTAATGGCTGTTAAGACTTTAAAAATATTTTTTTTATTTTTTTTGAACATAAACCAATCTTAAGCTTATTTTCGTGGATTATAAGTCAGTCTCGGTAATGACAGAACCGCTTTTTTTCTACATCAGCAACATTTTATCTAGTTAGCGGTTTTATCTTCTAACTATTGGTTTTTTTGACTTCGGTGCACGAGTTTTCATAATTTTTAAAATTTTTGGATTTTTTTTAGTAATTTTGGTTCTTTTTCAAATCGTATTACATTATCCTAATATTGATAGCTCCCATTGGCTTAGTAAAGACGTTCAATGGATCGTTCAAAAAGTTTTCAGAGAAAAAAGCTTATGGTTTAAATAGCTTCGACACTTTCTTCTCTCAATTTTCTACCGAACTTTTGGATTTTGCCTGTTTTTGTTGTTGTTTTCATAGTCAATGACTTGTTGTAATGTCTTATTGATAAACTTTGAATGACAGACATCCTAGTCGTCACATCATCTAGGCATAATTTAGCGTATTAAATGCATTCCGTTGAAAGCTGTAGAATTTTTTGACTTTGATTCTATGGGTTTTCTTAAAAATTTCGTGGTTTTGATGTATTTTTCTTTGCCATAAGACTTATTGTGATGAGTTATTGATGTCACATGAATGAAACCTCTCATTGCTATTTCATCGAGGCAGAATTTAGTGTGTTTAATTAACTTAAAATGTAGCATTTTTTTAAATTCAAACATCTATTTTTGTTATCTCTTCATTTGGTTGACAATTAAGTCAAAAATGTAGATGAGCTCGGGTCGGAACATCATGTGCGAACGCACATTAACGAGCCGCCTTGTTGAATGTTACAAATAAAATAGATAATTGGACAACACTGCATCATGTTTGATGGTCATCTAATCAATTAGTATTAGACTCAATCTGTTTAACCACAATCAATTAAACCAATTCAACTGCTTAACGTTTATATTGAGGTGCAACACTTAAACTTAACGAATTGGTCAACTTGTATCTCCATTGGGGGGAGGTGTTTCTTATTGTTGTCACCAATGTTAGTATAAACTAATTCAGGAAAATATCTGAGGAAGACTAATAATTTGATCATCCTAACAATATTATTATATTGAAGTTACCGCTTTAAAATGTCCCATTTGTCACATAAAAGGATGTTGAGTGTGGAAACGGGGATGTGTCCAATTTCGTATGCTGTAAAGAAAACCTTACCTATGTGCACTTGGCTGTAAACCCCAAAATTTTGCGCACCCTTTCATCCAAAGAAAAAATAAATTCATCTGAAGAAAATCATTTGGGTTGCTATTTTTATTTCATTAGGGCCAATACGGCGATTGAAAGCAGAGAGTAAGAATCACTTCACATTTGCGTCAAAGTTGTTGCTTCTTATGTTCTCTTTGTCTTTGCTCATGATAATTGTCGTTGGTTAGAATCAATAGACAAGAGGCCATTCGCATTGTCAGATCTTCGTTTCCCTGACTTTTTAAATTGACAAATGCTGTCTGATTGGCTCCTATAAAGCGTGAAAAATTTACTAAAAAAGCTTTTGGATTAGTAATCAATAACTTTCTCCAAAATGGACTATGCCAATCTGGAAGGGAATACAGTTGATCTCATCATTGTCGAAAGATACTGCAATTAAAAACTCTGATTTGGTTGAGCAAAATATGTTTCTGATTGGAAAATCACTATTACAAATAATAATACAGTTTCTTGTGAGAAACCGATTTTTTTTCTTTAACATCCATAGCATCAATTTGCAAAACAACATAATTGCACAAATCTACCTTTTCATCCTTCAGAGGCAACTTACGCTCAACCAGATTATTTCCCGGGCCGAGGTGTACACCCGTATTCCACCGTTATTAAGCGAGAATAAGGGTGTAAAGCCGATTCCACTCCTAATTAGCAGGGATAAGAGTGTAAGAGTGTAATTTTGAGAAGATCATACTATTTTGTACACTCTTTACACTCTTTAATACACCCTCATTAAACTCTAAAAAATTACTTTTGATTAGACTCATTAGTCCAATTTTTAGTGGGCAATAGATTGAAAAGTGTAATTTTGAAGAGATTGCGCTCTTAGAAACACAGTGAATTTTTGAAGAAATTACACTCTGAGAAATACACTACAATTACACTGTCTTGTCCACTTATTTCCTTCTTTACAACGGCTGTAAATCTTATCCAGGCTCCGCACAAGAAAAAAGCCCAGAAATGAAGAAAATTTCGAATTTCATAAAAAATGCTCGTTATCAACTTTTTGACTTTTTGAAGAAGACGAGTCAGAAAGTCTATTTTAGCCCATTTTGTTGCCCTGATAATGCACTTTTTGATTTTTTGTAGAAGTAAATGCAAAATTTTGACTTGTTTACAAAATTTTAATGAACTGTCGAATTAGCTAAAGGCAAGGTCGAACTTCATCAAAAAGCGTTTGTTAAAAACTTTTTGAAGAAGACGAGTTAGAAAGTCTATGTTAGCACATTTTGTTGCCCTGATAACGTGCTTGTTGATTTTGTGTAGATTTAAAAGCCAAATAATTGATTTGTTTACAAAATTTTAGAGAACTCTCGAATTCGGTGAAGAAAATGTCGAACTTCATAAAAAAATGTTCGTTAAAAGCATTTTGATTTTTGTAAGAGGACGAGTTAGAAAGTCTATTATAGCCCATTTTGTTGCTGTGATGACGTACATTTTGTTTTCGTGTAGAAGTAAATGCCAGAATTTTGATTTGTTTACAAAATTTTGATGAGCAGTCAAATTAGGTGAAGGAAATGTCGAACTTTATGAAAAATGTTTTTTAATAACTTTTTGAAGAAGACGAGTTAGAAAGTCTATGTTAGCACATTTTGTTGCCGTGATAACGTGCCTGTTGAGTTTGTGTAGAAGTAAAATTCAAAATTTTGTTTTGTTTACAAAATTTTAATGAACTCTCGAATTAGGTGACGAAAATGTCGAACTTCATAAAAAATGTTCGTTAACAACTTTTTGACTTTTGTAAGAAGACGAGTTAGAAAGTCTACTTTAATCCATTTTGTTGCTGTGATAACGTACCTTTGATTTTGTGTAGAAATAAATGCCAGAATTTTGATTTGTTTACAAAATTTTAATGAACAGTCAAATTAGGTGATGAAAATGTCGAACTTCATAAAAAATGTTCGTTAACAATTTTTTGATTTTTGTAAGAAGACGAGTTAGAAAGTCTATTTTTGCCCATTTTGTTGCTGTGATAACGTACTTTTTCATTTTGTGTAGAAGTAAATGCCAGAATTTTGATTTGTTTAGAAAATTTTAATGAACAGTCAAATTAGGTGAAGAAAATGTTGAACGTCATAAAAAATGTTCGTTAACAACTTTTTGATTTTTATAAGAATACGAGTTAGAAAGTCTATTTTAGCCCATTTTGTTGCCCTGATAATGCACTTTTTGATTTTTTGTAGAAGTAAATGCAAAATTTTGACTTGTTTACAAAATTTTAATGAACTGTCGAATTAGCTAAAGGCAAGGTCGAACTTCATCAAAAAGCGTTTGTTAAAAACTTTTTGAAGAAGACGAGTTAGAAAGTCTATTTTTGCCCATTTTGTTGCTGTGATAACGTACTTTTTCATTTTGTGTAGAAGTAAATGCCAGAATTTTGATTTGTTTAGAAAATTTTAATGAACAGTCAAATTAGGTGAAGAAAATGTTGAACGTCATAAAAAATGTTCGTTAACAACTTTTTGATTTTTATAAGAATACGAGTTAGAAAGTCTATTTTAGACCATTTTGCTGCCGTGATAACGTACTTTTTGTTTCTGTGTTGAAGTAAATGCCAGAATTTGTATTTGTTTACAAAATTTTAATGAAAAGTCGAATTAGGTGGAGGAAATGTCGAACTTCATGAAAAAGGTTTTTTAATAGCTTTTTGAGGAAGACGAGTTAGAAAGTTTATGTTGGCCTCTCTTGTCGCTGTGATAACATACTTTTTGCTTTTGTGTAGAAGTAAAGGCCAAAAGTTTGATTTTTTTTTACAAAATTTTAATGAACTATCGAATTAGGTGAAGGAAATGTCGAACCTCATGAAAAACGTTTGTTAATAACATTTCGAAGACGACGAGTTGGAAAGTTTATGTTAGCATTTTTTGTTGCCGTGATAACGTAATTTTTGAGTTTGTTTGGAAGTAAATGCCAATACTTTTAATTGTTTACAAAATTTTAATGAACCATCGAATTAGTTGAAGAAAATGTCGAAATTCATGAAACACGTTTGTTAATAATTTTTTGAAGAAGACGAGTTAGAAAATCTCTCTTGACCCATTTTGTTACCGTGATAACATGGTTTTTGATTTTTTGTAGAAGTAATTTTTGCTAAAATTTTGATTTGTTTACTTTAACTTTCGAATTAGGTGAAGAAAATGTCGAACTTCATAAAAAACGTTCGTTACCAACCTTTTGACTTTTTGAAAATGTCTTAACAAAGGAATACTAAGAGGTACCGGGTTGAGGTCGTGGAAGTATGAACCAGACGATCAAGACGCAAAACACCCAGGACTTGACAGTCCAGACAGTAATTGGAGTATGAATCAAAATTCCGGGAAAATGTGCGAAATTGTGCGAAATAGCGCAAAGAATCAGGAACTGCTCGAGATTGATTCGACAAACCAGTCCTGCGAAATTGTCCCACGTCGAGAAATACCGACGAAAAGGACGTACGAAACGTCGGTTTCTGTGGGTTTTTGTCGCTTTCATAGGTATTGCTGTAAGGAGCGTCGGATTAATCGGAATTGTCAGTTTCAACGTAAGAAGCGAAGGTTTAAGTAAAAGAATCATCATTCTAGCAGCGTTGGCATCTTTGTGTTGTAGTAGTAGTAGTAGTAGTAGTAGTAGTAGTAGTAGTAGTAGTAGTAGTAGTACTAGTAGTAGTAGTAGTAGTAGTAGTAGTAGTAGTAGTAGTAGTAGTAGTAGTAGTAGTAGTAGTAGTAGTAGTAGTAGTAGTAGTAATAGTAGTAGTAGTAGTAGTAGTAGTAGTAGTAGTTTTCGTAGCGGTGGTCGAAATCAGAACATCAGTTGATACATACTGGTTTTTCTTTAATACAACTAGCAAGTTTCCAAAAAAAGAAATCAATTAATTTGGATATACAAACTTTTTGAGCTCCTCGTTCAAAACTCTTTATGAAACTACCCATCCAGACCATTTTTGCCTATGAAAATACCCAGGCAGAGTAAAAATGCCCCTGATCCAGACTTTGCCTTGATCAAATTTTTGGTGCGTTTATGTGCTCGTTCAAAAACCAAACAAGTTCATGATCTAGACTTTGCTCGTTCAAGTAGTGAAGAGATTCAGGTAGAGCAAAAACAACTTATGATCCATATTTTGCCTCGTTATTTCTTTTTTGCTTTTCTGGGGATCTTTTCCCATGAGCTGTATATTAAAGGTGGCTTAATGAATGAACGAAATGTTTTGCTTTCAGATCAGTACATCAAAAAGGGTTACATTAGAAATAAAAATTTCGGAAACACAAAAATTTCGTATGTCTTTTTTTTTGTAAAAGTTGTTCAAATTTTTTTCTATTAGGCTTAGCCGGGTCAAATTAACGAAAACGGCGTTTTCTAGGCTATGGTTGGCTATGTTATAGAGAAATGTACGGTAAAGGACCCTCTGAATCTAAGAGTTGCTGCATGTCGTCCATTTTCATTTTATAGGATCACCTTTCTATAGGAAAGGTCATAAACGAAAACGTTTTGCGTTCATGTCAATACTTCAAAAAGGGTACATTAGAAAAGTTTTGGGCACGCTTCCCAATTCTGAGGGTTTTTGCTAAACTACTGAGCAAATTTATACGAGTATAGTTGCGTTTTGTTGATCATAAGTGTTTTTTGACAACCATTTCTAATTAGTTACTGAAGTCAGCCTTCTCCTAATGTTATTAGCCTGTAATTTTATACAGAAAAAATTCAGAAATTTTAGTATTGCAATACGTTTTCTTAACTTTGATGTAACTTTTCTTCAGTTTCGGTGTATTTATAGTTGCAAATTGTGTTATTTATTTTTCGATTGGATCCCTGAATCTTTTAAAATAATTGTTTTTGGGAATTCGAGAATTTTTAGTTTTTTGCGAAATCATGAAAGTTTTGTTTGAGTTCTTTTTTTGTCAAATCACACAAATGACCCTGGCTTTTGCTGCGAGGTGGCAAATTGTGTGTAGTTCGTGATAGAGGCCTTCGGCCTCAAGAAAATATAAAATGCGCTTGCTTGAATTACGTCCGAGGGGCAGGTTTGAGCCGCTTTGCTGGATTTTGTGTGATATTTATCTCATTGGCAGAAAATTCGGGGCAGGCTTCCGGTTACTAATGATTTTTCCTAAGCTACTGAGCCAATTTAGACTGGCATAATCAAGTTCTGTAGATATTAAGTTCTTTCGTTCTCAAAATTTGTTTTATATTATTAATGAAATTGGCCTGCTTAGAAGGTTTTTAGACTCTAAGTCTAAAAAACCTTTAAATAATTATTTTTTCAAAATGATTTTAGTATTGATGCAGTTTTCTTTCATTTGTGGTTTTGCTATTTGTAAACTGTGTTATTTAGGATTGTTTCAATCCATCAAGTTTTAGTAATCAAGAGTTTTTGGAATTTAACAATTTAATATGTCTTCTTTTTTAAAATTATGAAACTCTTGTGTGACTTCTTTTTTTGACAAACCACTCAAAACATCCTGGACTATGCGGCAAGGTGGGAAAATGTTCCTACTTAGCGGAAGATATTTTCAGCGTCCAGAAATTTCAAACTGCACTGGCTTTGCTTCCTGAATTTTTTCCGAGGGCCAGTTTTATGTCGCTTTTCTAGTTTCTGTTCAAAAATTATGAATTACTGGTAGAAAAATTGGAGCATGCTTCACGTTTCTAAAGCTTTCTCCCAAACTACAGTGCCAATTAGGGCGGGCATAGTCTGGCTTTGTTGAATATGAATTCTTCTTGATTCCACTGTTCAATTTGTTACTGAAATCGTCCTTCTCAGAAAGTAATTAGGCTGTAAGTTTAGTGAAAAAATTATAATGATTCAAAACGTTTTTTTGGTTTTGATGTTGTTATTCTTCTAATTTGTAGTATTGTTAATTGCAAATTGTGTTGTTTAGGCTTTGTTTGTGTCCATGAAGCTTTTACAATAATTTGTTTTCGGGAATTCATCAATTTTTCATTTTTTGCGAAAACATGAAATTCTTCTTTGAGTTAAATTTTCTCAAACCACATAAAACAAAATTGCCTTTATGGCGAGGTGGTATTTTTTGCCACTTTGCACTAGAGGTTTTGCATGTTCATTAACTATGGAGTGGACTTGAATTGCCTTCAGAATTGTCTACGGGGCGCAGTTTTAAGTTGTTTCACGCAATTTCCCGAGAAATCGGGGTCTCACAATAGCCCAAAAATCGGGGTACGCTTCATGCGTTTGATGATTGCTCATAAATTACTGTACCAAACTGGACGGGCATTGTCTTGTTTTGTTAACACTGAACCCCTCTTGGTCACAGGCTTTAAATGATTTTTCAAATCCGCCTAATCAAAAAGTTATTAATGTTTAACTTTGAAAAAAATCAAATTTTTGGGCTATGAGTGACCCGAATTCCGGTACAACAAAACACCAGATAAATGCTCTTGTTTTAGAGTCCTCAGTTGGTGGGGAGTCTCCCCATTTATATTTTGTATGTAGTGTCACGTAGTTAAATTGGTGAGTTCTCATGAAACGTGACCGTACTTCTCCTATTTTGTCATTTGGTACGGTACGGTTTTCTTAGAATATCTCCTCGTAAAATGAACCGATTTTTGAACTGTTTGTTGATTTGAACTCAGCTTGAGCAGTACTTGAATCTCAGCAATTGGCGTTTTGTTTCTTTCAGCCGTTTTCGAGGAATTGGCCAGGACACATACCTCTATTTCGACCAGTTCGTGTCCGTTACATGTCCGTGTATCTACATATTACACCATCAAAAGTGGCTATTTTAGACTCAATAGTTAGTTCGTTAGATTTGTTTGATATTGGGGATTGTCCCCATAAATATTTTACAGGTATTTTTATGTAGTTCAGGAGGTCAATTTTAGCTCTGAATGTGATGTATCTCTGCTTTGGGGTCATTTGGTACGGTACCTTTTTTTGCGATAACTCCTTTTACAGTTCACCGATTGGGCTCATTTTTTAATATGATGCATAACTCAAGCAGGCCCAAGCGGTCAGGCCTGTTCACTTTCTGAAGTCTGATTTTAATAACTGTTCACGTAAAAATTAGTGTTTTGAACAGCTCGTCTAACGTAGATTCCGAATATGTATACTTTATACCGCCTTTTCTGAGATTTTGGTGTTCAATTTTAGCTTTGAAGGTGGTGTATCTCTCCTCAAGGGTCATTTGATGAGGTACAATATTTCTGCTATAAATCCTCGAAAAGTGCATCGATTGGGCTCAATTTTTAATATGATGCGTGTCTCAAGCAGTGATACAAACTGTATTAATGGCGTCTTTTTGTGCAGCCGTTTTCGAGAAATTGGCCAGGGAAGTTGGCCCCGGTTAGATCTCCTTGGGAGAGAAACATCACCAATGATGACCAATTTCTTCTCTTTCAGATTGTCGTTAATGATCCAAAAGTGTTCCCAAAGTTTGCCCTAACTAACTGGATTGTATCTCAATTGCTTACTGTAAATTTCTTGTTGAAGTAGAGGAAAAAATACAGATCGAGCATATGAGTCGTTGGAAAAGGTGGTCAAAGTGACTGAAAACTCATCGGCTTTGATTTGGTGGTATATATAGTTTTAAATACCGTTTCATGGTCAATCTAATGAGCTATGTCTCGTTTTGATTCGTTCAGTATTTTAGAAGTTATAAACAACTTTTGACCTCAAACCACCCAAAATGATCACATGCTCAGTGCTCGATCTATATTTTTTTTATTAATCAGAGTGTTTATGTTGATAACCAATTAATTTTTGTTGCGATATCATCGCACCAAACTTTTAAGACTATGTTGAATGCTTTTGATGCACCCTTCTGGAAACTATAACCGAACGAGCGTTTGGTACCACTTGAAAAAAGGGCACGGCGACTGAATGCTCGGTGACTTTTCATCTTCTCAAGGAGTTGTCCAAATCCAACCAAACTTGGCAGGGAGTATCACCAGTGTAATTAGAGTACAACACAAAAAGAATTTTTTGGTATAGCTTGCCCAGCAAAAAAGTTGGGTTCTCATACAAAAAATTGCGAAATTTGCGAATAACGAATATCAAATCTAGTTATTTTTGATTGGGCAAAGAAGATGTCCCAATTGAACAAAATTTGGAATGGAGCATCCCCTGTGTAGTTTGAGTGTAAGAGAAAAAGAGCTTTCACCATAGCTTGTCTGGAGAAAAAGTTAAATTTTCATACGAAACTTGCGAATTTCGCGATTAGCTAAATTTAAAAATACGGCTTTTTGATCGGGACAAAGAGTTGTTCAAACGAAATCAAACTCTTTAAGAGGTCTCTAATGAGTGCCTAGAGTCTAAAACAAAAAATTGGATGTAGCTTGTCTAGAAAAGAGTTAGTTTTCATACAAAAATTTGCGATTTTCGCGAAAAATGAATTTTAAAAATAGGTCTTTTTCTGAGGGTCAAAAACTTCTTCACGTTGGACCAAACTCGGTATGGAGTGTCCCAGGAGCACCTAGAGTCTAAAACAAAAGGAAATTGTGTTATAGTTTGCCTGGGAAAAAAGTTAGGTTTTCATACGGAAATTTGGGATTAAATCGAATAATTAGTTTTAAATAATTTTCAAAAATAGATCCTTTTGTAAGGTCATAATGTAGTCCAATGTGAACCAAACTCGGTATGGAGTATCTGATGTGTAACTAGAGTCTAAAACAGAAAGAATTTTTGCTACAGCTTGCCTGGGAAGAAAGTTAGGCTTTCATACGGAAATTTGCGATTTTAGCGAATAACGAATTTTAAAAATAAGCCTTTTTCTGAGATTCAAGAACTTCTTCAAAATGGTCCAAACTTTGTATGGAGTGTTACATGAGCACCTGAAGTCTAAAAAAAACCAAATTTTTGTGATAGCTTGCCTAGGAAAAAAGTTAGGGGTTCGTAAGTAAAATTAGGATTAATTCGAATAAATTATATTAAATAATTTTCAAAAATAGATCCTTTTATAATATCATAAAGTTGTCCAAAGTGAACCAAACTCGGCATGGAGAATCTCATGTGTAATTAGAGTCTAAAACAAAAAAATTTTGCTTTAGTTTGACTAGGAAGAGAGTTAGGTTTTCAAACGGAAATTTGCTATTTTAGCGAATAAATAATTTTAAAAATAGGTCTTCTTCTGAGGGTCAAAAACTTCCTCAAATTGGTCCAAACTCGGCAGGGAGTGTTCCATGAGTACCTAGAGTCTAAAACAAAGGATTTTTTGCTATATCTTGCTTAGGAAAAATGCTAGTATTTCATAAGCATTTCATACGGAAATTTTTGAACTTCGCGAATAACAAATTTTATACATAGTTCTTTTTGATCGAGTCATAGAGTTGTCCAAATCGAACCACACTGGGCACGGAGTATTGCCTGTGTAGGTAAAAAGTAGGACGAAAGGAGTTTTTGCTATAGCTTGCCTAGTAAAAAAGTTAGTATTTCTTGCGGAACTTTTTGAATTACGCGAATAATGAATTTTAAGAACAGGTCTTTTTCATTGTGTCAAAAAGTGGTCCAAATCAAGCCAAACTCGTATGGAGTAACACCAGTTAAATGAGAGTGTAACTCAAAAAGAGTTTCTGGCATAGCTAGCCGAGGAAAAAAAGTTGGGTTTTCATACGGAATTTTTGCGAATTTTGCGAATAACGAAATTTAACTATAGTTTTTTTGATTTATTAAAGAAGTAGTCCAAATCAAACCAAAATTGGCATGGAGTATCACCTGTTAAGGTAAAATGTAGGACAAAAAGAAATTTTTGCTATAGCTTGCCTAGTAAAAAAAGTTAGTTTTTCATACGGAACTTTTTGAATTTCGCGAAAAAGTAAACTTATAACTAGATCTTTTTCATGGGGTCAAGGAGTTGTCCAAATCAAACCAAACTCCGCATGGAGAATCCTCTGTGAAGGTAAAAGGCAAAACTAAAAAAATTCTGGTATTGCTTGCCTAGGAAAAAAAGTTGGGTTTTCTTACGGAATTTTTGCGATTTTGCGAATAACGAATTTTATTTATAGTTTTTTTTTGATTGATTAAAGAAGTTGTCCAAATCGAACCAAACTTGGCATGGAGTATCACTTCTGGAGTTACAGTGTAGCACAAATAGAATTATTGTTATAGATTGCTGAGGAATATAATTTGGGTTTTCATACCCAATTCTGCGAAATTCGCGAATAACGAATTGTAAATATAGTTTTTATTTACTGGGTCAAGAAGTTGTTCAAATCAACCCAAACTTGGCATGGAGTATCACTTTTGGAGGCAGAGTGTAGGACAAAAAGAAATTTTGCTATAACTTGCCTAGTAAAAAAGTTAGTTTTTCATATGGAACTTTTTGAATTTCGCGAAAAAGTAAATTTAAAACTAGATCTTTTTCAGGGGGTCAAGGAATTGTTCAAATCAGACCAAACTCGTTTTGGAGTATCTTCTGTGAAGGTAGAGTTCTAAACTAAAAAAAAACTTAGTATAGCTAGCCTCTTAAAAAAAGTTGCGTTTTCATACAGAAATTTGCGAATTTCGCGAATAACGAATTTTAATTATAGTTTTCTGTTTGGGTCAAGAAGTCGTCCAAATCAAACCAAGCTTGGTATGGAGTAACACTTGTGGAGGTACAGTATAGCACAAATAGAATTTTTGTTATAGCTTGCCGAGGAAAATAACCGATTTTTGCCGAGGAAAATAACCGATTTTCATACCGATTTTTGCGAAATTCGCGAATAACGAATTATAACTATAGTTTTTATTTACTGGGTCAAGAAGTCGTTTAAATCAAACCGAACTCGTAATTGAGTATTCCCTGTGTAGATTCAGTGTAAAACAAAAAGAATTTTTGGTATAGCTTGCCTAGGAAAAAAGTTGTGTTTTCATACGGAATTTTGTGAATTTTGAGCATAACAATTTTTAACTACAGTTTTTTTATTAGGTCAAGAAGATGTCCCAATCGAACCAAACTTGGCAAGGAGTATCACCCGTGGAGATTAAGCGTAGGACAAGAGGAATTTTCGCTATAGCCTGCCTAGAGGAAAGTTAGATTTTCATATGGAAATTATTTCCAATATTTAATTTTTAAATATAGGATTTTCCATCGGGGCAAGGAGTTGCTCAGATCAAACTAAACTGGCTATATAGTATACCATGGGTACCTAGATTGTAAAACAAAAACAATTTTTGCTATAGCTTGTCCAGAAAAAAACGTTGCGTTTTCATACGGAATTTTGCGAGTTTCGCGATTATCAAATTTTAAATATAGTTCTTTTTGATTGGGTCAAGAAGTTATCCACATTGAAGTAAACTTGGTATGGAGTGTTCCCAGGGTATATATAATCTAGGGAAAAAAGAATTTTCGGTATAGCTTGCCTCTGCAAAAAGTTAGGTTTATGAACTAAAAATTGCGATTATTTCGAACAACTAAATTTAATAATAGGTCTTTTTGATGGGATCATAGAGTTGTCCAAATTCAGCCAAATTTAGTATGGAGTATCACTGGGGTATATGAAATCAAGGGAAAAAAGGAATTTCCGGTATAGCTGGCCTCTAGAAAAACTCTGGTCTTTGAACAAAAAATTGCGATTATTTCGATTAACTAATTTTAATAATAGGTCTTTTTGATAGGGTCATGGAGTTGTCCAAATTCAACAAACCTTGGTATGGAGTCTTTTTTAGGGCATATAGAATCTAGGAAAAAAAAAGATTTTCCGGTATAGCTTGCCTCTGGAAAAACTTGCTTTTTTATTTATATTATTTTATCGAAAATATTTTGTAATTTTTTTCAATGTTTTTGTTATTGTTTCCGACAGTTCTTAGGAATTTTATTGTTTGCTTATATTTTGTTTTGGAGATAGAGTTTAGGCCTGGTTTTTCGGCCAGTGCTTTGCTTAAAAATCTCTATAGCTGAATGTTCATTACTCCACCGTAGCCGGTCCCCAGCCCGGTTGAGATAAGGAGGAGGGAAACACATCCAAATCATAATTGAAAAATCTCAAGAGTTGATTTTTTAAAAATCAAATGGAGATTTTTCCGCCAGTACTGTAGCTAAAAATATTTATAGAATCATATAGTGCTCTTAAACAACACTTTTTCCACCCTTATTAAGGGTAGCACTAACGGTTTAAAAATATTTTTTTACACTCTTTACACTCTTTTCCTCGTTATTTTTCGGTAAAATCCTCGGCCCGGGTTACCGTTATAGATCATTTTCTTCTGAGCACTCCCACATGAAGTGTTACAAACATCTCTACCGTTATACCCTTGACACTAGAATAGTGCTTTAGGTTAATTATTACGCCACAATCATCAGCTGATCTCGACCTCTGAATGTTTTATCGTTTGTCGTTCCCTTCTCCACTGTTTGTCGTTCCCGGCCTGTAACCGTTTTAAACTGTGACGGTCTTGCAATTCTGGAACCACTTTATGTCGCGCCCAATCTCCTAAATTTTTCTGCTATTCTCCCTTTGGGTTTTGCAACAGAGTTAGATGGCCTCCATTGCCCAAAATCATTAAGTGTTGTTTGTAGACAGCCCTCCAACTACAATTTTAATTGGAAGTCTGTTTAAATGAAGCATTAACACAGTGTATTCCCTTTTCCATTTTCAAATCTTGTTTATTGCAATTTCGTGTGGCAAGGGGTGGAAGAATGGTTTGAGATCGAGCGCTGCGACAAAGAAATGCACTCTCTTGTACTATTTTGTTGTCTGTCCTGTAATCAGGGGTTAATTTAGTCCTTTCTTTTCTCCCTGCGCTCGATAAACCCTGATTCTAACGAAATGTGTCGCCCAATATCCAAGTGATGGGTTCTCTGGATTGATAACTGTAGCTTTTCTCAAACATCGACCAAATTTCAAGTCAACTGACCCTAGAACACGGAAGAACTGAAACCCAATTGAATTTCCTCTGCTTCCGCCTGCTTCGAGTTAAAAGTTCCAACCTTTGCGTTGCCCGTGTTGAGGACAACGACAAAAAACGACAATCTTTTTGTAAGAATTCGTCGTTTTCTTCATTTAATCGTCGTTTTTGTCGTTTTATCGTCGTTTTCTTCGTTTTCATTAGTTTCCGTTGTTTAAGTCGTCTTTTACGTGTAAGAAATGATCGTTTCTTCCTCGTTTTTTGTCGTTTCTTACGTCGTTATTTTTTTCATATGAAATCGTCGTTTTTTGATTGTTTTTTCGTCGTTTTTTGTCGTTTCCTTCGTTGATTTTTTCCAAAAGACATCGTTGTTTTTTAAGGTTTTTTCGTCGTTTAGTTGCTCTTGAACTAGCTTTTCTCTATAAAATCGTTTTAGCATACCATGATTGTAAAAGTAACGACGAAATAACGAACAAAACGACAATTACCACGTAAGGGCTTTGGTCGTTTCTGTCTAAGGAAAATGATTAAAAAACGACAATTTCTGACAAGTGAAAAACAAAATTCCTCAACACGGGTGATTTGGAATATTTCCTTTAGCGTTATCTTTGAGTTATACGTTGAGTTGCTTCTGTAATCAAACATTCCATAGTGACATTCATTTGATAAACATATGAGAATGCAAAATTATATATGCCTGATTTAATTATATAAAACTCATTACTGCGGCTAATTGTTAACTAATTTTGTGAAATCAATCTGAGGTTGAAATGAGGGTCTCTCGTAGCCGTTGCTAGGTAGTGATTATCGCATTAAGGTCACATAATTCTGGACATGAAGCCGTCGCAAACTGACCAAAAATGTTAAACGAATATCCTAGTTTACAAACTGTGGACTCCAATAGATTTAAATTTCATTTGAATTCCCAAGTTTTGTCAATTTCCTTAAAAATATTTAACCTACATGAAAATTTCTCAACATCCGTATACGCAGCTAAAGAGAATGACTTTCATCTAACGTCTGTTGAATTGTTCAAAATATTTCTCCTCGTTTCTCTCAAGTCATACCTACAACTATCCTCATTTCTTAACTTATGTTAAATTCATCAAATTCACTAAACGTTAATTACACGACGCTCTATACTCTGAACACCAGTATTAACTCAGGAGACATTTTCAAACAAATAATATGTCTCGTCGGTTCAGTCTTGGTCTTTGAACAGTTAAGCAATTGTTTGAAGAAAAACTTTTGTAACTTCAATATGCACGTTTAATTAATAGCATAAAAAATTTTCGGAAATAAATTTCAAGGCTGATTCAAATCCATTAAAAATTGCGAACAAGACAGAAAAGTTGAACTTTGCCTGTATAAACAACTGAGGGAAAATTCTAGCACCATAAGTTCGCAAAAGAACATCATGTCATTATAATATGGGGATGAAACCTAAAAAATTTTTATTGGAATTCACACAAAGACCTCATGTTAAAATAACTTTTGTTTAAGTCGTGCGCCAAAAAAATTCTCATTCTGTGTTTCGTTCTGTTTAAGAGCAGACACCCATTCCTACAACGAATCAAAATTTGATCCGTGTACTATTTGACAGCATGAAAGTGATTTGCTATACCAGTGGACACAAAAAATCTTCAAGCGCAAGCAAGTGATCATTTTGCCTACTAAAACTTTTTAGAGAAATATCAACGATACTGCCAAAAAACCAGGAGGTGTCAAAATTACCCACGCATATAGCATACTAAGATACTTTTGTATCCCCTCCGTTGCTGTTAACGAACGAAGAACGGAAGCAAATGTGAATATTGCACCCGCTTGCCACAGTAGTTGCTTGCCTTTCCTCCTAGTTTAGCCGCAATTTGTCGCAAGTCTATCCATGCCATTAGTCGATTTGTCATACATAAATGCAGGATGAATCAATTAAAGTTTAAAATTTGTACCAACTTTTTTTAGCCTCTGAAAACTATTCAACATCTAGTCTTTGTTATCTAAACCCATTCTCTCTATTTTAAACACACAACATTAAAATCTTTGCAACACATGTGTTAACTCAAGATACTTTTTCCAGCAAAATTAAACGTTTTGTCGATTCATTTTTGACTTTTAATCAGTTGCGGCATTGTTTCAATAAAAACTCTATTGGTTCAAAATGCGCGTTTGATTAATTGCGTGAAAACTCCTTGGAAAGCAATTGCACAGCTAATTCTATTTTAATACAAAGCATGAACAAAACGGATGAATTGAACCCAGAAAATGGAAAAAATGAAGCAATTTTAAATATGAGCTGTAAAGTGTTTGGTTTTTAGCTGAAGATATGTTTATATCAAAAACAGAACTGATAACTGCTGTTAAAATGATTTTAACAGGATTGATTTAAATCTATCAGATTGTTGGGTGGTCTGCGAGATTTCCTTGGACAGAGAAACATGTGTGGTTAAACTGATCGACATCCCTCGTCAAGACATACCCTCTGAATCAGTGATCAAGGGAACCTAATGACACGAAACGTTGCAATCTTAATTTGCGGAGATAAATCATCAACGAAGAGCAATTGAAAAATTTTTGCAGTATTTTTTTCTCCTATAAAATGAATTGGAGGAAATGAGTCTTTTGAGTTGATAAGCTCAAATTTGATGGTGACAAACAGATAAGTATAATTGCTCCAACAAAACTGATAGCCAACTTGCGACAGAGTTAGAGGCCTCCATTACCCAAAACCAACAATCGTTGTTTGTCGGCAGACCTCCAACTAAGTATTTAAATGGGAGTCTTTTTAAATGGAGCATTAAAACAGAATTTTTCATTTTTGATTTGATTATCAATTCTTTTTTATTGAAATTTCGAGTGGCAAGAAGTGAAAGATTGGTTTGAGATTGAGCACTGCAACCAAAAAAAAATGCATTCTACCCATGTATTATCTGTCTGTCTGTTTTTATTGTCTGTCTTGTATGCAAGGGTTAACTCGCTCATTTCTTTTCATCCTGCCCCCAAAAACCCAGAGTTCAACAAAATTTTTCCCGCAAATTCCAATTGATGAATCCTCTGGATTGATAACTGTAGCTTTTCTCAAACGTCACTTACATTTTTAGTCAATTGACCATGAAAACTTGAAAACCATGATTTTATCTGCTTCAACTTGCTTCCGCATGTTTTGATTTGAAAATTCCTTTGCGTTAATTTGGTACATGAGAAAAAAAATTTTGTCTGTTTTGTTTATATAAAACTCATAACTCTGTCTAACTGTAGTTTAATTTTGTGAAATCAATCTGAGGTTGAAATGAGGGCAATTTGTGATCGTTGTACGGTAGTGATTATCGCATTAATATTGGATAGAACCAGTCGGGGGTCAACAGATTCATGACAAAAAGCTGTCGCAAATTGAACAAAAGTTTTAAACATTTATCTTACTTTACACGCTGTGGACTCAAATAGTTATCAATTTCCTTTCCTCAGTTTTGTTTTTTTCCTTAATAACATTTGCTCTAAATGACAAAATCTTATTACCCATATATTCAACTAAAGAGAGTGACTCTCTTCTAACGTCTGTTAAATTGTTCAAAATATTTTCCTCTTCTCTATCAGGTCATATCCACCATCCGTCACATCCACTCTCCTCATATCTCAACTTGTTATTTTCATCAATTTCTCCAAAAAATTACTACACGATCTTGTATACTCAGGATTAATCAGTATTAACTCAGTATTACCCCCAGTATTAACTCCACTATTCACTCAGGAAACTTTTCCAAACAAAAAAAAACATTTCGTCGATTCAACCTTGGTCTTCTAACAGTTGCATCATTGTTTTAAGAAAAACTATTGTATTTTTAAAATGCATGTTTATTTAAAACCATGAAAATTTCTCGGCAAGTAGATTCGAATTTAGCAAAAGTTATAAAAAACAGAAAGACTGATGAAAAATTGAGGGAAAATTGTAGCACTATGATTTCAAATAACAATCTAACGTCAATATATTGTTGGGAAAAACATCAAAAATCATATTAGATTTCCCAAAAGACCTACCAGGCAGAGGTCCCAGACAGAAGCAAGTATGTCCAGACGGTCCCAGACGGAAAATGCCTATGTCCAGATCGTCCCGGTGGGAAGTTGCCAGATTTTCTCGCGTTTATGTCCAGACTTTCGAGCGTTCACCAGACTTTCGTGCGTTCATGTCCAGACTTTCGTGCGTTCATGTCCAGACTTTCGTGCGTTCATGTCCAGAATTTCGTGCGTTCACCAGACTTGCGTGCGTTCAACCGATTTTTGTGCGTTCAAGTCCTGGCTTTCGTGCGTTTACCAGATTTTCGTGCGTTCATGTCCAGACTTTCGTGCGTTCACCAGACTTTCGTGCGTTCATGTCCAGACTTTCGTGCGTTCATGTCCAGACTTTCGTGCGTTCACCAGACTTGCGTGCGTTCAACCGATTTTAGTGCGTTCATGTCCAGACTTTCGTGCGTTTATCAGATTTTCGTGCGTTCATGTCCAGAGTTTCGTGCGTTCACCTGACTTTCGTGAGTTCAACCAATTTTCGTGCGTTTATGTCCAGACTTTCGTGCGTTTACCAGATTTTCGTGCGTTCATGTCCAGACTTTCGTGCGTTCACCAGACTTTCGTGCGTTCATGTCCAGACTTTCGTGCGTTCATGTCCAGACTTTCGTGCGTTCACCAGACTTGCGTGCGTTCAACCGATTTTAGTGCGTTCATGTCCAGACTTTCGTGCGTTTATCAAATTTTCGTGCGTTTATGTCCAGAGTTTCGTGCGTTCAACTGACTTTCGTGAGTTCAACCAATTTTCGTGCGTTTATGTCCAGACTTTCGCGCGTTCACCAGACTTTCGTGCGTTCATGTCCAGACTTTTGTGCGTTCATGTCCAGACTTTCGTGCGTTCACCAGACTTGCGTGCGTTCAACCGATTTTAGTGCGTTCATGTCCAGACTTTCGTGCGTTTATCAGATTTTCGTGCGTTCATGTCCAGAGTTTCGTGCGTTCACCTGACTTTCGTGAGTTCAACCAATTTTCGTGCGTTTATGTCCAGACTTTCTTGCGTTCACCAGATTTATTTGCTTTCACCAGGTTTTGGTGCGTTCATGTCCAGACCTCTGAGCGTTCGACAGTCTTTCGTGCGTTCAAGTTCATATTTTCGTGCGTTCACCAGGAATTTTTGCTATAGCTTGCGTACGAAAAAGTTAAGTTTTCACACAGAAATTTGCGAATTTCGCTAATAACAAATTCTAAAAATAGGTTTTCTTCATCGGGTCAAAGAGTTGCCAAAATCAAACCAAACTCTGCATGGAGTATCCCCTTTTTAGGTAGAATGTAGGGAAAAGGAATTTTTGCTATAGCTTGCGTACGAAAAAGTTAAGTTTTCACACGGAAATTTGCGAATTTCGCTAATAACAAATTCTAAAAATAGGTCTTCTTCATCGGGTCAAGGAGTTGCCAAAATCAAACCAAACTCTGCATGGAGTATCCCCTTTGTAGGTAGAATGTAGGGAAAAGGAATTTTGCTATAGCTTGCGTACGAAAAAAGTTAGTTTTCACACGGAAATTTTTGACTTTTGCAAATAACCAATTTTAAAAATAGGTATTTTTCATGGGGTCAAGGAGTTGTTATCTATGTGTATGATGTGATGTTATATGTTTATGTTGACTTCAGTTTTCTTGAATTAGTGTCAAAAAAATTCTTATATTATTAGAGGTTCATTTTATTCTTAATACTGGTAGGTACACACCTTGAATTTTGCTCACGATAGCAAAAAAAGGCGATGTCTTTTATTAGTATAAAGAGGTTCATGCACCTCACGTAAAGAAAAAGACTTTATCTCGGGATTTGTGAACTCATGGAACCCTCTGGTGTCTTCATCTTCAATGGGCATCTACAAGCATAAAAGATTAGTTTTTTAGTCTGGACATGAACGCACGAATTTTTGTGCGTTCATGATCAGACTCTCATGCGTTCATGTTCAGACTTTCTTGCGCTCAACAGACTTTCGTTCGTTCTTGTTCAGACTTTCGTGCGTTCATGTCCAGACTTTCGTGCGTTCATGTCCAGACTTTCGTGCGTTTTTTGATGTTTCCGGACTATGTAATTTTGAACGCACGACCCCCCCCCCCTCGTGCGTTCATCTTCGGTCTGGACATATTTGCTTCCATCTGGGACCTCAACCTGGGCTGTGATCACAATCTCTGTTTGAATCCTGCGCTCAAAAATCTTCTCAATTTGTGTTTCGTTCTGTTTAAGAAAAACGGGTATATCATTTTTCAATCAGACTAGCAAGCAGCTCACTGCTGAATATCAGTCAAACATGTGTGCATTCCCTGATCAACATCTCGCCTCAATACATCCCCTCTCAATCAAGGATCAAGACAATCTAATGACACAAAACGTTGCAATCTTAATTTACGGAGATAAATCATTAACAAAGTGCAATTGAAAATCTTTTGCGATATTCAGTCGCAGAGTTTGTTGGCGCTCCGATATAATATAACCCTGACTCGTCCAATGCTATGTATTATTCAAGCTTATTGCAACGCTCATTTTGTTCATTCATGGTTCGCGATCAAATCACAAACAGGGAATCTTTTTTTAAAAGTTTTTGCTATTCTTGAACCCCAGCAAACTTACTCACGCTTCCAAAATAAACCTATATACAGTAGTAAAATTTCTTTTTTAATGAGAAAAACATTGACAAAAACTTACAATATGTCGCAAATTGGAAGAAATGAAGTAATAATGTTTGGAATTTTGGGAGTCATTCTAACTTACGAACAGAATCATTCTAAATTACAGAACTATAATTTCACAAAAGGATCTCTTGTCAAAATTATCCTGAGATAAATCCTGCGCAACCTGATTTAATAACTCTATAAACTCTTGATGCTCCTTAATCAGTTCTTGTTTTGTTTTTAGGGAGTGGCACCCAGCTCAATAACTTCACAAAATTTGGCACATCTACAGTGTGGCAGTAAGAAGCGTGTTAGTTATACCATCAGACAAAAAATCTTCATGTGCACAAAGGTGATCAACTTTGCCTAATAAACCTGCTTTCGAACATTTTCAACGACGTCGCCACAAACCAAGAGCTGTCAAAAATGTCCGTGTACATAGCGTCAGAAGATAATATCATCCCCTCATCCTTGCGGATAATAGACAAACATTGTAAGCAAAGGCTGAGTTTCTGACCTATTTGCCAGAGGAATTAATTGCCTATGCTTCCACTTAAGCCCATTTTTTACTCAAAGACATTTGTTATAACCCCAGTGATTTTGGAATTTTTATCCATTAAGATCTGATAAGATGCTGATCTAAAATTGTGTAAGATTTTATATGGTGTGACACGATAAAAATTCACGTTTAATATCTGATAAGATACTTATCAGATCTTATAAAATAATACTTTAATTTTGCTGATTTGTTATCTTGTGCGATCCGATAAATATCTCATCAGATTTTATAAGATAAAAATTCTTTTTTGCCGAATTGTTATCTTACAAGAACTGATAAGTATCTTATCAGATCTTACGCGAGAAAAGTTCAAATAGGGCTAAATTTTTATCGTGTAAGATCTGATGAGACATGTTTTAATGATTTCAATATAACCGAATAACGTAGTCAAGTTCTTATGAAAGTAAAAAATATTCGGTCAATTTACCAATTTTGAAACAAAAAATGTTTGTTGATTTTATTTTGACTGCAGTATTATTCTGAGTCTTAACTAGGGACTATGGCTAAACTTAGCATTCCAAAATAGTTTTTGTCTTTGAAAAAAATTTTTACAGCCTAGTTTGATAAATACTGCCTCAGAAAAAGCCCCTAACACTCGAATAACTTTTTTCACAATATCTTATAAGTCTCAAAAGACAAAATAAGATGATGTTTTCTTTGTTACTCTGACATTTAAGAGTTGCATGCTGTAGCTTTTTGGCTACTGCTTGAAAGCAACCCTGAAATCTCTTCAATATGAAGAACATATCATACTTAGAGAATTTTTATCGTATAAGGTCTGATAAAAATTCTTATCAAAATGATGAGTCATAGCTTTCCGAATGTTTATCTTATAAGATCTTATAAGATTATTATAATATCTTACACGATAAACATTTTTGTCAGCAGAATTTTTATCGTGTATGATCTTATAAGGTAGAATTTTTATCTTGTAAGATCTGACAAAAGTGAACATTTATCGTGTAAGATCTTATCAGACCCAATAAGAAGACTTTCATCGTATAAGACCTGATAAATTGTCTTACAAAGTCTTAGTCAGTCAACGCATAATCTAATAAGTACTTATAAGACAATTATGTAAGAGATTTGTAAGATCCTACACGATAAAAATTCTCAAATGCCTGGGGAATTCGTTTTGTTGAGTTTAATCTCAAAAAGGTAATAAACCTTCAATGTTTAACCAACCAGTTCTCCAAAAACATTTTGGCAGGGATTCCAAACCCCCGTCATCAAAATTTAACCTCGCCGGCAAAAGAAACGACAGAAAATATGCCCAACTTTTTTATCAGGCTCAAAAGCAGCAACAATGCTGGCTTACGTGGATGAGCCTAAGCACATAGGAGACGTTTTCTTCCTATAGTGGTAAAGAGTTTCAAACTAATTTAAACAAAACGAATCTAATTGGGCTCGCTTTTTGAAAGAAATTAACCAACAACTTCAAAACATAACTTTGAGAATGTCCAGGAGACAGTGAAAACGCTAATAAATGCCTCCAAATTCTAAAACAAATTTGTCAAAGTAGCAAGTAATCTGTTTTCATGGCGTGCGTTGTCAATGGGACAATATGAGGGAATCAGTAGACAAACCCGTCCATCGATCGACAATTATTTAACCTAAGACCTAACTTTGTCATTCATTATAGTTTCACAAGAAAATGCGAAGGCTCTTGTGAGCAAAATGGCAACGAGAAACAATAAAAGTAGTCAATATTCAGCCTCAAAATTTGTTGGCGCTCTGTTCAAAGAAACCATATAGCAAAAGAGTCACTTTCTCGAGTTGACGTTGATTACGTGACTTGGAAACCAGGATGATAGTAGATCCTTGAGTCATCGATGACTATGTTTTCTCGGAGCTACCTACAACGCTCAACTTGTTCTGCAATTTGTCAATTTTTCGAAATATGGTGTAATTTTTAGAAGGTGTAAGATGTTTCTTTTCAATTTTACTAACTATTTCTGTTATTTTTTTCTTTGTTTTCGTATTAAAATGCAGCTCTTCTAATAGAACGGCAAGAAGAGCCCACCACTTGAACAATCAAGATCCGATGTTGCCTGATATTTTTCGTCTCCTCTGCCATATACTAAATGTTGTGATGAACAAAGAAACCTGAAATTAAGCTGAGCTCTTAATTCGGTGCTCTGGAAGCGTTTGTCACTCTATGTTGGAAACATAATCTTGGAAACATTTTTTTGGGAGATTCAATGACGGATAGAACAGAAGTTAATGAAAGATTTAATTTCATGGATTGGAGATAGTCATTACTTATTCTTATTATCATTTTGTGTTTTATTTGATGTGCTATAAAAACAATTTTCGAAGGTCTTGAAAAATGGTTGAAGCTAAATTAGCCGAATGGGATATATAGCCGAAATAGTGTTAGCTGTAAAGCGGTTATTTTTTTTTAAACTTTGAAATAACGGTTTGTCGGCAATGAACACCAATCACTGTTCATATACTGTTCAATAACTTTTACAATTTTGACTTTTTCGGCTTGTTTTTACATCGGTTTGATTCGACACTCAATTTGTTGCATGTACGGAAATTTGTGGAGTAGGCTAAACCTGGACGGCTGATTATCTTGAATATGTTTTTGAGTTAAATAAAGAGCAACGACCAGGTCGATTGCTCAAAGGGAAAGTTACAGATGTCGATCAAGACAACATATCCGACGTTTTCTTCGTGCCCGAAATCTCTTTCTGCCCCGGATATTGATTTTGGAGGTATTAGCAGAGAATTAGTGCAAAAAGATGAGTTTAAAGCAACGTCATGGCCCAGCGACAGGTAGGAGCAAAAGCAGAATGGTGAATTTTTGTAGGAAAAGAGGAAACGTATAAAGATTTCCTTCTTGTTCTGATACTTTTTATGTCCAATTTTGTTCTTTAAAGCTTTTTACAGAAAAGAATTTGCGCGTTAAGCTTTTTACAGAAAAGAATTTTCCGTGATAGATTTCTGAAACTAATCAATTTTCCTTAAAAAGAAAAGGATAGAATCCTTGAAATTATCCAGAAATAAATTCTTTTTTTTAAATTCCGTATAATTTTTTTGTGCTCAACAAAATTTAGCTGATAAAAAAGAAAGAAATTTCATATTTATCTCTTATCGCATTATTGTCGTTACTATAATATTTTCTCAGCGACTTCCATGAAGCAATCAACTGTGGAAACTACGCTCTAGCCAGTGAATAACGTTATCTTGAAGTGATCTTCTGTAATTTGTTTAAGGGTTGTCGGTGGAAATGGTTAAATTCAACAGAACTTAGTTGATCAAAACAATTTCTAATACAATCTACACTTAATAATTTTCCTTAGCATTGTGATTAATTTTTCCCAGAGAATTTTATCAAGGATAAATAATTATACAGATTTGAGAAGACTCAAACTCTGGAGTATATCAAAGCAAGAGTTCAAAAAAATGCAGCTCGAGGGGGCGCTGCAATCCCTTGCTAGAGAATCTTGAAATCTATATTAAGTATGCCTCACATCTTTGTCGCATTTACGTGTTATGGAATAGAAAAGATATTTTTAAAATGGGGAGATTCTTAAAAGCAAATGAGTTTGGCAAACATTTTGTCTCAGATAAAAGTATCTCGCTGAAGTTCTTGGTACAGCAGTTTGCGAGAAAAAAAGTCAGCTTAGGACGTCTTTTACCCTAATTTTCCTCCTCATTCTAAGCCTTTGGTTATGATTGCAGGTGTTCTTGATGTGTGCTTCGTTTTGACTACCATTCAATTTGGAATCCGGTCAGATTAGAAAACATTCAATACTGCAATGCTAATGAATAATTTATTGCGTGTAGGAAACTGAAGCAATCACGCAGGAAGCGAGTAACGTTCTCAAAAACCTAGATACCGATTTGACATTAGAATGGCTTATGAAACTGAAGCAGTGGTCCAGACTGTCGCTGAAGGCATTAAAGTGACGCTTCAGTAAAATCTTAAGGTACAAGTGGCTACATATAGATTGGTGGGGCTGAGGTTTTTCGTTAAAAATAATGTTTTCAGATTTTTGCTTTGATAAAAACTTATAGATAGTTCTTATAGACATAAGAAGTGCACCGAATTTTACCTTAACGCACTAGATTGGTTATTTCGGGTTAGTATTGCAGGTGCTCTTAATGTGTGCTTCGTTTTGGCAACCGCTTGATTTCAAGATTTCTTCAGTTACTTTGAAATTTAGGGATTTCTGTCAGACAATAGAATACATTCAATACCGCGCTGCTGCTGAAAATTTTATTTCGTGTAGGAAACTGAAGCAATCACGACAGAAGTAAGTAAGCTTCTCAAAAACATAGACAACGATTCATTTCACAAACAACTCTCTATAACTTTTCAAAGATTTCGATCGGAGCTACAAATAAAACTTTGATTGCATCCTCCTTGCCGCGTGGTTTTTGAGAAACTACAACGTTATAATTTAAACGTTAATATTGGGGTCTTTGTCTAAAACCATGCTTAGTTAAGTTTCTTATGATGTTTATAAACTCTTGTGACCAGAAGCCTCCAAAACACATTAGCATGAACATTACATTACCTTCATTCAACAATATCACTCTCGTAGGTTGCAAAATAACACAAACATTTTTATAAATGTTTCAAATGCAAGCAGTTTCATCAAAAAACAATTAAATGGAAGAAATCAACACGCTTTGTACACTTTGTTTTTGTTTCAGTTGATGTATCCAACCGCAAGGAAAATCTTGCTTAAAATTCATTGTGGATTTTATCACTCATTTGTTTATTTTGTTTTGTTGGAAAAGATTTTTCAGGCTGATGATGACAACATCAGCTACTATGATTTTATTTGTATGGTGTTTGTTTGCCAGACAACAGATTGAAAGGAAAGGAGAAGTTGTTCAGCCGAATCAAGATAGACGAATTGTAGAACTATGCTATTCTGTTTGTTTATATGAACAAATAGCAAATTCCATCAAAATAGATATGATCGTTGAATTAATAAACGTATGCAGTACAAGTTTTAGATTTTCACAAGACAGTTTTAGATAAAAAAAACAGTTGTAAAAATTTTATAAGGAGAAAGAGAATAGCATATAAAGTGATTTAATTTTCCAGATTGTTGCCAAAAAAAGAAAAGAATCAATCTGCATTGAAAGCTTTTATAGTAACTTTCTAGTACAAACGATTACGTTTTATTGGAGATGAACAAAGGGGTGAGGAATCTTTGTGAAAAAAGTAGTTTTCAATGTTAGACTTTGATGAAAACTTTAGTTATTTGACATAAAAAAGCTTACAAAATAACTTACTACTGAAGATTGACGGTTAATGGAATTCACTGAAGCTGCTTTAAAATATCTTTTTATGTTTTCTATAATTATATAGTTTGAAGAAAAATCATCGAGGTGAACCGTTTTGTGAAAAAAATCTCCTGTTATTCATTTTTAACTTGCTGTTCAAAATGAAATTGTAATAGTGCCATGGAATAATGTGTCTTCGGCCTATGAATTTTCTGTCGTAAACTTTGACTCTGCGCCAATTTCGACCAACTCTATACCTAGTAGTTGCAGTACAGAGAACATCGAAGTGGCGATTGCACAGTTCGACAAAAATCAGCGCCCAGGCTGGTATACCAGCCCATTCAAGTTCAAAAATTCATGCGAGGCAGCTTAAAACCGAGGGTGATAAAACACACTATACAAATTCCACTCAGAAAAATTCCTCAAAAAGAAGTGAAACTGATCAACTGAAACATAAGTAAATCGGATATAATTTGTTGCTATTTTGACTTGTTGTTGAAATTGATTACAGTTTTTGATACGTTTTTCCAGAAATGGAGTTTTTTGTGATTGCCCTATGGGTTAAAACTGACATGTTTTTTGCCTAAGAATTATCAAAAAATTATTATCACCGATTCAATATATAGATTTTGCATAAACAATTAGCAAACTTTGGATCTCTTTGATTATGGAGAGTTTAGTGACAAAGAATTTATAGAAATTACGCCATTAAGTTGTAGCCAACTTTCATGTTGATTTCATCTTTTTTACACAGTTGTACAAAATTTATTTAACAACCAACGGGTTCGTTTTTTATTTGAGATCTTTGGTTATTGTTCCAGGTACTTTAGATGTGTGTTTCGTCTGGCAACCACTCTATTTCAAACAAAAGTTCGCAGGGCGACTTCAAATCGACGGAAAATTGTCATATTACAATACTGTAAATACTGCTTTTCCTATGAAAATTTAGTGTAAAAAACTGAAGCTATCACGAGGACAGTAAGTAAGCTTCTCAAGACCTGAAAAAAGGTTTATTTCACAAACAACTCTCAATAACTTTTCGAAAGTTTCGATCGGAACTACAAATAAAATTTTGATTGCATCCTCCCTGCCGCGTCGATTTTGAGAAACTACAACGTTATAATTAAGACGTCAATATCGGGATCTATGTCTAAAACCAAGCTTGGTTAAATCTATTATGATTTTTTGAACTCTTCGGAGGTATTTTCTGTTCAGTCGAGAATTCCGTGGTCCGATTTCGCTCCTGCAAGAAAAGGACTGTCGAAAGGTAGTGGTAATCAGTGGGAAGGGACTGCTCATAGCAGCTTCGACAGTTTTTGTGACCAGAAGCCTCCAAAATCCATTAGCATGGATATTACTTTGATTAGGCAATATGACATTGATAGGTAGCATAATCAAAGGAAAACTAACTTATAAGTTTTTAAAATTTATGCATTTTCTTCTAAAAATGATTAATTGTAAAAATCAACGCATTATGTATACTGTGTTTCTTACTTCAGTTGACGCATCCAGAGTGTTCTGCGAGCAACACTTTGATCAGAGAGTTATTAGGGAAGTTCTCCGTCGTTCGGGTATTTTTCGTTCTTTGGACAGAAATTTTATTGGGCCGATGATACAAGATATCAGGAATTATGGCGTTTGTTCGCCAGACGACAAATGGACATCCAAGGTTAAGTCCCTCTGAGGAATTAGGATAGACGAACGTCGAACTCTTGCATCTTTTTTTTGTTCAGATAAACAATTATTGTTCCACACATTAGATACGAATCTTCACATTACAAGAAAGAAGCGACGATTTTAAGTAAAACAAAATTAGAGTTACGTTTTATGAAAAACACCGTTGAGGAGATTTTAAAGTTAAAAAAGTTGACATGACAATCGCATACAAAGGGGAACTATATATCCAGGTTGTTGCTGGAGTAAACAAAAGTGAAGCTGCAGTAAAATCTTCCATAAGTATAAGTGATTACATATGGATTGGAGCTGAATGATGGGGCGAGAGATTTTTGGGGAAAAGTAATTTTTAATGTTTTACTGCTGATTAAAATTGTAGATAGTGGACATAAAAAAGCAGACAAAATGAACTTGATACCCCAGATTGACGCTTAATGGAAATGTCTGAAGTTGCGTTAAAAAGCTTTACAAGTTCTATAAATTTTCACGTAAATCGAAGAAGAATTGAAGAGGTGAACAATTTTTGTGAAAAAAATTCTATTTTCAGTTTTCCATTTCTCGAACTTTTTCAACATGTCGTGGTCGATAACACGGGTCAAAGAATTCAATAAGTTGAATTTTAAATTAAATTTTGAACTGAAAGAATACAAAAATTAGCTTGTATTTTTAGTAATTATCTATGCAAAAATATAAAGAGAAAATTTAGATTAGCTAAAACTATTTTACTTGATTGGCATGTGAATAGATCTTAACTCCGAATCCCGGAGGTGATTTTCTATTTTCATCAACATTTCATGAGGATCATATATGGCTTGGGTAAAATCGAGTTCATTAGTTGGAGGTCGGTGGATGTTAGAATCAGGTTTCTGTCGGTGGGAGAATTTACTTCTGACATATGATTGATAGGTTAATAAGATAATGATAGCGCCAAAACAAAATTAGAATTGACTTTAATTTTGTGGCCATTACTTATCGACACAGCAATAAAGTTCGTCAGAAAAGTTCTTCTTTTGTTCTTTGAAACTTTAATAAAGAAAATTTCTAAGTTTCCTGATGTTTCTTTGAAACCATCACATCCTCCCTCCCTCCTTTTTAAGCAAGTTTGTGGCCATAGGTTTTCCAAATCTGTGGGGTTGTTTTCTGTTTCTTGTTGATGTTCGTGCAGGCTCTGAGGTTCGGGTTGTTGGTGCTCTGCAGATGATGTGCCTGCAGAAGCTTCATCTTGAAGTGAAGGTCCTACATCTGTGTTCTGAAGTTGTTGTTCTGATTGAGATATGGTCTCAACCACTGCTTGTTCAGTTTTCACATTGTCCTCGTCTAGTCTCGCAATTTGGTTGTCGCTCACTAGAATAGTCCGTGTTGAGTTTTCGGGTGGTATGAAAGATGTGTTCAAGCCTTTCCTGATGATGAAGGTAGCAGGAACTGTCTTTGTATTTCGTTGGCCTTGAATAAATGGGTTCGCGCGAGTCGAAATCGG
Organism: Convolutriloba macropyga; assembly: GCF_964194025.1. Classification (NCBI taxonomy): domain Eukaryota; kingdom Metazoa; phylum Xenacoelomorpha; order Acoela; family Convolutidae; genus Convolutriloba; species Convolutriloba macropyga. The sequence continues at coordinate 59,771,399 of NC_134469.1, forward strand.
CTATTGCTGGCAGTATCACTCTGCGTTCCAACAAGAGTTCAACTGGAGTTTTGCCTCTTGTCTTTTAAGTGTTGCGATGTGTGTTCAGTGCCCTTTGCAGGAATACTCCAAATGAGACATTAAGGTTGGGACTCCACGCTTGAAGTGCCCGCTTCACTGTCTGAACTTCTCTTTCAGCTAGTCCATTAGCTCTTGGATGATAGATGGGTGATTCCAATTTCTTAATTCCCAGTGATTCACACCACTGTCTAAGGTTACCACTTACAAGTTCAGTACCATTATCAGATACTAAAGTTTTTTTTCGGTATTCCGGATCTTGCAAAGATTTGACTAAGATATATTTTAACTGTTTCTGGTGTTCTATTTCCCGCGGGGAAAGTTTCTATCCAACCAAAACCCGCGTCAACATTTACTAAGATATTGTTCTGGTCCTTAATATAACCCTAGTCCATGTGGAGCCGTTCCCAAACGTCAGCTTCTGACCACGTAGAGACTGTTTTTCCCAGGCTAGGCCTGTTAATTTGACTATTCTTACATTTACTAACAAAGTGTTGGACGTTTTGGGTAATGCCAGGCCACCATGCTATCATTCTGACTGATGCCTCAGTTATATTCTTCCCGGGATGTGTTTTATGCGCTTTTTTCAAAACCAAGTGTCGTAGTTTGGGTGGAGTGAAAGGAACAACACCTCTGAAATTGATTCCATTATGTAAAGTAAGTGCATATTTCTGTTGTTTGAATCCTTTTTCCGCTTCTGAACATTGCTTCCAATTGCCGCTTTTGATTCGCTTCATTATGTCCTGGAAGAGTATGTTTGTTCCAAGTTCAGTTTTGATTTCTGCTTGGGTCACCAAATCACTCTGGGCAAATCAGATGTTATTGATTGTGAAGCACATTCAATCGTTGTCCGATTCGTCTTCGTCAAAGTCCATTCTGCTCAAAGCATCTGCATGGGGTATCTGTTCTCCTGGTGCGTACTTCATTTCATAGTCGAAACCCATTAGAGCTATTGTCCATCTCGTGATTCTCGCTGATGCTGTCTTCAGGATCTCTTCGTCTGGTGCAAAGAGATATTTGAGTGGTTTGTGGTCAGTCTGTAGGGTAAATCGTCTTCCAAGAAGGCCTTGCTTAAGTTTTGTGACCACAAACACAATTGCCAGTGCTTCCCGCTCTATGTTAGATTATTTTTGCTTTGCTGGAGTCAATTTTCTTGATACATATATGATTGGATTTTCTTCCTGCGAAAGAACCCCGCCAATGGCCTTTTCAGAGCCGTCATTAGTAACTGTTGCTTCTTTTTATAGACTATATGGCTGTAAAATTGGTTTAGCACATAATTCATTTTTTATGTCTTCAAAGGCTTTTTGTTGCATTTTGCCCCATGAGAAATTGCTTTTCTCATGTTATTTAGGGTAGCACTTTTGTTGCAAAATCAAGAATTATTCTTCCGTAAAAATTAGCTCACAACAATTAGCACAACAAACGATTCGAGTTGTTTGCTGTTAGTTGGTGCTTTTGCATTTTTATTTTTTCAGCATGTTTGGGATCTGGTGCTATTCCCTCCTTTGAAATGCAGTATCCCAAGAAGCTATCGCTATCAACTGGTTTTAAGTTAGATTTTTTCTCATTAATAGTAACATTTTTCTCAAGTAGTCGACTCTTGACTACAAGCATTCTCTTGTCTAACTGCTCCTTGGTAGTTCTATACACCAATACATCGTCTTGAAAGATCACAACACCTTTGATTCCTTTGAGTGTTGATTCGATGCAATTCTGGAAGATTGAAGAAGAGTTTTTCAATCCCTTAGGTAGTTGGCACATCTTGAACAGTCTCTGAGATGTGTTGATTGTGCATATATCATTTGCTTCTTCGTCAAGTTCAATTTGATGGTAGGCATCTGAGAGGTCAATTTTGCCAATGTATGAGGCCACATGTAGGTTGTGGAAGATCGTCTCCATGTCTGGTATTGGTAGTCCTCATCCATGACATTGCCATTGATGTGCACTTTCAAGTCCACGCAAAGTATCAGTTCTGCACTCTTCTTTCTCTGCCACACCACTGGAGATGCATTAGTGACTCCTACTGGCTGTACCGGTTCAAGGATGCCTTGTCTGACCATTTGTTTCAGCTTCTCTGTGAACTTGTCTTGAAGAGGTAGAGTTATTTTTCACTCTGATGTTGTTCACAGAGAGCTTGAGTAGAAGGTCTCTACCATGTAGTCCAAATTCTTTATCAGACTGCACAACTGCTACTTGTTTATGCGTGAGCCTGCTTCCGTTCCAATCAATGTCACAAGTATGTGATCCCAGAAGCGTTAATTGATGACTATCATAAGCTTCGAGATGTCTTATCTTACCATCCAGCTGAGGTTTACCAAGCTCTGTCCATTTTTTGGTGATATCACTGTGCTACCTGCACCTGTGTCTACATGCATTTTTACTTTGCAGTTATTTATTGAGATATATTCCCATGTCACAGTTATGCTAAAGATTTGTTCTTCAGAATAAAACATTCCCATCTCCGATGCTGGATATGCTTGCTCTGAAGAAACATTTTTTTCGCAAAATGTATTCTGTTTTTTGTACTCACCTGAATTTAGATGGGGTTTGCTTCTACACATTTTTGAGAAGTGTCCCACCTTTTCAGAGGTTTTGCATTTTTTTACTTAGCGCTGAACAGGGTCTGCTAGAGTATGGCTTAACTCCACACTTAGTGCAGATGTTGTTGCTTTTGTTAGCTGTAATTTTTTCATTTGGTTTTCGAAAGGTCTTTTTGAAATTGAACCCTACTTCTTCTTTCACAGTAAAGGGCTTATTACTTGATGACGAACTGGCAAAAGCCTTTACTTGACTACTGAACCGTAAGTTCTTGGTCATTTCTTTAACCGACATTGCTGGTTTTGCTTTAACACCGTCTAGTAGTCTAAGTTTTGCTTCAGGGTCACTCAAACCTGAGATAAACTTTATTTTTACCAACTCTTCTTCGGGGTTGGCCGCTGTTTTCAGTTGTTCGAAGTCGCAATAGCGTGCTATTTCTCTCAGACGTGCTAAGAAGTCGTCACCTGACTCCCCTACACCTTGTATTACGGACAGAAATTTAGCCCTTTCTGCCGTTACTACTCTCTCTTTAGGAGAAATATAATTTTGAATCGCAAATCTGATGTCTTTATACGGAGTGTCTATCAAATTTCTAGGACTCATTAGACTCCTAAGTTTAATAATTTCATCTTGCCCGCACATACTAAGGAAGCCATTGGTTAATTGTAGGACCCGTACATTACCATCGGTGTTGACCTTGTCCTCTTTCTTCTCTGCGCGACATTTCGCCACAAAAGATATAATCTATACAGTAGCTGATTCTGAATTCTGTAGATCCAAAATTTGTCTGTCTGTAGCTGGTCTGGACACCATTGTCCTGGTCAATAACACGGGTCAAACAATTCAATAAATTGAATTTTAAATTAAATTTTGAACTGAAAGAATAAAAAAATTAGCTTGTATTTATAGTAATTATCTATGCAAAAATATAAAGAGAAAATTTAGATTAGCTAAAACTATTTTAACTGATGGGCATGTGAATAGATCTTAACTCCGAATCCCGGAGGTGATTTTCTATTTTCATCAACATTTCATGAGAATCATATATGGCTTGGGTAAAATCGAGTTCATTAGTTGGAGGTCGGTGGATGTTAGAATCAGGTTTCTGTTGGTGGGAGAAATTACTCCTGACATATGATTGATAGGTTAATAAGATAATAATAGCGCCAAAACAAAATTAGAATTGAGTTTATTACTGTTGCCATTATTTATCGACACAGCAATAAAGTTCGTCAGGTAAGTTCTTCTTTCGTTCTTTGAAACTTTAATAAAGAAAACTTCTAAGTTTCTTGATGTTTCTTTGAAACCATCACACAACATGCCGATCAAAAAGAAAATGAAACACTGTCATATAATGATTTGTCTTCGGCCCACAAAACACCAACTAAAAATCTTGACTTTTCGCCAATTTCGACTGATTCTTTACTCATAAATGGTGATGCATAGACAGTCGAAGTGGTTATTGCACATTGTGACAGAGTAGGACCCGAGGCCGGAAAGCGAGCATCATTCAGGATCAAAATTCGTCTGAGGAAGATTAAGCTTGTGGGTGTTGAAACGCACAACAAATATTCAGCTTAGAAAAAGTCCTCAAAAAGCAGTAAAACGAGAGTTAGAGTTAATTAAAAGTGATATACATTGTCGAAAGCTAGTATTAACCACTGAGAAGAGACTACCCATAGCAGCCTTAACAATTTTTGTGACCAGAAGTCTCGAAGATATAGTAGCATGAATATAACCATCATGCTACTGTATTTTTCGCGAATATGACACTGATAGGTAGCGAAGCCAATTGGAAATTATAATAAACCTTAAAAATTTATGCAGTTTCAAAAAAAACTTTTGATGAGGACGAATTGCAAGAATTTAACGCATTGTTTATGTTTGTAAACAACGATCAGGAGCAATGAGGATGAATGAGGAAGAATTGGAAAAGTTCAACGCATTGTTTATTTTTTTCTAACAACTCTGCATTTTTTTTCAGCTGACTCATCCAGGTTTTACCGCAAAGAACATCAAGCTCAAAATTCAATGGGGGGTTATGACTCATTCGTCTATTTTGTTTTATTGGAAAAAGAATTGGCCGATGATGAGCGCAATCACCTATTATGGTTTATTTGTATAATTTTTGTTCGCCAGGCAACAGATTGACAACGAAGGAGAACTCGTTCTGCCGAATCAGTCTGCTGGAAAGACAACTTTAAAATTAGGCCATTCTGTTTTGTTTATATAAACAATTAGCTTCCAAAACGTTATAATGATCGTTGACATGATAAACGTATACAGTGAATAAATTTGTAGAAAAAAAACTGCAAAACAACGAAGGAGGTGAGGGATTAATAAAAAAATCTACTAGTTTTCTATTGTTTGAAAGAGACAGCTGAATAAAATTTATAGGAAAAAAGTTGACATGAAAATGGCATGAAACAGCGAGAAATTTGGTTAAAATGGCAATGCTCACAAATGTATTACACATTTATATTAATTAAAAAAAAACAGAGGAAGTGTCCTAAAAAAGGAGTAATCTTTTTCGAAAAGCATCTGGAGACCAAATTGAAGAATAATCAGTTTCCAATTATTGTAATGAGACTTAATAAAACCTGATTTGAGTTTAGAATGGTCAAACAATTGATACCACAAAATTAGCAATCCGCAATAACATTGAAGTATTCTATATAATAGCATTGCAACAAAAAGTTAATTAATATGAAAAAGATAATAGTAAAAGATGAAAAGGTCTCTAAGATCTTTTCCAAACTTCTTCAGACGTTTCTAATTGATATTGAATGTTTTAGGGGGCTGAATTACTTCAACTATTAGAAATCCAAAATGATTTTTCAAGCTTTTTCAATTATGTGAATAAATGTACTTGATTTTTTATCGAAAATATTTGAGTCTCAAAATCCTGGAAACATGGAAATTCTAAGGGAATTTTTGCCCCACTTATTTTTTGAGAAATCAGAAACTTGAAGGTGTCTTTCATATAATCAATTATTTCTCTCAAAGACCTTTTTTAAAAAAATTATAGTTTTTAATGTTCTCGCAACAGATATCGAATGGTCATACCCAGGTTGAGGTCCAGACCCAAATTTGCATCTGATGAGACTTTCCAGACCGAAATTATCTCTGATCAGAATTTCCAGACGGAAATTCACCCTGATCAGACTTTCCAGACCCAAGTGACCTCTGATCAGGATTTCCAGACACAGAAGGTCCCTGATCAGACTTTTCAGACCGAAGGTGTTCTGATCAGACCATCTTCAGGCCATGGCCCAGACTCAAATTCTGACCATTGCCCAGACCTTAATCAGACTATGATCAGACTCAAATGCGCTCGAAGAGGTTATGATCAGACCCAGTTGCGCTCGAAACATTTATGATCAGACCCAGTTGCGCTTGCAGCTATTTATGATCAGACTGAAGTGCGCTCCAAAACGGTTCTGATCAGACTCAAGTGCGCTCGAAATAGTCTGATCAGAGACAGGTTTTACTTATGAAAAATCTCTTAATTTTGCTATAATATATTCATTTCATAAAAACTGATGTTTGCAGTATTTAATTCATCTAAGGAAAAATCGATTTTAAAAGTATTGCTAAAGAAAACGAAACCCAACTGTTGAGAATAAATTTTACTTAGTGTACAGATTAGTTTATAATTCTGACTCAATGGATGAGTTATCACAGCTTTCCATAAGAATCGTCGTGATCTCCAGTTGATCAAAATTTCTTCTAAAGGGGACCGGCCTCAGCTATCTGCTGGACTCTATTTTTCTGATCAGAGCTATCGGACTTTAGATGAGTCTCTGATCAGAAAGCTGCTTTTTTGGCTGTCTCTTGGCAGAGCCAACATCTTTCAGTAAAAAAACAAAAAAATGAAAAAAAAATAATGCGCTCGAAATGGTCCCTGATCAGACCCAATTGCGTTTGAAGACATTTATGATCAGATCCAATTGCGCTCGAAGTCGCCTCTGATCAGACAAAAGTGCGCTCGAATCCGCCTATGATCAGACTTTTCAGACCAAAATGTCCTCTGATCAGACCATCTCCAGACCATGATCAGACCGTAGTGCGCTGGAACTTCCGAAAAGACCCTGTAATTTCGGTCTGGGAACACACGGGTGTGCGCTTGACTGGGTCTGATCAGAAGTCAATTTGGGTCTGGACCTCAACCTGGGTAGTTGCAGCGTTTTTTGTGACATATCATATCTCTTGTACAAAATTGAGCAACCACTCTTTAATATTTTTCGATTGTTCATGTTTTACAAACAACTAATTTTTTATCAGTGTACATTGGCCTCCGTTGTGTCTTTAAACGTGAAAGTGTACAGGATGTATTTTCACGACCAGAAAACTCAATGTACATATTCAATGAACCAAAATAGGTCCCAATCGAAAAATAACCACAATAATTAAGCTGCAAACGTTTAGAGGCTATATGGTCCTGTACATCGTTGCGATGTTTTATTTATATTTTATATCTAGAGCTCAATCAATAACAAACGCGGCTTACCTTGAGTTATCAAGCTGACAAGGGCATGACCCTTCAGATGGTTCGATCCAAATGTATTGTTTCTGAAAACAGGAGGACATAAGTCAAACTCTGGGGGTCATTTTGTAAAAGGAAGCAAAATTGATGCACTTATTGATCATATTGCCTATCATGGTTCTAACTTTCCCATCTTTTTTAAAAAAAAAAAACTTGCAGATTTTAATTCTAAGTCACATAGGCAGCATTTCTTGAATAATGGCACTGGTACAAACATGTTTTTAAAATCCGAAATTTTAACCTTGTAGCACTTTTAACTTTAAAACGAACTGTAGGTGTATCCAAATACTGTACTGAGAGCTATACTGAACATACTAGTCTGTTTCGTGCAGACTCGTAAGATCTTCAGATAAATTCGCAATGTGCTGTTCTTGACTGCTTTTCAACGTATCAATTCATTAATGGATGGAAAGGAGGCTGCGTACCGAGTAAAGCCAATAATAATGAGTGTTAAACGCCACAAGTATTCTTTGTTAAAATGTGTATTTTTTGTGAAATTTAGCATGCACTAAATCAGCTGTCATTTAAAACACTTCATTAATACTTAAAATTAAATGAACTGTCCTATAATAACATCTAGTATTGGACAGTTGAAAGACAGCAGTATTATTGATTTCAGACGAAATCATAAATATAAATTACCAGTTTTGCTTGCTACACTTCTGTATTAACGGAAACAAATTTTGAGCTGCAAACGAGCAACACTGGTCATTTTCACTGAAGATTTTAAGAAAACACGACAAAACTCCCGCCTGATGCAATTACAGTCCAACTGACATTGCAATATCTGTCCAACAACATACATTGTCTTCGTATATGTCAGAACAAAATCTTAGTCGTCCTAAGGACTTACTACCCTGACAAGAGTGCGCTTAAACCAGAGTGATGGGCAAAAGGTTTGAGGGGGACTGCGATTTTCTTCCAATGTACTCAGAGAATCAGAGGGTGCAAAACTGGTGAAAATCATTTGAAATTAAAGTAAGGAGTACATTTTTGCAGATTAGTGAAAGAAAAGTTTTCTTCAATTTTTCGGGTCTTTTCCGTTTAGGCCCCCTAGCTTAGTGGGTGCAATTAATATGCACCCACTAAGCTCGGGAAATAAAACTTAAAAAAATTAAAAAATTGAAGAAAACTTTTCTTTCACTAATCTGCCAAATTGTATCTCAGTTTTACTCGAACCTCTTGCCCAGCACTCGGGCTTGAGCGAGCGCAATCGTGTAAGGGTACAAAGTCCCTCAGGCGAAAAAAATTGTTGTAACACATACGAAGACAATTTTTGTTGTTGGACAGATCTCGCCAATGTCAGTTGAACTGTAATTGCATCAGGCGGAAAGTTTTCTCGAGTTTTCTTAAAATCTTCAGTGAAAATCACCAGTTTTGCTCGTTTGCTCCTCAAAATTTGCTTCCGTTAATACAGAAGTGTACGCAAGCAAAACTGGTAATTTATATTTATGATTTCGTCTGAAATCAATAATACTGCTGTCTTTCAACTGTCCAATAATAGATGGTATTATAGGACAGTTCACTTAATTCTTAGTAATAATGAAGTGTTTTGAAAGACAGCTAAATTAATGCATGCTAAATTACCCCAAAAAAAATTTTAACAGAGAAAACTTGCGTTTAACAATCATAATTTCTGGCATTACTCGATATGCAGCCTCTTTTCCATCTATTAATGAATTGATACGTTGAAATGCAGTCAAAACCTGACTCCCCCCAAACGCACGTGCAATATTTTTACATAATGAGATACTGTGTAGTGTCACGTGCTCCTTAACTGAGGCGCATAACGTATGAGGGTTCACAAACGGAAAAGATATCAATTTTTCTAATCTTTTCACATTTTTCAGCAAATTCAATCAATTGTTTCTCCAATTCAATGTCAATATCAAATAGATGATTTGGTTCTACTGTCAGAAGTTGTTCCTTTTTTTAAAATATTAAATTGAGACTTAACGAGAATATAGAATGAAAAATTAGACTTTCACTTCTTCATTTCTAAGCACAATTTTTAAGCTAATCTTTCTGCCTCGGACTTTCAGTGACCAATGATATCATGTCATGAGCTCTCTAATAATGGTTATTTTTATCAGACATTTGCCGTTATATTCAGTATGAAAAAGTTTTGTGTTCGGAGAACAGCTCTAATCGTACTCAAATCATATTGCCGTAATCGAAGACGAGTAATCAAAGAATGGCCGGAAAAAATCTGGTTGAAAGTTTTATCACGTTAAGTAGACTGAACATTCCTGAATGAGTGGACTTCTTGTTTTAAAAAATCTTAAATTTTTTTAAATTTTCTCTTGTAGAAACAGTTCCATCTAAGATTGTACAAAAATAATAATAATAAAAAAAATAATGAAAATAATAACAAATTGTTTAGGAACTTTACATAGTACATACGGGTACTTAAACATTTTTTTTTCATATTCAAATGTCGAATGTGCTGCAAAAGGACACAATTGACACCCATAGATTGTTTTTTGGCGCCTCTGTGAGGAAAAAAACATACAGAGTTTTGTTGGTTTAATGCATGGAAAATGATTTACTATGTGTTTAAAAAAACTTCCAATATAACCAATTTACAATTCTTTGGAATAAAACGGCAGTATACAGCTTACAAATAACGGCAGTAATCAGCCAATAACAAATTTCTTTATCTCTAAGGAACGAATAAAATAGTTTTTAAAGAAACTTTTAGCAAAAACTTTAGCGTGTTTTTCCTGCATTTTTTTATGTACGGTCTTTTGAAAACAGTACGGTCCAACGCTAGCAAGTAGTTGCATAGTTTTCTCAACCTTACTGTTAACATACCTATTAGCAGTAAACTGTTTCAGTTTTTTCTGAATATTTTTGTTATGATCGGCAAAACTTAAACGGTGATCCAAAGTGATGCCTAAATATTTGAAAATCTTAACATTTTCTACTTTTTTAAGTATAATGAAAAGCCTGCTTCACTTGCTTGCTTTTGTCTAGAAGACACTATCGTTGTTTTTTAAATTTAAAGTTAGTTTATTTTGCTCTAGCCAATGTGTAACATGTTTTAAGGCCAAATGAGGCTCGCTATCTATTGTTTTTTGGGTTAGAGTGATCTTTATTTATAGCGGTAATGTCAGCGAAAAGGTAATCTGCACTGTTTTTGTTTATAAATGAAATATCTTTTATATAAATCAAGAACAACAGCAGTCAAAAGGTGGAACCCTGCGGTGCTCCGAACGACACTTCTCCAGATTTTATTGACTTTCACCACCTGTGTACTGTCGCGCTGAAACTAAGATATAATGCAAAAAATTTTACACCTCAATCCATTATCTGAACAATTCTCTAGGAGAATCCGAGGATCGACTGTTTCATATGCTTTTTTTTCAAGTCCAAAAAAGTAAACTTGATTTTTTTCTTTTTTTGTTTATTCACTCTGATATCCTCTAAAAATGAAACAATTGCTTCGGTAGTGCTGTGATTTGATCTGAACCCAAATTGGTTAAATTTTAGTAGCTTGAACTTTTCGATATAGGTTTTGACTCTATCGAAAATTAGGAATTCTAATATTTTGCCAATGATGGGCAACAATGAAACGGATCTGTATTTCTCTGGTTTGCTCTTGTCTCTTTCTTTAGAGAGTGGTGATATGGTTGCTATTTTAAAAGACTTCCGAAAGTTTCCCTCTTCAGAAACTTTGTTAAAAAACATCGCCAGAAATGGAGAAACACTTGCCGATACAGCTTTGATAAAGACATAGTTCAGTTTATAGCAATCTGCGCTGTACTTTTTCTTGTATTAGCAAAAGCCGCAGTAACTTCTTTATATCAATTTTCCTGAAAAACATAGAGTTTCTTTGTTTTGCTCTATGAGTCTGTTTTGGTGAAGAAAAGTTTTTTTTGCTAAGTTAGCTCAAATTATAGCAAAAAGCTTTTGAACCTATCAAAATCTTCAAGAACTTTCTTTTCTACTCTCTCTTCATCTCCTTTGACTTTAAATACATCTTTGACAAACTGGAAAACTTTCCGGCTTCTGTCGTAATTTGCTTTTAAAAAATTCTAACATCTTCTCTCGTATTTTTTCCTAAACAATTTGGAATGCTTTTCGTACGCTTCTTTTTCATTTTAAGACTTTGTTGTTACGTAACGCTTCCAGAATTAGCATTTTCAGCGGGACACTTTTTTTACATCTATATATTGCTTCTTTCTTGGCGCCGTGTTTTGATGCTTTTAGTGATGAAAATTATTGAGTGCCTCAACCAATTTTACATGTACTATCTCTGCACACCGGTTATTAACATGTTAATAATAGGCCGCTCACTGATACGAGTTCTTTGTTGGAGAAAAAAGTTGAGCTCACCGATGAGATGATCATCGTCTAATTTTCTTCAATGAATTCTCAGTATTTGAACACTTTCAGAATTTTTTCTTCTTTCACAAGCTCTATTCCCACCATGTAATGGTCGATGATTTTGTTTTGCTCGATGAAACTTTTGTATTTGAAATTTATCAAAAAAAACTTCAATGCAAGATTTTATCTTTATTGTTTGGCGCGTTGGAGTTTGAGTGTCTACATGAGCCAATATTTGATCAATATAGGAAGAAAGCTTTCCAAACGTTTGCAAAGCTTTCTCAGCATTGAGTGGAATATTTGTAAAAATCACTAAGTATGTTTTACCGCAAATTTTAATCGCCAAACTAATGGCTGGCAGACTGTTTTTATCAGCTGATGCAATTCTCCTCTCCGTCGATTTTTTGTGTACAAAAATGCCAACATAACCTCCTCTTTTTTCTCTAATGGATGTTTCTATCTCGAGGTAGTTCAGTAGAGCAAAGCAATTGCTTTCAAAACTATTTCTTAACTAAGTTTCAGTCAGGTAGAATGCCACTGGCTCAACCTCAGTTTGACTTGTAATAATTTTGAGTTCATCAAAGTTTTCTGTTAAAGAGCGAATGTTTTGAAGAAGTATCAACTCCTTTGCCGTTTTACCTGAAGTGCCCTTGTTATTTAGAACCTCCACAGGTCCTCTTGTCTGCGTTTTTTGGCAATATACCTTACTGGTTTTTATCAGGATCTCATCATAACAGTGCATTATTTTTTTTTTAAATGCTAAAAAAAGCACATTCAAATCAAAAAAATTCGTATTTTTAAGGAAAAAACAGGAACTTTTAGGAAATTGCCAGAGAAAAATTCTAAAACAAAAATTTTGAAAAAAAAAACAAATAATTGATAGATTGCCAAATAAAAGAATTGATAAAATATATGTTTTCAAATTGTCTTAATGTGAACTTATCTAAGAAAAAAATAATTTGAAACTTGTCTCGGAATAACTAATAACTGATCCGATATGTTTAATTCACTGCTTATTGGACATAAGTTTCCGTAAAACTGTTTAGGTTGCAAATCTTTGTATATCAAACTCCAATGCAGCAAATTTGAGGACTTTTATGCCCCTCAATCAACCTATTCAATTTGCAGTCAACGGTCCGATTTTCAAAAAGTATGTTGCTATAGAACAAAAAACGTTTTGAATCTTAAGTTACAGTGAAGTAGTAGATTATATTTGATTGTTTCTTAAAATCGGACAAAAATTCATCAAAATATTCAAGTCTTTCAGCAATAAATCGAGATTCTTCATAAACCATTTAGAGGCAGATTTTATCTATTAATTCGTTGTTAAAAATTTTTATGATTCTTCTGGATCTTTTCCATTTGTGCCCTACTGCTTATCATTTACACTCCCAAACGCAAGTGTCATATTTTGGAATAAAGTCTTAAACTGCGGTTGCCTAAAGTACTGGGGCCGCAAAGAGAAGAGTTCTCAACTCTTTGGCCCATATTTTGGTTCATTTTTTTGTTGAAAATTAAATGTTTGTACTCTGCTCTTTCCCGTGCTCTTTCCCATTACTCACTGATTACTCCCAAACTTATGTAAGAGTAGGGGTTAATTGTCTATGGGTGAGTAAAATGATGTAAGATTGCGTGGTAATGGGTGTAATAGGGAATTTTTAGATTTTACCCCCCAAAAAATCGACACGGGTTGTTTTGATTGCCTTCAACAACTTTCTTGTTATTGCAATTTCTTGGCGATAAAAATTTCGCATGCGGATCGGTTTGAATGAAACTTACCGAGAAGTAAACAGGATTGCTCAATCGGAAGTGAATTGTATGTTCAGTAACTGTTATTTCAGTCACTATTGTTGGCTGCAACGGATAAGTCGAGTCGTAGAAAGTGTAATTTCGGATAACTGCAGTGTTTTCATCTCCTTTGCTCACTGCCCACATGTTTATTGTGTATAGATCACCGGGGAAAAGTTCGCCAAACTGGAATTTATTGATCCGACTAAAAAAGCAGATGATTTTTAATCCATTGTCTGTCGCTTTAACAGACTTGTTCTGGTCTGTATCTTCCTTTTTTTCAATTTTACGGTTTCGATTGTCTTCCAATGTTTTATTTTGAACACTGTGAATAACTTCGAGAAATTCTTTAGAAGAACTTCGAGAATTAAGATTTTGAAAATCTCTTTTTCACGAACGCTTGGATAATGTAATTTAATTTTGTAAAAAACATAAGTTTGGCGATTGGTCTGTGGTGACCTTCAAAGTGCACTCATTATGAAATTTTAGCTCTCATCTTGAAAAAATAGTTCAAACTTAAAATAGGGTCAAAACATTAAAATTATATTTTGTCTTTGTATCATCCAATAAAGTAAATGTCTTCAACAATGATGCTAAGAGTCTTTGAGTCCAAAATTAGTTTGCAAAACTAGGCAACATCTCCTGGAATAAACTGTTGCACAGATATTTGGTTAATTATCGACTCGATTAAATAATATCACAATTTTCACACAATTTTCTTTGCACACAATTTTCTGTATTTCACTTTAAAAATAGGTGTCAAGATATCATGTTTCTGAAAAAATTATAATAGTATCACTTTTCATGTCCCATTTATTTCCATCGACTGCCAATGTTTTTACTATTTTTGTGTTGAAAGTTTGGAATTTAAGAGGCTTCTTAGTTAAATACTTCAAATATTAATTTCTCCAACGCCAATTGTGGGAGGAAAAACTATATGCTCAACTGGGTTATTTTTGTTCAGTCAAGTCTCGCCGATCGATATATTTACTGTTGAGAATTGCGAGTGATATCACTAGCAAGCCTTTCGCACTTAGTGTCTAAAATTAGAACTCATCGCGGTTTTTAGAATTAAAAAAATTTATTTGGATGTAGACTGATGAAGTTTGAGAGTTATTTTTCCGCTTTTTGTTTTTTGCTTCCGTTTGACTTTTGTATTTTTCTCGGGACTTTTTTTGTGCGAAGTTTCTAATTGCGATGCATTTGTTCTAATGGTGTACGTATCTTGTTGTCTGAATTGATCAGTGGGCAGCTAATGAGTTTTTGTCAATAACAGTTTTTATCAAAAAATTTTAAAATTTTTGATCTTTATGTTATTTTTTTCACTAAGTCCCAATACTGAGAGGTCTCTTTGAATCTCTAACGAGTCCAAGTTGAACTTAAATTTTGTTCTCAGTTTACATTTTCTGGCATTAATTACTTTGAAACATTCCATTTAAAAAAATAGAAAACTTATATTAGAGTTTTTATTAGGGGTTCAGCACTGAGTGTTTTCCATCACAATTTTGTAAAATTTGTTCTTTTATGTTCTTTCATTGCGTTTTTACTCATACACAATACTACGAGGTTAATTTAAAGTTCTAATGAAGGCGTACAAATCTACATAGTGTGTCTGTTTTTAAAGTTTTTGGAATATGGTATCGGTTTGATGCAATCTGAGTAGGTATAAATCTTGATAATTGAAATGTAGAATAAAGGAGTTTTGTATTTTATGGCTTAGACTTTCAATGACTCAAGACTATTTTTTTCCAGAAAAATTATTTGAGTTCAAATCGTTTTGGGCTTTTTTGTATGTGTGTTTCAAATCCTATTAAACACTTTATCAGTAAAAAAAAGGAGATATTTTCTATCTAAAGTTTTCTTCAACCAAGAGCTTGTCACACCATGAATTTCACACCATATTTTTTTATATAGTTTTTTAGAATTTTTGAATTTCGTCTGTATTTGTTTTTTCACTCATTTGGTTTTTGGTTTAATTTGGTCGTTTAAAATTGAACTTATCAGTTGCTGTGATTGCTATCAACTCCAATTAATTTTTTTGGAAAGACTTTATTAAAACTTTCGAATGTGCTCACTTGACAGCTTTGTTTTTTTTACTTTTTGTTCCACTTATTGTTTTGTCAAACCGCAAAATATCATCACTAGCAAGATGACATAACTGCTTGGTATTTAAATCTCTATCTTTGTGTTTAGTGGTGTTTGTTTTTGAATTTGAATGTACGAGTTTATTTGGGTTTTCTATGAGTAACTTTTCCATTAAAATTTGTCAACCAACTTGGAGATTTTTTGGAGTTTTTTTCACATATGTATTTGTATGAATTGATAACCATTTTGGTAGAACAATCATTCAATAACTTTCCCGGCAAAATGCAACTTACCGCAATCGTGTCTGCATTTGTGATTATATAGCTTGCGTGACTTTTATTTGAGACTGATCTGATTTTGATTTCTCATTTTAGATTTAAAACTAAGAACTCATTTGTAAATTTTTTGCAGTTTTGCACTCAATTAAATGTCCTAATTGAGAATTTGAAATCTGATCTAAATTAAAAAGAGGTCACTTGTTGCATAAAAGGCCTTACAATTGAGATTTAGTTTGAAAACGGGATATATGGATATTTTTGTATCTATTTTTTTCTGATAAAACTGGTTGATCACTTGATAAAATTGTGTTTTCAGAGCTGCTTTCATTTTTATCAAATCGTTTTTTCTTCGGTATTACATTCGAGTGACATAACGAAATTTAATTTCAAGGTTATGAAACCTGTTTTGTATAGACGTCTGTCCTGTTTGAAGAACCTATCAAAATAACTCCACTTCAGATGATTGACAATTGAGACAAGAAGATTGCGGATCAGTGGGGTTGGAAAATTATGTACCATCGCACATTAGCGATCTTCATTGTTTTTAGTTAAGAACTCATTTTTGCCCTTGTTCAATTCTTAATCGCCCATTCAACAGGCCTCTTTTTTCTTGTATTATAAAGCTCAGTAATCAAAATATTGTAACAAATAGCTCCGCTGAAACAACTTCTCATCCCATCAGAGAAAAATAATATGAAACTTTGAGGCGGGCGGAGTACCTGAAAAACTACTTGAAGCAAATGATAAGTGCATGGTATATTTGTAAGTCGTTTTGGTGATGTTACAGCAGCTGTATAACTTACGCCACAGCTTTGCTAATAATACTACCAAATTCTGCCATTCTTCATATAGCAACAGTTGCGAGAAACAAGTGTAAGATGTTGAATAATAACAGAGCAGTATTACGGCAGTCTTTCAGATTTCCTCTGAACCATATTTAATCGGTAACGCAACTGCGGTATAGCAACGAAAATTGATTAAATGTTTGAAAGGCTCTTACGCATAGTCATGGTAATAATGTCTGTCGATTCCACTCAGTTGACCTGTGATATGCAATCTTACTTCACTACCAGTTCCAGACTCAAACGAGACAGACAACAACAGATCAGCTGTCCCAACCAGTGTTGAGGCTTGAATCTGAAATTGTAAATGTTCCTTAGTTTATAACTAACTCACTTACTACACAGTAAGGCGGAATCTAGTCCAGTGATACGTGCTGCTACCTGGCCAAGAAATCCAACATCCCGACTGTCGACAAAACATGAAATTTGTCATAGAGATCATGACTGAAACGTTTTGACGATGACCATACCAAGCAGTTTTACAAAACCATCTTGTAAAAAATCTCAGAAGACACACATTGTTTAAGACCCCGGGTTGCCCCAACTTAAAAAAAGTTGGTGAGGACGTAGTACGGCCGTAGATAAAAACCGCACTAATAAAAATCTTATATAAAAACCCGTAATAAGTTTTCTAAGTTACCGTATTAAGACCCCCCTCAAGCTCAATAAGGTGCCGCACTCAGGCCTTACCATGTTTCGGTAAAATAGCCAGCCAGCTCTTGGAAAACTCTCTAGTCAATTGAACAACCGACTTCTTAAGAGTTTTTCAGTATAATTTTGTGGTTTTTCCTCCTCCTTTTTCATTCTAGGCTTGGGAGCGGCAGTGGCGGCGTTACTGAAATAACTATAGGAGAAAAGACCCTGCGCAAACGGTAAAGCAGCACCCTAAAGCTCTCTCCCAACAAAATAAAATAAAATCTGCTGAAATTTTGTCAGAAATTCTTTTCTAGTCGAGTTAAGAACCTTCACGTATAATTTTTTTGTGGATTTCCCTCAATCTTTATCATTCCAAGCTTGTGACAGGCAGTGACGGAATTACTGAAATAACTATAGGCAAAAAGGCTTTCGAGAAAAATACAATAAAATTGGGTCTAATTAAACCATTCTTGAAAAAGAATCAAAAGCTCTTGATTGATCGAAAGAAACTGATCAGAAAGAGCGCATAATGGTTGAAAGCGACCAAATTGTCGTTTTGTTTTCTCTATAGATTTAAAAGTCCACAACTGCAATGGAAACTTACAATCAACAATATTAGTTATTTAATGAAGAAAACGGTTCTTTTTTCCGTTTGTGCCCCCCTGTAGGTTATGTTAGTGGTAAATGTTTTACCTTAAAAATATAGAAAACTTGATAGGTCAAATACGGAGCCGTACTAAGAGATTTGTAATTTTCTAAGAAATGTGAATCTTGAAACCACAGAGCGAAAGCATTCAGAAAGTTTTATCTCAAAATGAAGAAACTAGGCCGTACAGTTATTTTGAACAGCTCTATAACACTTGATGCGGCTGTATACCATGCCATACTAAGTGTCATACTTTTTCGCGGCACCTTATAAGTCCTGCTATTTTTTAAAGTTTTATCTAAGGTGGAAACCTGAGACAGCAGAAAACATCAGTGGTGGGACTCCATCTGGAATTTATTACCTAATCAATCAAATTTCCCTATGGGTTGTTGCTAAAATTTTGGATACCCATATTTACACCTCGACTCATGAAAAGACTTCAAAGTCGAGTAGGCCGATATGTTGACGGCAATTACACGGGCAGCGTCTGAGGTATATTGAAGGAACAGTCTTTTCGTAGTCCAGTAATTTATAGCCTAACATGTCGATTTAATAAGTCCAGGAACCCTGGTCACTCATCATAAAAATTTCTTTAGCTTCATACTAGATCATATATGATGCTTAGTAACCATACTTGGTCATATATGATTTTCATAATTTCTTAGTAGTCGTACAAGGATGATGCGGAAATTGGTACTTATATTTCATAAGAACTTTCATATTTAGTCCCAAAGTAGTTCAATCGTTTTGCATTAAGTCTCCGTACAGGGATGTTTCAAAATTTCTTTGGTTTTCATAAGAGGATTGTAATATGAAATAAAATCGTCCAGAGGGCATGAACTCATACATGATCCTTGTATAAACTCATAAAACCTCAACCCTGGCAGGCGACTAAATGTTTTTAATTAAGTATTTTGTTCTCTCCTTTCTGCGGAGGCGCTAATGTTTACTCCAAAGGCGACACCAAACTAGTATTGCAACAGTAAGTAAAACATGGCGCAGAGTTTTGTCTTTGCCAAAGCATTGATAGTTTTCCCCAATTAGGTTACATTGCGATTCAGTTCAGCTGAATGGAATTAGTTGGTATAGCTCTAATAATCCTCAATTTTATCAGCATTAGTTTTAGTGTGTTATTTTTCCGTTTTAATTACAAAAAACAGGATACTTCAGATTTACATAAAAGCGAATTACTTTTTTCATAAACATTGAAAAATTCATTGAACATTAAAAAATGAAATGTCATAACTTTATTATGAACGACAGCCAACTCTTGCTGTGTTCGTAAATTTTTGATTGGAACAAAAGTCTTGAGTTAAATTTGAGGTTAAGCCAAAATTCAGCATTATATTTGTCTCAAGCCAAAACTGCGCCGCAAAAACTTGGGTCGAGCTAAATTCGAGAAGACAAGTAAAAGCAAGCTAAGCTATTTTCATTGAGTTGACCATGTTCTTTTTTTCACAATTTTTTGTGTCAATTAAGGTGTTTTCAGGCGACGAGGACTAAGCCTGGGCATGCACTGTAAATATATCAAAATCGACTTCAAGATGGCCTCTCTCAATTTAGAGTTATTTTTCTTTACCACGTCTGTGAAAGTGGCCATCATGAATGACGTCACAGGTCCCTTCTTCCCATAAGCACTTGTGAGTTGCATGTAGAATGTGTAGTCCTGCCCAGCTACAAGACCAGTTACCTCGTACGATAGCACACCAATAGCATTCAAAGTGCACGGACAAGATCCCACAGCAGGTTGGTGCCAAATTGTTATTGTCTTTAACAAAATTTTACCAAGCAATAAAAGCTGAATCAACGTGCATTATTTCCCCGGGTCGAGGTATCACCGCCATTCAACGCAAATATTTGTAAGATAAGCGGGCGGTTAATGCTGGAAATTTTGTAAGATAAGCGGTGAATGCGGTGAATTTACATGAATAGGGCGGTGAATGCTGTGAAAAAAAATTATCGCCTGGTAGTGGTGAAATTACATACTTTCGCCACTGAATTTAGCGGCAGAATTAAATAAATTCGCCGCTTTGAAAAAAATGTCCAAATTATGTAAGATATAAGGTGAATGCGATAAAATTACATAAATCCAGCGCTTAACTTAGTGATGAAATTACACAAATTCACCTCTTAGAAAAAGTGTCAGAAAATATAAGATTATGGGGGCAATTTTAGGGGGGGTTGGGGGGGGGGGGGTGGAGGGGGGGGTAAGGGAGGAATTGTTAGATTTAACGCAACTAAAATTACCCCCCCCCCCACATCTTACATCTTTTTGACACTTTTTTCTAAGCGGTAAATTTATGTAATTTCACCACTAGAGTAAGCGGTGAACTTACAAAAAATCAACACATTTCACCGCTAAAAAAATCTAATTTCATTGCTAAAAAATGCAAATCTTACAAAAAATCAACGCTCATGCTTTTTCAGAAAGTAAAGTGAATTTGATTTAAGTTCAGAACAAAAATCCCAGAAGTTAGTGAAGAGTGGTGCAGTGGAAAAAGTAGTGACTGGCATGCAGGGATTGAGAGGTTAGAATCCGTGTAAGGCCCGTAAATTGTAGTGAGCGGTGAAATGTGGTGACTTTTTGTAAGTTCACCGCTTACTCTAGCGATGAAATTACATAACTTCACCGCATTTCATTGCAAACTTTGTACAAAATTTGAGGTGAAAAAAAAAGCAATTTCTCGCCGCTTATCATTTTTTTCTATTTTTCCTCGACCCGGGTCAACACATTTTTGTGCTCCTAAATATATAAAATGGGCAATCATGTAAACGTAGAACAGAAAAGCCTTAGTTTTGTTCAGAATATCAGGGTCATGAATACCAAGCTTAAAAGTATTCCTAGCTCGAAGACAATTTGAAGAAACCTTCTTTATAAATACTTTATAGAATTTGTTCAGGAACAGAAAGTAAATTTTTTCAATCGTAAACTCAAAACTTTTGATAAATGCAAATAAAACGTTTCATAGGTTATTTTTGTGGACAAGAGTAAAAAACGAGCGTTGAATTTTTAATTATATCTGTTTAAACTTCAGAGCTGCGTGGCCTTAACACGCTTTTTTGGGGAAACAGTTGTTTGAGTTGGTTGAAAGTCTACAAATGAGTTGCAAAACAATATAAGAAATTTTTTTCAACTTTTTTCTAGTTGTTTTTTTTTTCTAGTTTTTTTTAAGCTAATTCAGGTGAATTGTAGCCATCAAGTATTAATACAGTTTATTTTTAAAAAGAACTTTTGCCTTATTTTGTCTTGATGAATTTTGAATGTTGATTGTAAGATTGTGATAGATATTGAGCTTATATCAAACATACGATCAATTTTTTGATGTTTTGCGAACGTCTTAAGATTTTTCTGCTTTATAAAAAAAATTCTCCGCTGAAATTTTTTAAATAAATTCCTTTTCAAGTATTTGTTAGAATTAATTTATTTTGTCTACAAACAAAAAAACAGTGGGAAAACCGTTGGTCAAAACTTTTTTTATTGAAAGATTGTTCTAAGGCAATGGTCAAACAAAATCAGCTGCTTCCTCTCAGTCTCAGTAAAGAAAGTATATCGCTCATAGTATATTTCCCTTCTAGCAAGTCCATTTTTTAAAGGTTTGAAAAAAGTTTGCTTTCTGACTAACTGTTACTCTCATTTCTCACAACTATTTGAAAAACAAAATCTCAAAAAAACTACTGTTAATTTTTTGCTGTTTTGATATATCTGCTCTTTCGATGAATAAAACCTAGAAATGATAAAGAAAAAGCCGGATGGCAAAAACATTGCTTCCATTCTATAATTTTCGTCCAACATACGTTCCTCCCTTTGCTCTAAGTAAGAGAAAATTTTTAAAAAATCTAGACAGAGCGGCAATAAATAACGTACTTTCGATATTGTTACAATTATACACTAAAAATAACACCAGATGCTATCTTCAACAAAGTTTCGTTGAAATCGGAAACCTTTTTCACAACAAGTTTCGTTCAGCTGAAAACATTCTTCTGCATGTGGCAACACCGACTAAAATTTACCATTAATCTCCTTAAAAAATGCACGCTTCTCAATATACGCATTTTCTCTTATTTTGAACAAAAACGGTTCAGATAATTTTCTCTTTCACCCGAACTCCTTTCAATCTTGAGCAAGGTAGATTCATAAAGGCACTGGTTACCAGTTATTGTGCTTTTTCCCCAAATTTTCATAACTTCATTTATTTCTGAAAGAAATGTTTCTCGTTTATCGTTTTTTGAATTTGTTTTGTCATATTTTTATGAAATTCACTATTAATCTTCCTGGACTTTAGCAAAACTGGGCATATAAAAAAATATTGAAAACTTCAAGCTTTTCGCGAGAACTCTGGTGTTGTACATTTTGACAGGTTTCTATTTTTGACATTTTTTTAAGTTTTGGGTAACAATATTTTAAGAAAAACAGTTAGATTCATACAAATCTAACAAAACGTTTTGAGATTCTACAAAAATTTGCTAATCTTTCCCCAATCTCAGAAAAAAATAAACTCACTAGTTTATTAACGGGATAGTTATTGGATTGACTTATTATTTCCTTTAAATGATTCCATGCCCTGTTGAGTTGCTGAAAAATGCCAAAAACTTCAGAAAAGTACTGCAGCTGGTTTATGCAAATGATTGTTGAGTCAAACGGCATGTAAACTAAAAGCCATGAAGCAAAACTTCTACCGATGCTGTTCCCTGGAACTCCCAATGCACTTGTAGAGTGTGTTCTGTCACCACTCTCAGATGGGATAGCTCGTATATCTCACTAGGGTATAGAGACTCATCAGCCATTAATTCGTACTGAACCTGCTCACCGTTGAAGAATTGCCTGAAATTCACTCAGAAAAAGCAAAATTATAGGGAAATAGTTAGCAGATATGACAGATTCCTATTTTTTTTGCCGCCAAGTAAAAAACAGTCCTCTTTTTCATCAGGACGATAATCTACAAATGTTGTAATTTCAGCATCAAAAAACACCCAATTGACAGCCAGAATCTTCAATTAATTATCAATTGTAACATTTTAAACAGTTTTTTTCGTCTACGCTTATAATAAGTCTATAAAATTGCTGGTTTAAGTGGAATTGTTGGTAGAAAATCTTTTAAAAAAAACAGTTAGTAGCTGTTCAATATAATTTCAGAACTAACTTCAAAAGTAAATTGTAGTGAACTCCTGGTACGTTTGCGCCTATCACATCAAACCGTCTGTCTTTTCTAGTAAGGTTGTGAACAAGTGCTTTTGCAGGAATTACCACTGCCTGCTGCGTGAAATGTTCTTGGCTGGTAACCGAGAATTGCTAAATTTGGCATCATTTTCAAACAATTGCAAGTTTTTCTAGTGTTCGAAACATTATTTTGATTCAAAGTATTGCGTTAAACATATTTTGTCTCGCCAAAACCTTCAATTTTTACTACATTCAAGGGTGTGAAATTTTATGCTCGCTAAAAAATAGAGCTCTAACAATGCGAACCTATAGCTCAGCATTAAAAAATTTCAATCTAATGAAGTAAGCAAAATAAAACAGGGTGATAACTCCCGTGTGAGTGCACGATATAATCTTTCGATTATGCATGTAAATTTCAAAAAAAAGTGTATCAACGTTTTATGCTATGATTCATTGCATTTTAATGTGAGCAGAGGAAAAAGTTCATAGTCGTTTTTTTTTAATTTTGAAATTATGTGAACTATTCTGGATTGCGCAATTTTTTTCTACAATTCTATGGCATTATTGATCGTTCTCGTGCATCCTGCCTGCTGGCGCGGAATTTCTATGAATCGTCGATGGTGAGAACGTTGATATGTACCGTTTCTGGATAAATTGAAGCTTTCGGAAGAGTGTTTTCACCTTCAATTATGGACCCGCAACCTTCACTGGAAGAAGCAGATTTACAAATTTAACATCAACACAGTTTGAATTTGGACTTTTGATAAACGCAGTTGATAAATTTTTCCCGCGGAGGCGCAATCCGGGCTGTTATTAACCGAATTATCCCAAGCTGCGTGTTTGTTATTGCCCGAAGTTGTCAATTTGTTATAAGTCACATCCTTACCAACAGAATTATTCTTAAACGCTCCCGTGGACAACATTTCGGAACCACACGAACAAATACCCTAATTTTTTTATAAAGTAGGCGCCGAGGGTTCACAAAAAAGGACTCTATCCAAAGTTTGCAGCCAGATTTGAGCAACTGTTTGGACCAGATCTATTATGCCCTGTACGAACACGAATTTGACTGATTAGCGATCGCCGGAGTCAGTAACCCTGGTATCTGGACAAATTTAGAGGAAGCCCGAAAGACGTTTGACTGGGTCATCTTCATTAGAACAGGTCAACAAATAAAAGGAACAAACTCCAAAAAAGTTGTAAGAACGAAGATTAATGATTTTTTTGCTCAATTATGTGAATTAATTAGATTTATCACCTAGACGGCGAGCTTAACCCCTCGCAATTTTTCTGATGGTGGTAGTTACGGACGAATTTTTGGTCACCACCATTGAAAATTTTAGGATTGGAAAGTTAAATTTAAGCTTTTTTCGGAAAAGAACAAAATTAACACTGACCTTGAATTATTCCCAACACAAAAGCGAATTCTAAATTTGAAACTGTACAAAGATAATAATGGTAAAGAAATTTAAACTGATGAGAATGGTTGAATAAGTAAATATTGATTCTGATAAAGATTATATCATGGATTGAACACCAAAGTTCTCACCCACGTAATATTGGATTAGAAACCCAAATTAGGGGCCTAAGTTATCAAAGTCATGAATGACCTTCTGAAAACTTTTCCCAAAAAGGTATTTTTCTCACAAAGATTTGGAACATTTGGTAAAAATAGGACTAAACTATCATAACCAAACATAGGTTAGCAGTATATATACGGCTCAATTTTAGCCAATTTTTGAAGAGAACGATTTGTTAGAATAATTGTTGTGTTGCGTGCTGTGTAACCAAAATCAGTCTGAAAATAGTTATATTGTCGTGATAATCGAAATTTCGGAGTGAGTTAACAGATCACTGTCGTGGTACTGAACTTGTAATAATTGTTAAAACTAGTATACCCTGGTAATTATACTTTTCGTTAATTTAACTTAGCAAATTTTCAACTACTTTCTCTTTTTGGACCTTTTCTTATAAATTAGTAGAGTTTAAACTGGTATCTAGTAGTTATTTGTTAAACACTTTGATACGTGGCACTCATAGGCATTTGTAACTAGTTGTTTTGAAGGAACCATAGTCTTGTAATAATTAGGACTGGGTAAAACTTAATCATTTCTTTCGGTTTTCTGTTAATCAAAAGCGTACTTGTACAACTTTAGTAACTTCACAATACATCTCTAAGGATCTGAAATCATACTCAATCTAGCTTCAATTTATTAGATTTAAATTAGTTTGGTGACTAGTAAAGTAGTGATCAACCATTCGATAATTAGGTCAAGTTAGGTTAACGGACTGGAGGACAGCACCGAGTCCAGGACAACATCAAGACGATTGATTTCTCAGAGTATTAATCGGCCAAGCTCCTTCCAGGAGACCGCATAGTGAAGCCACTCTGAGGGTAGGCCTGCTGCTCGTAGAAGACTTGGCAAGTTAAGTTAACCCATGTAGTATGGAATGGTGAACCAAGTAGACAATTAAAAAGGTCTGCAGTAACCTGAAGTACCTGATGGGCAATGTCTTAACGTTCTATCAAGTTGGTTAATACTCGTCTGGTTGGGTTGTGGAGTGAACACCGACGAGCTCTTCACGTCATCTACTATTTATTTTAAGTATATTGGTTGATCGATTAATTAGAAACTGAATTGAGGACCTGGTATAATTCTCAATCTACCACCAAGTCACCAATTTATTTCGTTTTGTAAAGCATTTCTTAGAAGCTAAAATATCATATAACATAGAAAGGCATTACCAACATATTTTAATAACATTATTATTAGCAATTGACTACAGTTCTATAGCGCCTGAAAAAACTTTCTTTAGGACTTGAACCGAGGGCCTGGTATAACCCTTCAGTCTAGGTAAGAGTAGTAGGTTTTGTGAAGTTACTATCCAGTCCAGTAGTTTCCTCTAAGATCTTCTTTTTCTTCTAGGAACAATTGTGGAATTGTGAATAGGGTAAAACCTCCACCCTAAATATTCAGATTCTTTAGAAATGGTCACCATTAACGCTCCATAAACAATTTTTTTGATGCAAAAAAAACATCAATTTTAAAAATTTTCGGTAGATTTACCATAAATTCGAAAAAATTGATATGGTCTGTTCTTATATCAAAAAATAACCTCTGATATCGCGAAATTTGACAGTTTGCTAAGTTGTTCAAATTTGAATATTTTTGATCAATTTTGAGGCATTTCAAAAAAAAAATAAAAAATTATTACCGAATATTGATAAACCGTAATTTCGAGCATAAAGTTGTCCAGCTTAGTGGAATACCGTTCCGTATTCAATAAATGTCAAAGAATGGCCAAAAATAGAGAAAAATTGGACAAAAGCATAAAATTTTGACAGATTTGTCAAAAATCAAAATTTTCAACAAGATGGCTCAGAAGGTTTGTCAATTGAGTGCAACT
Source organism: Convolutriloba macropyga (assembly GCF_964194025.1). NCBI lineage: Eukaryota > Metazoa > Xenacoelomorpha > Acoela > Convolutidae > Convolutriloba > Convolutriloba macropyga. The sequence continues at coordinate 59,797,713 of NC_134469.1, forward strand.
CAATACATACAAAAAGTTGAGAAAATTTTCACAACCTCCGGCCTACAGAAAAATTAATCGAATTCCCATAGTTTTTTTTTCGTTGATCTTTATACGTCTTTTTTGTCCTCTAACTTTTCAATTCTCATTGTTCCGTTTATTCAGTAACGTCGCTCTCCCAAAACTTCGCTTTTCGTTTTCTTCCGCTACCTTTCAGGATTTTGATGTAGTCATATGTGATGAAGTAAGGTTCGTTTTTGTTGTAGTATGTTGAGTACTCAAGAATGCTGGTTTGTTGTTTTCGTCTTGTGGCTTTCTGGGGTGTGACTTAGTTGATTCGCGAGTTATGGCTGGATTGTATTTTGACTTTTTCAACTCTGCTAATTTACTAGCCCTCGTTTTGTAGTTTATTGATTTTTCTACTGTATGTTTGTGTGTTACTGTATGATTGCTAGTTGGTTAGGTCCTGTTGCCTTGCGGAGTTACGGCTGATAAATCTCTTGACATTTTCACTTTTTTAGTATACTACTTCTTTGCCGTAAATTAGTTTGTTATTGGTATACTAAGCCCCATAATGAATTATTCTAGCTTGTCTTACAGTAGCTTTTCTCCTTCTTCCTAGGGCGTGACTTAAGTTTCTTCTGGAGTTAAGGCTAGTTTGATTGATTGAGTTTGCTGCTGTAGTCTGCTAGCATAGTTCTTCCCCTCCTGCTCCCTCGTTCCCCGCATGTTCTTTCCCAACCGTCCCATTTTCGTTGCGTTGCGCGTTTCTCGCTCAACTTCCCCTGTCCTTCATCTCTCGCCGCGTTGAGCAAATAGCGCTCAGCGCTCTACTTCATTTTTTCTCGGTCACTGTGTGCTCGACGACCTTTTCTGCTCTTTGGGCGGTTTGCTTTACAGACTGTCTACAGTGTGCTGTGTTTGGTGTCTTTTGTGTTGGGTTTGTTTTGCGTGGTTTTGGATTGTTTGAATTGTGCGTATAAAAGATGACCCGGCGCAGTGGTAGTTTTGCTAATTTTTCGAACTAGTAGCATCATGATGTCTATTAGTGTTCATCAAAAAGTCAAAAAGTTGTACGCCGCCAAATCAAATCGTGAAGTCGAATTGCTTGCTATACATGAAGATAGCCTTCATTGTACAAATAGCCAAAGTAGGCGGTGAAATTTGAACGCCTAGTAACAAAGGTCCACGAAGCCTTTATGACTATTGTAGACAAAACTGAAGAACTGATTGCGTTTGCTGGAACAAAACGGAGGATCCAAGTGCACAATTTCCTTCATTAGAATCTCAATTGGAGGCAATAACCGCTAAGAACGACAAGATCCTCACTTCAGCAAAAGACTTCATCAACTCTGCTGATGTAAAAGTGAGCGAATTTCAGGAACCGGGCTTTCCACTCGTTCTAGAGTTTCTCCACTGAATGCCTCGTTAAAAACAACTAGTCAGTGTAAACATGATTACGTAATTGCTGAAATGAAGCGCGAGGAAATTGAAAAACCGAATGAAGCAGCCATTTGCCTCGCTAAACAGAAACAGCTAATGGAATTAGATGAAATGGAGGAAAACAACAGAAAAGGGTTGGCAGAGGCAACTGTTCAAGAACTTCTGGACGCCGTTTCTAAAGGTAGCCACACTGAAACAACAGCAAGTGCTAGGAGCTCAATTAGAAGTGAAAAGTCTGTCCAGGACTGGATGAACACCTCACTTCCATTAAATTTTAACAATGAGGAGAGAACTGGTGAACCAGAAGTTACGAAAAACCCTCCAGAATGCTCTAGACACAACAACGGCGAAACAGTGGAAGATCACAACACTTAAATTTTGAGGCACTCTATTCCATGAAATTGTCGAGGCAATTACATTTTAAGCAATGAGAACTTGCAACAACTCGACGCTTATTATACATCATCTGTAAACATTCTGGCTGCCGCTAACACACAGACGTTGTACAAGGCGCACCTACGGGCGTGAATGAATCAAACAAGCCAACAAGGCATTACCTTCCCAGCATAACTAACCAAAGAACCGCAGATAGTCACCCGCCTTTTGTACACGATCCAGGGGTTTCTTCACCGCCCACTCAACAGCCCGTTTTACCACAGCCGTTCGCACAGGGAATAATTCAAAATAAATCGTTCGAGTTTTTCCCACAAGCTCACTTTCAAATTTCACAACCCGGGGGACCTGAAACATCAAGTCTGCCGGAAACAAATTCGGCCCAGCGTATATGCTCCCGACAAAAAATAAATTTTGTTCCCCGAGCCCCAAACGCCGCTCTTCCTCCTTTTCCGACAACAAATAATCCAGCCCACGCAATAAATGTCCAATTGCACCCAACAACACCATTTTGAACCCTACTAATCCTAATGGCTTTCCCATCCCTAACCAGTATTTGCACCTTACCTCACTAAACCCATTCCACACGCCCTTTTCATCAATCAACCTCCCGTCCACAACACTTTTCAGAATAATAATAACCGAGTACGCAAAGCTGTACGTTCCGTTGTTGCTACTGTCTCAAATATGACCAATATTCCTCTTGGCCAACAATTTATGCCTAATATGATTCATTGGCGTTTTCCACAGCACAGACCGTCAATCGTCAACTATGACATTAATACCGTGAATAAAGTACCTCCAAATGTAAATCTCATATTTTGCCCTCAAACACTAACATTCCACAACAAATATATCAGAATTCAACCCCTTTTGATTGATATGCAATCACCTTCCGGCATAAAACAGGAAAACCTGATCACAACTGCTAGTAATTTCGTTCCTGGTCTAACCACTCCGGTCTTTTAACCAACATATCCTTATGTTGGGCCCACACCGTTGAGTTGGAGTGATCCGCAGGTGTCTGCACCCACCCCTTCAACAGCAGACAAGGAGTCATTGTTTAGGGAATTGGCTGATGCAATAACAAATAAGAAAAACGACCCTTTGCTCGAGTAGAAACTTGCACAGATTAATGGCGACCCGATAAAGCGGCATGAGTGGTATGGTCAGTTCAAAAACGCGATTGACTCGCAGTCGGTCACCGATTACGTTAATTTGACCTACTTTAAGAAATAAGTCACCAGTAAAACAAAGATTGCATTAGCCGAGTTTTCTTATCGTGGTTTATTGCACAAAAATTAACTAAGCAATTTATAAAGTAAGTTTTGGCCAGCCACAGGCTGTCGTATCTGCACACTTGGATAAACTTAGCAACTTTTCCCCTCTTAAAATGCACAATAGTGATAAATTTATTAACTCTTCTGCAGCCATATCCAGCTCGGTTAGTGTTTTCAAGTCATCAGAATATGACGTTTACATGAAGAGCGCTTCCGTAGTTGAACAAGCGGTACAGAAGTTACCACCAAACATGAAACAGTCGTGATCGCTCTTTACGGTTAAGAAGCACTGGGTTAAGCCTTCCCTGCTTGATTTTAAAGATTGGCTCAAAGAAAACGCTGAGGTCCTTGATCTTATGAAACAAAGCAAAACCAAGAAAAAACTTGAAGAGAACACCTCTTCAGTGACCAAGATCAATACTGCCTCAATAATTTTTGCATCAAATTCACAACAAAGGGAAACAAAGAAGCAATTGCCATCTTCTTCCACAAACACTTACTCTTGCTGCATTTTTGAGCAAAGGTAACCGCCTGTTATGGCAGTGTCGAGTTTTCAAGGAAAAGATTCCAACCCTGAGAACTAAATTGGTGGCGAATGATAATTTTTGCTTTTCGTGCTTAGGGTTGAAGCACACATTCCATCAGTCCCCTCAACAAAGAAAGTGCCGAGCAGAGGGGTGCAATAGTTCGCATAACACACAATTGCATTGAGCAGATAGGGTTTTCCCTGCAAAGCAGTCAACAAATCCCAACAGTATCCAATATTCTGGCAACACAGGTTAAAGTAAAGCAACTGCTAGTCAACAACCGGTTAATAAGACCACAACGATGTCATCAGTTACTGACGTTAAGGGGCTCCTTCAGGTGACTGAATTGCCATTGGTCATTTCGTCCAGTCTAGATACCAAGTCTATAGTTTTGTGTGATACCGTCTGCAGTAACTCTTGGGTGGCGGGTAGTCTTGCAGATAGACTCGGTTTCCGCGATAAAGCACTGAAGCTAACTGTCAAGGATATTAAAACCGAAGAAGTAATTGATACTAGGGTTGTCGAATTTACTGTGAAAACAAGAGAACATCAAAATTTCGAACTATTTAACATCAACCCATTCGATAAAGAAAATCTGAACGTCGGTTGAGATATAATTAATACACAGGCCCTGCAAGAGACTTACCCACATTTAGCAGTCCTTGATCCCGTAACATATTCCTATAAGACATTGAGATGATACTCGGACAAGATGTCTATCGTACCATCTGACGGTAAGAACACTTCTCTGCGTTCACCCGTTGCCGTACGCCTACTTATAGGTTGGGTTTTTAGCGGTCCGTTACCATCGAGTTTTTGTTTAACCTCAACGTGCTTTAAAGTGAATATCGAACAAGACAAGGAGTTAGTGAGACAAGTAAAGTCATGGTACGACATCGAATCATTTGGAGCACACAAGCAGGTCGACCCACAATCTGCAGCAGACCTAAGGGCTCACGAAATCTTTGAGAATACCACCGTACATAATGGCCTGAGATAAAATGTTGGAATGCTTTGGGCAGCAGATGACACCAAGCTCTCAAATAATTACCTTTCCTCCCTTGTGCAACTAAAGTCTCTCGAAAAACGATTGGCCAAGGATGAAGAACATAGGGAAAATTTTACTAGTACCATCAAGAAAGACCTAAATAAGGTATATGTAATTGAAACTCCAGACACACACACATGGTTGAGAAGCGGTCCGATAAAGAGTGGTACCTACCCCACCATCCAATTTTAAACCCAAACAAACCAGGTAAGGTGAGCAGAGTGCTCATGGGAGCAGCCAAAGTTCATAGTTCCTCGATGAATAAGTCCTTGCTCACTGGCCCTGATCTGCTCCAAAACCTTATGCATGTGCTTTTCCGCTTGGAACAGCACCCATATGCTGTATCTGCCGACATCGAGGGAGTTTGTCTACAGGTTGGCGTATTTCAATCAGATCAACCATCACATCGCTTTCTAACGTTGCAGTGAATCAATAATCGCGCCATATTTTCGGGGCTGAAGACTCGCCTGCCTGTGCCAACTATGCATTACAACGCACTGCGAGAGACAATGCCAAGTTTTACCCCGAAGCTGCAAGAGCCGTCCTCGAAAACTTCTACATGGACGATTAGCTTGACTCAGTGGAGTCTCCTGAGAAGGCCATCAATAGATCGAAGGAATTGGTACATCTTCTCCATCTCGGTAGGTTCAAGCTTACAAAGTTTGTAAGCAATGTGTCAAATCTGGTTGACGAATTGATGTTTCTCCTCAATCTACCGAGCCCAAGGTTATTGTTTCATGTCAAGAGGATTCAACGCATAAGCTCGGGCTAAAGTGGGACCACACTAGTGACACTTTAGTTGTGAGTAGGGGTACAAGATGCGCTATCACCAGGTCGCTCACGCAGCGCTCAGTCCTAAGTCTTGTCTCGAAAGCCTTTGACCCCATTGGTCTTGTCGCATCGATTACTGTCGGTGAGCGACTGCTCTTAAAAACATCTGGCGTGTCACATGACAACAAGGGGACTATGTGCTCCCATAGGACATGGTTCAAAACTTTTGGCGTGGAGTGCGGACTTACCGAAGCTTGAAAACATCAAATTTCCTCGAAATTATTTTACAGGAGTTTTTGATAATATAGAATTGCTTATGTTGGGTGACAGTTCCGAGGATATTTTTAGTGCCGTCGCTTCTTGCGAGCCCAAGTAACAACTCTTACGGGCAAGGTAAAAACAGAGCTTGCGTTTGTTTTGGGGAAAACGCGTGTGGCGCCAATGAAAGTAATGACTGTCCCAAAACTGGAATTGCAAGCATATCTACTTGCCACTCGGCTGAAGAACAAAATTTTTCAGGCGCTTACTGCAACTGTTTACCAGGTTTTTATTTGGACAGACAACGTGACAGTTCTTCAATGGATAAACTCTAATGAAAAGCAACCAATCTTTGTTGCAAACCGTTTTTGCTAAATTTTGGAGTTTACCAGCGTTGACCAATGGAACTACGTCTCAACTAAGGATAAATCAGCCGACGTTAGCACGCGTGGAATGTCCGCAGAAAAATTGCAATTAAGCAGCTGAGTGAAAGGTCCATATTTCTTATCTAATTCTAGTTTCCCTTTTGTACCGAACAAAGACGTCATTAATAACATCAAACTTGGCGTCAACCAAGCAGTCACTATAGAAGACACTGTATCTCTGGCGACATCTGTCAAAAAACAGACAACTCCCGTTACTTCAATTTTTCCGTTTGAAAAGTTTAGTTCTGATCAATAGAACTTGCGCATTGACGCATACGTTCTCCTGCTTTTGCCAAAAAATGCCGTCTACCGTAACCTCGATGGTAGCTTTACTAACCGTACTCAGCTTGACGAAGCCGAGCGTCATCTCCAGTACTTGGTGAGAGCAAGAGATCTTCTTGACAAAAAATCTGTTAAACAGATTCCCTGAACACCACCACGGAAAGCATTATCATCAAGACGTTGAATACCGAAGATCAATTTTGCAGGAACACTATACTGTACTGAAACTAAGATGCTCCTTGCAATCCATCAAAGCACACTGCCTGAGGAACCGTTAATTTCAAACTCTAAATATGCAACCAATCATGTCTGACTTACCTAGAGAGAGACTTGCTTACCAGTTTCCTCCCCTCACGAACACCGGCTGTGACCACTTTGGGCCGTTCTGTGTTACTGTACGCCGGACTGATGAGAAAAGGAGGTGCTTCCCCTTCACCTGTCTCACTGCTCGCGCTGTCCATGTCGAGATAGCTACATTCATGGACACCAGTTCTTGTGTTATGGGAGTTGAGCGGTTTGTGTCACGTAGGGGTACACCTGCCATGATTTGGTCAGACAATGGCACTAATTTTATTGGAGCGGAGAAAGAACTCCGAGAAATTGTTGAAAAGTGGAACGTTGTCAACATTGCAGCTGAGCTCGCTCACAAAGGTATAAAGTGCAGGTTCAATCCACCCAGCGCACCACATCAGGGTGGTATCTGGGAGAGGTCAATATGCATCTTGGAGCGCGTGTTGAATACTATTCTTGGCACGCGTCATCTCACGGAAGAGGTGCTGCATACTACCTTTTGTCTCGTGGAGACTGCTCTCAAATCGCGTCCTTTAACAACTATAAGCGCTGATCCGTGCAATTTGAACGCTTTTACGCCCAACCTTTGTTCCCTTAGGAGAATATTTTACCGGTGTGCCGTCTCTTGTCGGCAATAATGAAATTGTTCATCGTAAACGTGCAGAGTCGTACGCTAATGCGATCTGGTCCCGTTGGATCAGAGAGTACGTACCGACGCTGAAGAGACGCTCTAAGTGGAAAACGCGTGCCAGTTTTCCCAACATCTTCTTCGTGGCTGGAGGATATGGGACGTAGTATTTGAACGAATTTTAGCCAATCAGAACCGAGTATTTCTAATCTTTAAAATAAGAATTAAATATGTTCCAATATACGTAGAAAGTTCCGAAAAAATTAGTTTAATCTTATTTTAAGTAAATATCATCACAATAAGCATCGATTGAGCTTGTTTTTGGGCTTAATATTTTTAGGTTTTCTAGACAATTGCTGACTGAATACGAACCGATTTGACGTCAATGACATCAGACAAAAAAACCTGTTAAACGAACATCAAAAAAATTTTCTGTCTGTTGCATTGAACGTCTGTTGCATTATCATTAGTAACGTTCAATGCAACCATTTCACTTGTTGCATTGAACTTTAGTTATGATAATACGTTGCTTTTTGATGTTGAGAACGTTGATATGTACCGTTTTTGGATAAGTTGAAGCTTTCGTAGGAGTGTTTTAACCTTCAATAGTAAAATTACGTTGAAAATCTGCTGTTACGAATTCAATATGGGCCATAATACGATTCTGAATTCTATGAGAATATCCTAGTCCATCATTGATCTTATCGAGTTCCAATGATTTCATCTCATCGAATTATAAAAACAAATGGGATACCAATCCGTGCTGCTTGGAAAAATAGAAGTTCTAACTGCCATAAAGATACGGTTGTCGATAGAAATTGTAGGATCAATTTGTACGTTACTTTTTGATCATCTTTATTCTCAAGATGCTCAAGATGCAGCAAACTAAACACTTTTACTTCTGAAATTTTGTTTGTATTTGTTGTTGGAACTATAAAGTAGAGAATTTTTTGAAATTGATTTTCAAAAGAGCATTCATTTGATATAAACAAGTCTCAACATCCTCTTCCGGGCCGGAAGATGTTACGTAGTATAAAAGCGAGTTCTAGTCAATCGGAATTGAGTTTTTCTAATCTTTAAAAAAAGTATTAAATATGTTTCTAATATACGTAGAAAGTTCCGAAAAATTTCGTTTAACCTAATTTTAAGCAAATACAATCACAATATGTATCGATTAAGCTGGTTTTCGGCTTCATGTTTTTAGATTTTTGAGACAATTGTTGACTGAATACGAACCGATTTGACGTCAATGACATCAGACTAAGAAACCTGTTAAATGAACGTCAAAAAATCTTTCCGTCTGAGTTTCAGCTGTTGCAGAGCGTTACTAATGATAATACATTGCTTTATGATGTTGAGATCGTTGATATGTAAAGTTTCTGGATAAATTGAAGCTTTCGGAAGAGTGTTTTCACCTTCAATAGTCGAATCACCGTGAAAATCTGCAGTTACGAATTCACTGTGAGCCATAAATGCGATTCTGATTTCTATGAGAATTTCCTTGTCTATCATTGATCTTATCGAACTCCAATGCTTTGACCTCATCGAATTATCAAAACAAATGGGATACCAATCCGTGCTGCATGGAACAATAGAGGTTCTAATTGCCATAAAAATACTGTTGTCGATAGAAATTGTAGGATCAATTTGTTCGTTACTTTTTGATCATCGTCATTCTCAAGATGTTCAATTGCAGCAAAAGAAACACTTTTACTTCTGAAACTTTATTTGTATTTGTTGTTGGCACTTTAAAGATGAGAATTTTTTTCAAAAAGATTTTCAAAAGAGCATTGAACGTTGTTTGAACGTCAACTTTCAGAATTATAAATGGATGAAAACCTTCAGCTGATAAAGTAAAATGTTTTTCGGTCATCCACTGTTTAACGAAAAAATTTTCAGAATTGACAAAATATCTGAGGTACTGTATCCATTGCTGCAATATATTAATTGACGTGATCTTATTTGACCAGTGTTTGTTAGGGGTAGTTTTCGAAACCTCTTTTGTTATCTGGCGTATTAATTTTTGATTTTTTTAAACGTTCGTTTGGCTTTTGTCTCACTTGTTGTGTTGTGAAGTGACCGTTTTTGCGCGTTGCTCAAAACTAAGAATTGATTGTTTTTGGTGATTCTTTTTCTATTCAATTAATCTTTACAAGACAATCCGTTGGGTAGAAACAGTGCTTGCCCCTTTTTATGTAAGAAACATTAAAGTGGAAAAAACGCTGTTCTTTTCTATAGAAAACCTAGAAGCCTTTTTCTGATGATGTCTGAAAAATGAAAGTGTATAAATAAAGCAGTACCCGGGTTGAGAAGACCGAAAAAAAAACGAAGCAAGAAATGTTCAGCAGGTTTGGTTTTCTACGTAAAAAATGATCTGCGTGTTGGGTTGGTTCGTTGAGTTCGGTATCAAATGTAAGAAATTGTCGGTATTTTTGGTCTGGAACGTGAGAAAGCTTCGGTATGTTCGGGGTTGTAAGATTCGGTATGTTCGGTTTGGAGCGTAAGACAGACGCGGTATGTTAGGTATAGCCAGAGTTGTTATGTTTGATTAACGGACGTAAAAAAACGTTTGCTGTTATTGGTTTCATAAGTGAGAAATGGTCGGTATTTATGGTTGACAACGCAGGAAACCTTCAGTACGTTTTTAGTTAAAATTGATATACAGGAGAAAGAAGTCAAACACTTTTTTAATCTAGCATTTTAGTTCTAAAATTTTTTCAGTTGTATTAAACACAGCAATCAAAAATTGGTCATTACCTTGAACTACTGATGAAAAGCTCATCTTCTAATATCCAAAACTTTCATTAGTGTTAAAAACGGTCAAAATTGGCAAGTTGTGACAGAGTTTCCGCCGTTTCGAAGACTTGCGAAATCGGATATACAGGTATTTGCTAATATCAAATTGTATAGTAAAATCAATCCATATGACACAACGGTCCCTTAACCTGACTGCTAGTGAGAGCTTTCCTTAATTAGTACATTTGTGGCTAGTACTTAATTGGCTGCAAATTTGATATACCAAATACTTTTGTTAAGCAAAACGAACTTGTCGGAATTTGTAAGAAGAAAGCCTACCTTATAAGACATTGTTAGTTTTTGGTAAAATAAACCTGAAGGGCATCGCCGTTAAAAATTTGTAAGAAGTTTATAAGTTCTTTCAAGTTAACCGCATTGGAAAGTAATTTCATTGCACCGTTAATGCAGATATAAAATGAATTGCCCTGGTGGAATTCAGCTACTTCAAATTGTAGGATTCAGGCTGCATCCTTTGTAGCTTGAGTTCCGCGCAAAAAATAGTTTCCTAATTTTGGGGAATTTCGTTGCATTCAAAGGGATTCTGTTTACCATATCCGGTAACTGAATAAAACATTTTGGTTTGAAACTTTTGCATTATTAAAATCCACAATATGTGGTACAAAATTCCACATTTTGTTGCTAATTATACTCTTAATGGCACTTAATTTTTATAAATTTTTAGTAAAATCTCGAGAAGTGTCTGACTTAATCCAAAATTATAGGACAAGGGAATTTTCGGCAAAAATGTTTAACTTAAACTTAGTTTGGTAGTTTGATAAAAAAATGAATTGCTTTACGTTCAAAAACGGAATTCAGTCCAACCATGGATTCGGCAATTTAGAATTCTTTTAATTATGCGGAATTCGGTTACTCATTTCCCTTCAAAATAGCTTCTATTTCTCATATAACCGAAATAAGCTAAGTTTGTGTTAAAATTCTCGTGTATTAAAATTAAAAACAACGACATTTTGTTACATTCTCATTCAGATATGACCCCGGAAATTCAAGTCTGCTTTTGCGGTGCTATGTTGCCTGGCCAACGATTAGACTGAATTTTGTCTTTATTAAAATTTGAAAATGATGGCTGTCCTGGTCTGCCATGAAGGATGTTCCCTCTCCATCAGCCAATGTCCATTCACACGTAATTGATGTGTTTGTTGTGAGAGCCGTGTTGACCCACATTCTGACAAACTGTATTCCAATCTCACCCACACATCCACGAACATAAGTCTGTTTCCAATAGTGTCGCCATCCCGGAGAAAAGTTACCATCAGCTGAAAACTTTTCAATTGATCTAAATACTATTAGGAATAAGCAAAATGGTTTTAGGTAAATAAAAGCTACAACAATAGAAATACATTTAAGCATTATCATCATCATCATCATCATCATCATCATCATCATCATCATCATCATCATCATCATCATCATCATCATCATCATCATCATCATCATCATCATCATCATCATCATCATCATCATCATCATCATCATCATCATCATCATCATCATCATCATCATCATCAACATCATCATCATCATCATCATCATCATCATCATCATCATCATCACCATCATCATCATCATCATCATCATCATCATCATCATCATCATCATCATCATCATCATCATCATCATCATCATCATCATCATCATCATCATCATCATCATCATCATCATCATCATCATCATCATCATCATCATCATCATCATCATCATCATCATCATCATCATCATCATCATCATCATCATCATCATCATCATCATCATCATCATCATAATCATCATCATCATCATCATCATCATCATCATCATCATCATCATCATCATCATCATCATCATCATCATCATCATCATCATCATCATCATCATCATCATCATCATCATCATCATCATCATCATCATCATCATCATCATCATCATCATCATCATCATCATCATCATCATCATCATCATCATCATCATCATCATCATCATCATCATCATCATCATCATCATCATCATCATCATCATCATAGAGCAATCATTAAATCGGCAAAATATGAGGCCTGCGATCACTGCCCAGGTTGAGGTGTGCATTATTGATCAGAACCATCCAGACCATAATCAGCCATGATCAGACTTTAGTTCGTTTTAAAAAATTCTCGTTTTTGGCGCTTTTTTCGGCATCCTTCCAGAAAATAATTAGCCATGATCAGACATATCCAGACCATAACCAGCCATGATCAGGATTTAGCTCGTTTTTTGAAATTGTTCTCGTTTTTGCCTCGTTTTCAGAATTATGCTCCTTCTTACCGCGTTTTAAGATTTCTGATATACAATTTTACCATTTTATATCATGATATGCAATAGCCTAAATTGCGACTAGGAAGATCATTCTTCGGAAGTAAAATTTTCATTTTGAATTTCGGTACCCATTTAGCGGAGTAATGATTACACGAAAAACCTGAAACGAAAACTCAGTGGCCTAAAATGTGGTCTTCTCTTCGAATTCACTTCTATTTGTGAAAATGCAAGTGTTGTCATCAAAATTAGTGCTTTTCGACAATTTTTTGCCGTTTTGCATATTTATAACCCATGCTGATCTAATATTTACAAGAATTTTCATGCAACTAGCTAATAATAGAAAACGAATTACATAATTAGCCGGCATTAAATATGAAATTGAAACTAGTTCAACTAATAAAGATTAATTTTGAATAGCACCCAAAGCAATCAAGATATAATGTGTGCGAAAAAAGTGGTGCAATTTCATTTAGAAGATGTAACCAAGTCGATATGCCCAGACCAAAGTGAACTCCGATCCCACCATCTTCGAGCTCACACCTGCGCAAGGTGCGCTCAGACTACATGGTTTGGAAAAGCTGTCAAGCCCATTATAGTCTGGAAAATCTTCCGGATCTTGTCTAATCAGTGGCGCTTCGAGCGCGCACTATTCTGATCAGAAAAACTTTTGAGTGCAGTTTTTGACTATTTGTTGTTGTTTTACTTAGAGACATTGGGTCTCTCAATAGACAACAATGCTGCAGTGTTCTGATTTGGGACTCATCTTTTGTCTGATTGTGCTGATCAGAACCAAAGAGTCCAGCTGAACGAAATTGCCGTTCTCATTTACTCTCTGAGAATAACTGTAGATAGAAACTTTTTTCATTGAAAGTTGTCTAAGATCATCTATTGATTCAGACAGAAGCACTAATGGCACACTAAACAATTTACTCATTCAACACTTGACTTGTCTTTTTATTGACAATACTCTAATAAATTGTTTTTCCTTAGTTGAAATTAATACTGGAAAATGCGATTTATTTTAAATGAATATATTATAATGGAAAGTTCAGAGAATTATTTATGTTTAAAACCATTCTCTGAAAAAAAGTTTTTGAGCGCACTTCAGTCCGATTAGAGGCAACTTCGAGCGCACTTTAGTCTGATCATAATGGGGTTCGATAGCAATTTAGTCTGAACAAAGGTGAATTCAAGTGCATTTGAATCTGACCAATAGTAAATTTCGAGCGCAAGATGACAAGATGACAGGATCTTTTCGATTGCGCTCAGAGCGCGCACAGACTTCGGAACCCACGATACTCTGAATAGAAGTCTCTTCGATTGGCGTTTGTCTGATCAGGTCCCTTTTGTCTAAAACAGTCTGGTCAGATGTCCCTTTTATCAGGGACGGTCTGACGATAGGCAGCTTTGGTCTTAAAAAATTCATAGGTGCAAAAAATCTGACTAGCAAGGGATTCGAAACCCCGGAATCCAGACTTCTCGATAGAATCATTACCAACTCTGCTATCACTCCCCTATGTTTGACAACCTAACAACGGGTTTTATTTTAGCAACAATTTTATTCGGGAGTGAGAGCCATTGAGAGCCATTGAGCCACCAAAAAAAAAGAAAACAAGCATTAAACAACCATTTGAGAAGTCATTGATTGTTTTAGATCAAAAGCTGAAAATGCTCGCATATACAAATAGACACTCACAATCAAAGTGATAGCTTTCAACTTTGTTTTTGGGCACACTTTCAGTGCATGATTTGCCGCCAGTCGGATTGACCCCGTCATTAAAATTAAGATACTGTGGTGTTTATTAACTGGACTCTAATTTCACTAGTGATTCTATGCGTCTTACATAATATTACGTTTCCATTCGTGATTATACATATTTCTGCGATTCTAGAGGTAGACTTTATATAATTTTGCACTTGTCGTCGTAAATCTAACATAATTTTGTGTTTAAAAAGGTAAATCTTACATTATTTTTGCTTCTCTAGGTGTAGATGTTAAAAACACACCACTTTTCGAAACTTCGTTTATTAGCGAACAAAACAACAAGAACTAGATATGCTGATTGACACTCTATATACACTGGAACTCACCAATACCAGGTTTTGATTGGATTTGAATAACTACTTTACTAAATGAAATTTTTTTATTTTCAATAAGAACACTATCAAAATATCCATTTTCACCAATGAAAAATAGATTTTTTTCCGAGACAAGTTACACAATGTAACAAGCAAACAAATTTAAAAAAATAAGGTACCAAGATTCTATGATCCACATATATGTTATATCCAGGGTTTCAATATTCTTTTTTGGCTGTATAGTGACTTAATTTCCTACAAACATGAAAAAACAATTATTTGGTAATTGTTCGACGCCAAAAAGGGGCTATAAGGACTTCCACCCAAAAAAGCTGGACGCAACCTAAAAAGACAGACTGTAATCGGTATCATAATATCAACATCAGCGCAATACATAATTATCAGAACATCATATAGCTATAAAGATCTCTTCTATTTTCCGTTTAAGTGCAGATTTGGTTGATAGAGTTTGCACTTCTCATTGACCCTCTTTTATTTAAACTTCTATGAGAGTTTTTCATCCTTTGCTAGCGAACAGAAACGGCAACGTACTAGCGAAAAAAAACTAGATAAAAATTTTGCTGTCTTAAAATGTTTTTAAAGAAGAGGGGCTTAAGCAAAGTTTGATTTGATTTGAACAATTTACCTTGAAAAACTTCTTTTAAAAAAATTTTTTGCGTTTAATAGCAAAGACACATAAATTGAATTGCATTAGTCTATTTTAAATCCAGCTAAGCCTAATCATTTGACCAAGGCAAAATATGCAAACCAGTGGGCAAAACAAATTCAGTTTCTGTAGGATTTTCTCAGATTACTGACGCAATTGCATTGAATGATTTTTTTAATCAACGAATTTTTAAGATTTTTTTTACAAAGTTATCACCAGTTATTAGCAAACGAAAGCAGTAAAAAAGATCTAACTTTTTATTTAGATCAAGACAAATACACAATAAGAAACGTAAAAAAGTTTTCTTGGAAGAAGTTCTGGACTTGATGCAAAACAAAGGTGTTTCAAAATTTCCTTTCCGAATAGTTGCAAAACAAAACAAAAACGAAACTTATGATGTAGTTGTTTTTTATCTAGCAAAGACAGACCAATTGTTCTAGCTGATTCAGACACATTATGCCTTTCCTGCAGAAAAATTTACGGCAACTGTTCCTCATTTTCTGCAACCCTCATTACAACTCAAAAGTTACCAATCAATGTGTCTAAGAACACCTGACAAAAAAGTGTTGCAACATTAAAAGGAGCAAAGAAATTCAACACAGTTTTTAATATTGGCAGCTTCTTTTTTTAAAACTATTTGACAGCTGCCGGGACGATGAGTGATTTAAACAAAAGTTGGTAATTTCTTAATTCATACTCAGTATACAGATTCACTACTTAAAAGGTCTGAAAGGTTTTGTAAAACGTTTCAGTAAAACGTTTGGTTGTTGAACCCAAAATATCACTGAATGCAATTATTAGGTATTGAGTATTTGTAAGATGAACGTGTAGCTAATCTCTATTTCATTTGAAATTAACGGAATTTATTTAAGTGTTGAATTTATGCAAGCTAACAGCTAAATAAACTCTATAACATATCAGATCACAGCTAAAACTTAAACGTTGTATGCATGTAAGGTCAACGTTAAATTCAAAGCCAAAATATGTAAGATCTTTGCTTAGAAACGCCAAATTATGTAAAATCTACACTTGGAAACGCAATATTATGTTAGAAGTAAAATATGTAAATTATGTAAGAAATTTTCTCTCAATACACTCTAAAATTTTCTCGTGTGGGATCACACAATTTTTTTTGTCGTGTGAGCATTGAATTACACGATTTTTCGTGTGATAGTCGCAAGACGCGAGAAAAATTACCTCGTGTGTTAGTTTTTCACACGATTTTTCGTGTTCTATGAAAACATGGGTTGAAAGCCGACAAAAAATAATTTTAATAATTTTGAACCCCAAGTTTCTCATTACCGGCCAATATGGTTACAAGAAACTTTTTTTACAAAATTTATAGTTGGTGCAAAATCCCTCAAACTTCACTAAACATTCCGGAAAAAGAGGCCTTATTCTCTAGCTAAGATCTATATTGAATTGCCACTATTGAATTCGTCATCTTTTAACCCCTTTTCAAGGCATAGTTGTAGAGACAACACAGTAAATTGCAAAAAATGGGGTAAAGTGGGCCACCTAAACAATCCTCTCACAAAAACTGTTTTTATCATTATGTTTTAGCCGTAGGTCGGGGCGTTGTTAGGTCTGGGCACTGAGCGCTCGTACAAATATGCGTTTTTCTAATTGGTCCTTTAAATAAGAACCTGTAAATTGTGCAATTTTGAATAACTTCATTTTTTTGAAAACTCGTATTATCGAAACCAACAAAACATAAAATAGAAATAAAACCGTTACAAAAATTAATTTAAAAATCAAATTTGTTTTGGCTGGTAGTTACTGATTTCTGATATTACGCCAGAAGTTGAGAGAACTAAAAAAATAGGTTCAAAGTTCAAAAGTTTACCGACATTTTCTTATAACAGATATGTTTATAGGAGACATAAGATAACAACTGCAACCGTTGTAGGCTCACTTATAGCACGTAACAAGTCCAATTGAATCTTTGATTGACAAGATTGTGTCATTTGATCCCAAACAGTATAACAAAGGGAAGCAGAACATAAGAAGCCCAAAACATTTTTTGAAAGCGTTTGCTCAAAGCCAGAAAAACCATGAGCTCAACTATGAAACCATTATATATTCCTCGGGATTCAATTATTTGTAAATACTATCTGTCAATAACTGAGCCTTGGTTTGAAGTTCTTGACAGCAATTAAAATAAAAAACTACAAATGTCAAAATATTTAAAAATTTTGAAAAAGGCCGCGCCAAATAGAACCTAAAAACCTTTTATTGTAAGGATTCATAGTAAGATCAAGATCATCCCTGATTTTGCTGCGCATATTTGCAAACACTTCATAGTGAAACTTTTGGCTAAGAAGATATTCGGTCCCATTTTTAAACAAAAAATCGGAGATTTTTTTTAAAACTAGCAAAAACTTAGCCTAAAAACTCGGATCGAACAATTCAGCAACCCGCCATCATCTTTGAAGAATACGCCAATAACAGTATTTTAACTAATTTTAGCAAAATCGGCAACAATTTTGTCAAAGAAACAAAAAATGTGAAAAAAAACAACGGAATGCTGTCTACAGTTCACAGAAATTAAAATCTCGATAACTCCCTGTAAAATACAAAATTCAAAAAAATCTTTTTAATTCCTTATTCTACGCTGCACGGGGTTTCTAATGATACCACCCACAACTCTCTACGCTGATTATATCGATTGGTCAAATTTAACTGAACAAAAAACCCATTTGAGTATATATTCCGTCCCCCCCCCCCCCAATTAAGTAGGTTGGAACAAAAAAAATATGCTATCTGAAAGTCAGCTTATATTCATTCGACAGTCTTATTTTTGAGATCATTTCATTTAAACTGTTGAATTGTTACGCCATTTTGGTTGCAACAATTTTGTATATTTTTACCGGGCTTCAGCGCAAATTGCATAGAAAAGCAGTGCATATCGAGCAATGGCCGTTTGCACGAAAATTCCAACCTTTCAGAAAACAAAAGAAAGTATTATAAAATTTAAGTTCACTCAAAAAACTTGTGTTGGGATACGTTTTTTTTAAATAAAATCAAGGTAACGGTTCCCAAGCTATTTAAGAGTCAGACAATTTTTCTCCGAAAGAACAAACTTAAAAAAACATCATTAAATTTTTTATGAGCTTTGCTGGAAGTCAATTGATGTCCTCCTAGGTTCCCGTTTCGAAAAAAAACTTAGGTATGTACAAAAATTTTTACGTTCTCATGCGTAGCAAACAAGAATCTATCAGCTTAAATCGGCAAAAAAATGAATAAGCAGAACTTAGAAAAACTTTACATTTTTCTTGATTAGAAATGAAGCACGCTGCCTTATATATATTTTTTACGCTTGCAATATATATGGGATTAAAATAAAAATTTTGAGATATTCATAGAAAAACAAAAAAATTCTTTTCACGTTTACTCTACTTTGCTAATCTTCTTTTTTTCACTGCTTCTATGAGTAGGTTTTAAAAGTTGTGCTAAAAATTGCTGTTTGAATTTTAAAAAAAACTTTCCCGGACCCGTGTGTCATAACAATTCAGTACTGAATCATAGAATTTCCATTATGATTTTTACTATGACCAGAGTTCTGATCATGGCACTTATTAGACATTTCATGGTAAAATTCATAGTAAAATTCTGATTTTCTTATGAACATAATGATTTTTTTCTCTGCATTTATTATGAACATTATGACCTTCTTCTCTGCATTTATTCTGAACATCACGACTTTTCCTCTGAATCTGCTCTGATCAGTATGAAAATCTAAGACGATGAAAAAAAACAATAAGAAAACTCTAATTAATACAATCGAATACAATCGAATAAAAAGGGATAATTATCAAAAGAAAAAATTCATTGCAATTAAACGTTTTGTACATTATTGTCATGTATCAATGTCATCCTCTTTCATTTCTTCCACTTTCATTGCATCCTCTTCCACTTTCACTTGCCATCACCTTCACATGCCATCAAATTCACTTTCTCAAGGTGCTATCAAACTCACTTTCATCTTCTCGAGCTATTCGCTTTCGCTTTCACTTTCAACATTGGACGTGCTTTATGCAGTTTCAAATTCTCTAATCTATCCACGTCTTGAAGTGATACTCCCTCCTCCTGAACTGATAACCGAACTCAAGGTTGGCAAGGAACTCTTTCCATCATCACCCATTTGCCCATCTCTGCCCGAGACTTCATCACCTGCAGCCATCTTGAATGTGGCAGTGTCCCCATCTTCAACACATGTGTTCAAGAGATCCGACAGAGATCAAATCAGAATTTCCAGATTGTATGTGAGATCCTAAAGCAAATCTGACGCAGAACAAAGTTTTTATAATATTTAAAAAAAAAACAAAAATATTAAATATATATATATATATATATATATATATATATAAATATATATATATATATATATATATATATATATATATAATATAGATATATATATATATATATATATATATATTTATAGGATTGCTTATAGGACCCCCTAGATTGCTTATAGGACCCCTTAGATTGCCCATAGGACTCCCCTCGATTGCTTATAGGACCCCCTAGATTGCTTATAGGACCCCCTAGATTGCTCATAGGACCCCCTAGATTGCTCATAGGACCCTCCTAGATTGCTCAAAGGACCCCCCTAGATTGCTCAAAGGACCCCCTAGATTGCTCATAGGACCCCCTAGATTGCTCATAGGACCCCCCTAAATTGCTCATAGGACCCCCCTAGATTGCTCATAGGACCCTCCTAGATTGCTCAAAGGACCCCCCTAGATTGCTCATAGGACCCCCCTAGATTGCTCATAGGACCCCCTAGATTGCTCATAGGACCCCTTAGACTGCTAATAGAACCCCCCTAGATTGCTCATAGGACCCCCTAAATTGCTCATAGGACCCCCCTAGATTGCTCATAGGACCCTCCTAGATTGCTCATAGGACCCCCTAGATTGCTCATGGGACCCCCCTAGATTGCTCATAGGACCTACCTAGATTGCTCATAGGACCCCCTAGATTGCTCATAGGACCCCCTAGATTGCTCATAGGACCCTCCTAGATTGCTCATAGGACCCCTAGATTGCTCATAGGACCCCCTAGATTGCTCATAGGACCCCTAGATTGCTCATAGGACCCCCTAGATTGCTCATAGGAACCCCCTAAATTGCTCATAGGACCCCTTAGATTGCTCATAGGAGCCCCCTAGATTGTTCATAGGACCCCCTAGATTGCTCACAGGACCCCCCTAAAGTGCTCATAGGATCCCCTAGATTGCTCATAGGAGCCGCTAAATTGCTCATAGAACCCCCCAGATTGCTCATAGGACCCCCTGGATTGCTCAAAGGACCCCCCTAGATTGCTCATAGGACCCCCTAGATTGCTCATAGGACCCCCTAGATTGCTCATAGGACCCCTTAGACTGCTAATAGAACCCCCCTAGATTGCTCATAGGACCCCCTAAATTGCTCATAGGACCCCCCTAGATTGCTCATAGGACCCTCCTAGATTGCTCATAGGACCCCCTAGATTGCTCATGGGACCCCCCTAGATTGCTCATAGGACCTACCTAGATTGCTCATAGGACCCCCTAGATTGCTCATAGGACCCCCTAGATTGCTCATAGGACCCTCCTAGATTGCTCATAGGACCCCTAGATTGCTCATAGGACCCCCTAGATTGCTCATAGGACCCCTAGATTGCTCATAGGACCCCCTAGATTGCTCATAGGAACCCCCTAAATTGCTCATAGGACCCCTTAGATTGCTCATAGGAGCCGCTAGATTGCTCATAGAACCCCCCCATATTGCTAATAGGACCCCCCCCCCTAGATTGCTCATAGGACCCCACTAGATTGCTCATAGGACCCCACTAGATTGCTCATAGGTCCTCCTAGATTGTTCATAGGACCCTCCTAGATTGCTCATAGGACCCCCCTAGATTGCTCACAGGACCCCCTAGATTGCTCATAGGACCCCCTTAGATTGCTCATAGGACCCCTAGATTGCTCATAGGACCACCCTAGATTGCTAATAGGACCCCACTAGATTGCTCATAGGACCCCACTAGATTGCTCATAGGACCCCACTAGATTGCTCATAGGAACCCCCTAGATTGCTTATAGAACCCTCCTAGATTGCTCATAGGACCCCCTTACATTGCTCATAGGACCCCCTAGATTGCTTATAGGACCCCCCTAGATTGCCCATAGGACCCCCCTAGATTGCTCATAGGACCCCCTAGATTGCTCATAGGACCCCCCTAGATTGCTCATAGGACCCCCCTAGATTGCTCATAGGACCCCCCTAGATTGCTCATAGGACCCCCTTAGATTGCTCATAGGACCCCTAGATTGCTCATAGGACCACCCTAGATTGCTCATAGGACCCCACTAGATTGCTCATAGGACCCCACTAGATTGCTCATAGGACCCCACTAGATTGCTCATAGGAACCCCCTAGATTGCTTATAGAACCCTCCTAGATTGCTCATAGGACCCCCTTACATTGCTCATAGGACCCCCTAGATTGCTTATAGGGCCCTCCTAGATTGCTTAGAGGACCCCTCAGATTGCTCATAGGACCCTCCTGGATTGCTCATAGGACCCCCCTAGATTGCTCATAGGACCCCCTAGATTGCTCATAGGACCCCGCTGGATTGCTCATAGGACCCCTTAGACTGCTAATAGAACCCCCTAGATTGCTCATAGGACCCCCTTAGATTGCTCATAGGACCCTCCTAGATTGCTCATAGGACCCCCTAGATTGCTCATAGGAACCCATAGGAACCCACTAGATTGCTCATAGGGCCCTCCTAGATTGCTTAAAGAACCCCCTAGATTGCTCATAGGACCCCCTAAATTGCTCATAGGACCCCCCTAGATTGCTCATAGGACCCTCCTAGATTGCTCATAGGACCCCTAGATTGCTCATGGGACCCCCCTAGATTGCTCATAGGACCTACCTAGATTGCTCATAGGAC
>NC_134469.1:59820013-59882012 GCF_964194025.1 Convolutriloba macropyga
TATATATGTGTTTATATATAAATATACACACATATCTATGTATATATATATATATATATATATATATATATATATATAATTCCAAATTAATGTTTCTTTCAAACAAATTTTATCTTTCATCATTGTTTTTGGTTACGTCTTCAATTTTATTTATCAAAGTACTTCATTATACATAATTGATCTTTAAAGTGAAGAAGCAAGCCAGGAATTGTATAACCAAAATATTGGAATCTGCAAGTTGCAACAATAATTTTGACTCAGATTTCCATTTTCAATCTTCATCAATAATTTTTCAGCCCCTGATGTGTCCTAATTTTAAAGGAATTTTCTTACAGGATCTTAAAGCAAATAATAATATTTAATTGTGTTGATATGTATTCTTAAGGATCTTTGTAAAGATCCTAATTAACGTAAACAAAGAAAACTTTGTGGAAACGTTTCTTATCTCTTAGAATGAATATGAAACAGTAATCTAACCATTGCAAAAATATTGAGGTGTAAACCAACTGTAAAAGTAGTGCGCTAAGTGAAAATTTCTTCAACATCAGAACTCTTAATCATTACGGTAGATTTAAACTTTTAATGTTTGAAAGAAAAAAATGATCTTTTTTCTGCAAATTGTGGCACCGGATGCTGAAACATCTGTTTTCTTCTGCTGAAGGCCTCACGTGGGGCTTCATATTGATGGTTTGAGGATAGTTGAGTAGTTGTCAAAAGTATTCAATTTTATCAATTAAATTTTAATCAATTCTGCCAGCAGCAGAGTTGATATCCTTTCTAAACTATCGTTTGTATCAATTGACTTTCAAATTTTATTGCAACCAATACAAAAAGTTACAAAACCGAACTTATTACTTAAGGAAAATATAAAGAAGCAAGGCGCCATTTCTACACCTGCTTTTTAATGTTATGACAATAAATAATTTGTTAAGTTGTGCCTTATGTATCTTTATTTGTGCGCTCTTAAGAAATAAAAACATATCACATTGCTTTTCAGATTAATAAATCAAAACGTTTGTGCTGTATTTTTTAGGATTTAAAGCAATCGAAAATGCCGAACAGCCGTTTTTTCTCAATGACAGCACAAGTGAAAAAAAAAACAAAAATCTAGGTTTGTGCGTTCTTAAATACCAGTGGAAGACACAGTTTTGATAAACATTATTCAAATTGAAAAAACGGGATTTTAGATGACGTGTAATCAAGCATAATGTATTGTCTCCTTTGAGATTTCTCTATGAAAAAAGTGTCAATTTTTTTGTCTCGTTGTATTCCTTCCAAATTTAATTTTTTTAGCCTAAAAAGTGGGGGCGCACCCTCTACGTGTCATATTTTTAGATGATGGTTTACTATGTAATGGCACGTGCTCTGTAACTGGGGGCGCATAACATACTGAGGCGACAAACGAAAAAGATCCGAAGTAACAATAAACGAGACGTACAATCAGTACAAGGATCAATCATTGAGGATAATAGTTTTGTTCATATTGTGATGCTAACGTGGTAAAAATTCTGTATCCACTATTTAACGCAATCATGACATTGATATGCAGTAAGAAGGAATACAACATTAGCTTGCCACAAATTCTCGCAATAACAATAAAAGTTCATTGTAGCGGTAGAAATACTGGATGTACTCTTCCAGCCAATCAGAGACTGGGAAGACACTATTCTTTTATATATAGCGCTAACTCTACTAACTATATCCAATCTAATTGAGTAGTTGCACGATGCGTCAACTTGTGACTACGGTGTTAATCTTTACAACCACTGTTATAATTGAAGTTTATTATTCAGTGTTTTACAGAGTCGGTTAGTCTAAGAAAGATAGGTAAGCCTACTTCGCTCGCAAAAATAAGTAACTTTTTTTACCTTAAGGCTGTAAAAGCATACCACATAGGGTCTGCCTTAACTGGTGCAACCAGTGAGTTAACAAACTCTAACCGTAAAAAGAATTCACACAAAACACAAAATTTTTTCTTACAAGAGAAACCTAGAGCTAGTATCAAACTTTTATATTTAAATAAACACTTAAATTTAGGGAAACACGGAAACACAATCCCAACAAATTTAACTAAAAATAAAGAACTAAAAAAACACCCAACGTTAAACAAACTGAGCCGTCACACTGGTCAAACGTCATCCCAAACGGATGCACACTCCGAGAACCAAAAATAGGTGTTCGCACACAACAGAACAAACACTTTTTTTCTCATGTTAATCCCATCAAAATATCACATTGTCAAACCAGGATGACTAAACATACTCTTGAATACAATACAACAACTTAAACGCATCTTTTTCTGTATTTAGCAACAGCCTCTTCTCTCTGCACCTAACAAAATTCCACAAGTCTCTCGAATAGCTTTCCATTCATTTTTAATTGAGATCTAAGTAACTCAAATCACAAAAAGGCACAATTCTTCTTATCTGCGATCCTCACATTGATGTTTAAAATGATACTTTATTCAATTCACTATAAGACAGTTTATTTGAATTTCTCAACGGAGTATACGCAAAGTTCAAGCAACCTGATAGAGTTGGTGCTTTAAGAAAATCACCATTTGAAACTTTAAAACGCCTAGCAACAACATTAAACATTACCTCTGTACAATCACGAAAAGAAAGCGTACACAAGATCGTTAAAAAAATCGAAGTACTTACTCATCTTATACAAAAGTATATCAGCTCAGTAAAAAGTGCAGACCTACCAGAAGAAGAGATATCAGATACTCTCACACGCTTATTATTGTACATTACATACATGGGTTTGGGAAAAGTCCAGTACGACATATTTTTACAACCATGAAACTAATAGCTGAAACAAACTCTCAGTTAGTAGGTAAATTACCAGAAACGCTGCAATACATCTATGACCACAATTGGTTTCCAGAAAATTTGATAAAAGTTACAGAAGTGCCATCAGAAGTTATACAAAAATTAAAAATAGACAATGAATAAAATGAGTTGAGAAACCATAATGATGGAAATCAACCGTTTACATTCACTAATATCATCGAAAATACAAACACATCTCTTGAGGCGTCACCAACTGTCTCAAACATGGGGATTATAATACATTCAAATCCAATGGACTGAAATTTGAATGAAACCACA
The DNA here is from genome assembly GCF_964194025.1 of Convolutriloba macropyga. Taxonomy (NCBI): domain Eukaryota; kingdom Metazoa; phylum Xenacoelomorpha; order Acoela; family Convolutidae; genus Convolutriloba; species Convolutriloba macropyga. The sequence goes on from NC_134469.1 coordinate 59,823,127, forward strand.
GAAACTGATTTAAATTCCACATTAATCGATGATTGAACACTTTTGTCATCGCATACAGTAAGCACTCTATCGCTAATAGACCTAGATAATAATAATAATAATAACCTTAACAAGGATAATAATTCTATTGACAATACAAATAACAACGCAAATATTCACGAAAATCACAGATATTAACAACTCATTAAATCGACTTAGCTAACACACAGTTCGGACCCATTAAACACAACTGTATCACTTTTACCGAATGTAAACACACTTTTACCAAGCTTACAAAGAAAGAACCCTGTTCATATTAATACTGAATCTGTCATTTCATCGTCCACTTAACCAGCATCAACAAATAACCAAAATTTTCAATTGAACCTCCCCCTCCCCCATAAGCAAAATATTCAATTGAACCTCCCCCTCCCCCCTCCAACCCGTTATTATTTACAATCCGCTTCGACACAAGAACTTTCACCGGTTGTTAGAAGAAACGCACAAATGATATAACCCTATTTAGGAGGTTCGGTGCCAATGCAACAGACATTAAGATCATTTCATGGTTGCGATCCAACATATACAGCAGAAGATTTTTTGAATGCTATCACAGCAAACAAGGTAATGACGGCAAGCCCAAAACAAATTGATTCTCCCTATTATGAACATTGGATTCTTTAACAAATGGCTATGATACACATAGTTTGAATAGGCTCCGCACAACAGTGCGAATCAAGGTTGCTACTAGAAATCAAAAGGAACTTGCAATGTTTTTGTCGAGAATTTTAAAAGACTTTTGATAACCAACATTCGCAAACACACAAAAAACTACTTTTCGAAAGCATAACACGTTCTTCAGGCAAAAAAATAGAAACATTAGCCCTTCGAATCGAACAAATGACTATAAAAGCCTATGTTAACAATGCTCCAAATATGATAAATGCACAAATGAATGATGCAGTTGCTGAAGCATTACATCAACAATTAGCCAGAATAGCTCTGAAAAAAATAGCTAACCACAAGTCAACAGAATTGGAACCACAATTTTTTTTGGACATTTAAATGAAAAAATACATCAAGAAGTTATCACTAGAACAAATATTGACAGACATAAAAAAAACAAAAATTTAACTTTTTCTTTGTACATAAATAGTTTCTCTATGGATATAGACAACCTCACAGTAGATGATGTACACAATATAGAATAAGGCTTTTGGGATCAACGTAATACAACGTAAGAACTCAAATGATCCAACATTTAAAGGAAAACCATTATTACTTAAGTTTTGCAAAAATAAATGTTCACGATCAGGAACGATAGTATCTCCAACTGCCTGGAAAGAACATACACAAAACCAACTGAAAAACTTAAACTTCAAAAAAACCGTTTAGCCAAGCTAGGAAGTGTAATCATAACTCTCCAAATATGCAAATCACATCTAATAACATGACTGGCAATCATTTCTTCTCGCCCAAAAAGCAATAGTAGAGAAAAACGAAACACTTCTCGACATAGAAGTCCTAATTGGACTCCGCATGCTAATCTAAAACCACACTATGGAAACAGTAATTTCAAACCACCAAGCAGAGTGGGTTAACAAAACCCAGACCTCAAAACTTTCATAAGATTAAAACAAATTATAATAACAACAATAACTCTAACTCTCGAGAACAATCGCCTAATTACAATAGAGTTGGATATCGTTCACGACGACGGTTTTCACGTAATTGCCTTGTAAATGTGCAAAATTGTATTAACTCCTATTTTAGACCAAGAATAGGTAGGCGACACAACGTCTAACAACGAACAAACAAAAACACAAAATGTTTCAGAAGAACAATTTACGGAACAGCAATTTAACGATTTACTGTTAGAAGTTAGCCAAGATGCACACGATGAATATTTAACTTGTCAAGAAGAATGCAATACTCTCACTGAAGAATAAATAATTCTACATCCGGTAAAATAAAATATTCGGGTGCTACCCCTTAAAAAATACAAACAACAAACAATCGATCATACTAGAATGATCTCACCACCACATATTGAGATTGATTTCTTAATAGACTCGGGAGCCACAGTTAACGTATTAAACGAAGACACTCGGAACGGAATTAACAAATACACAAATTTTCCTTTCGAATTATCATCATTTGTCCTTTCGGCAGCAAATAACAATAAGTTACAGTCACAGAGAACTAAGAATCTGATTTTTATCCAGATGTAACTGAACACAGAAAAAAAACAAAACGCAGTTTGTACATTGAACTTTCCACTATTTAACACAAAATTTTAAATTTTAGGGACACATGTCCTAAAAAAATGTAGAATCCATAAAGTGCTCATCTCATTCACTAGAGATAAAACGTAATTATAAAAAGAAGTTTCCGAAAATCTAAGAATCTTCCTGAAAACCACCACCGTATTGCTCACGGTTATTTACCGTCATTGGAGACCATACACTAATTTTCAACCGTTTGTACATTGTATTCTCACTTAGTCACCTACTGCATATGAATGCAAAAGCAATAACGCAAATGGACGCGCAATTTATAAATCTGAATTCTCGTTCATACCACCACATAAAAACATGCTCTTTTCTATTATGGATATTAATATCTTGTTCAATTTTTCAAATACTAATCCAAAACCCTATAAATCATCCACTAACACTTGTTACAGGACTCATTGGATACGCACAACAAGATATCTAATTAACAGACCTGCAAGCTATGAAATACCGTATCAATGAAATTACAGAACTCATGAAAGCAAACATCGCAATGTGACTCACACATGGTACATCAGACACGCTTATAAAACTATATTGCTTAGATCTAACAAAACAACAATGGCAACAAAAAATTTTTTCATGTACCATTTGGAACTTTTCTATTCACAGATACAGAGAAAACCTTCCTCTAAATGTCTAACTTTGAACTCACGAAATTAAGGCAAAAACAGTGTAAACAATTAGCTCAAAGCTTAATTCAGTAAAAAACCTGCTACGTCATCTCTAAATTTGATGTAGGTAAAATCAAGGTTGATCTAAATCTGCCTCTTATAGCTACAGCAATCTTCAAAAATCAACGCGCTACTCGTATTCCCTTACAATTTCAGGAACGAGTACAACATTTACTCGATATAATCACAAACTTTGATATAATTTTACCCGTTAACACAGACTCCTTAATTAAAGGGAGCACATTTTTTAATCCCAAAATTATAATTTAAACTCTTTAAAAAAAGCCGCAACCACAATTAACCAAAAAACATCCATGCAGCTGCCAGATATACATATAGACATCGTCCTACTGGTTGTTCCCTCTCCCACCCGCTTTACTTCACAACCAATTATCCACTACCCACCTATCAGAGTCAAGCTCAAATACACCAAACACAAACACATCAACAACCAGTAAAAACATAAACTTCGATGAAGTACTCAGGCTTTATTACAGACTCAAATATAAAACAACACCAACTCTAACTGCTCCACCACAAGCAAAAAAACCAGAATTAAAAAACTAATCTAACACATCACAATTTTCCACTCAATCAATTAATTTTGTTAACACAATCGCAACTCAAATCTCAGAAATACCACAACCTATACACACTGGATCAAATAAAAACGAAACACCAACAGACATTAGTCTTATTTTAGGCAGCTCTAATTCAGAGTTATTCAGCTCTCAGCTCTACTCACCCAGTCAGTCCCAAATCGCAAGTAACCAATTTAATCCTCCACAAGGGCCAGGCACGAACATTGAACGTGTACTGTCACAAGCTCATTGGAACCCCTCAGTTAATAAGGTCAATTCATCACCGTCCTTTTAAAGTTCACTTCCACAAAGTTTTCTAGGCACTACAATAACTCTTAGCTCAAATTCCCTCCACTTATCCTACTTTACCCCTAAATCTCGACCAAAATTTGTAGTTCCCCCTCACGCTCTCCTTGGAGATCATAATAATGGTGAACAACAACATAATTGGGCTAAACAAAGAATAACTAAATCATACAAGATTATACCGTACAGAAACAACGAGCAGGCGATTTAGTTCAACAATCAAAGATTTTTTTCTCAGTAAAATATGTAGTTAAACAAGATAAATTGATTTTTCACCCACAAGCCGCTGCTCCACCTTATTTTGAGTAAAAACAAACCATTCACAATTTATTTGTCAATAAATACACTACAGATCTGACAGATACACAAAGAACAGAGCAGGATGTTTTGTTTCTTTTATTCAACACTCCGGTTTATCTTACACATGTCCATTACAAATTTAATTATACTCTTAACTAATATATACTCTTTAATTATACTCTTTCCTCCCAGCTACCTCTGAAAGAACCAGATACAATTGATAAGCGTAACATCTTTACTCCCAGATGAAGAGTACAAGATTTATTTGTAACTCACTATGACTGTTCTCCACACATATCGCAAAGATGCGTTATTATACGTCGGCGAATTTTAAGATCAAACAAGCAGATTTTCAAATTTTGCCTGTCCAAGTGTCCATATTCTCGCAAATTTGAACAATTAGAGTACGCGCATACGCCATACATAAGACACTCAGCGAAAAACTAAATTTTTGCCACAAAACCTCCCTTAAAAGAGGCCTCAGGTTTAATAGCGATATTTGGTACATTAACAAAATGGAAAGACCTTTCTTTCCCACAAAACTTGAAGCTTGTAGAGAACTTGCACGCATTGGTCTAATAAACAAACAACACTATCAGCCAAAGTTGTACAACTTATTTTACTTAATGATCCACGTTGGCAAGCTAACATTGAAGCCAAATAAGGTCACTTCCAACTGGATCGCGGCCCCATTTTTGCCTTCCACCACGAAATCTCTTGTATAATCCACGGGACCATGATTGGATCCCAAACGCTATTGATAATTTCCGGGCTAACTGCCCAGGATAAAATCCAAAACGCGAATTTCATGTCATCCATACACTAGGATAGATGGTCAATTCAATTAACTATCATCACGCTTAGTTTCGATATTGAATCCGACATATTTATTATGGCAAGACACGCAACAAATGAAATATTGAAACGGGTACTGTCACTCAAACAACGCTATTAGAGCAACAGTCATTTGTGAACCAAATGATAACTTTCGAATTTTTGACGTTGGTAGTAGCCCGAATGATAAAATTTCATAAACGCTGCACTCTATAAACACTCACAAACAATGAAACTAACTCTGGACACCAACACAATGAATACATGTACACAGAGCGCTTTCAAGACCATCTTTATGATAATTTAGTACTTTCTCGCGTTGAATTACTCGCGAAACCTCTCTACAAGTGTGATGAGGATAACACCACAAGATGTTTCCATACAAAATAAAGAAGGTTTTTAACTTCGTCACAGGCAAAGCCTCTGATGAATTTAAGGATGTCCAAGTAACAATTCCGAACAACGCACACTCCGTCACACAATATACTTATGCAAACAATAGAAATAGTTACGTTATCCCCCGAGAAAGATAAGTCTATGGAGAATCGAAGAAGTACGAAATTTTACGCAGGCAAAACTGGTTTGGTGCTGTACATCCAAATGTACAAATCAATACCAAACTTGAATACATGATTAGTCGCGTTTTTTAGAAATGGACCACACCAGTCTTTTCATATACAAAAGTCTGCAATCTGGACCGCTATTTAAAACAGACCGACTTTATCTTGCTAACACAAAAATTTTCACTTTTGGGAAGTATCATTGCTGGCCAGCGAAACACATTCGCAACACTGAAAAGTTCAAATATTATTTCACTAACACTGAAAACTTCAAATATTATTTCACTCTTTCATTGCACACCTGCCTCCTCATCACTTTATGTCTTAGAGAACCAATACTAGAAAGTATACATATCAAGTAGCATAAAAAGCATTCCCTTGGTCTATTAAAAGACCATGTAAAGCTGACAACTTCGATCAGCAAAAAAATTAGACGCATGTGCCAATGAATCATATGGCTCAACGCCTTATCCAATTAAAGCGCGAAACCTCGTTAACATAATCACCATGAAATTGAAAGATGCTTCAACCACGCCAATTTTAATGCACAACAAGTTGGCATATATAGTCAAGGAGATTGGACTGACTCAATTGAAAAGCTGAAATTTAGTCAATTAGTAGAGGATGCCGCAGAGAAATTTGAAGTGGCACAACCTGTTAATTTTACAGACCTTGCAAAACAAGCACAACTAAAAGCACAACTTTATCAATTACAAAGCCAAAGCACAAATTATTTTAAAAAATTTTTCATTAACGGAAAAGAATTTACTTTTTGCCATCTCGATTGACGTGACCTTATCAATGGCAACTATCTAAAATAAGCCCTTTTGGGACCTTTAGATATCCATGATAGGCATTGAGAAAAATAGCCAAAAAATTTGACAGTGTTTGATTTTTTAAAATGTCTTTTTGGACTATTTCGTAGCGCCTTTAACGCATACAATCTCAAATCACTCTTAGGACCTTATATCACTTTTAGCTAAAATTTTAACCTCTGGATTTTTTGGTGTTTTTTCTCAAACTTTTTTCATATTTTACAGATAGATTTCTCTCAATATAAACCACCATCACCAAATAAAAGACAAAAGAACTCTGTGAACAGTAGCACTCAACATTCTCAGTATGAAGTGATTCTATTACACAAGAAATTTGAAAATTTCTATAAAAAAAATTAATATCCTGTACAAAATAACTCTAATAAACATAGAGCCTCATATCTCCCTACATCAATTTATGAATGTTATAAATTACCCATAGAAACACACAATAAACCTGATTTTGGATCATTACACTTACGCACATAATATCCTAGCAAACGTAAAACTTTATGAGCTATCTCACCTTCTAAAGAATTTTCTTAGGATGATCCTGAAAACCACGAAATCCCCGAGGAACTCGCTTCAAACTTACCTAGCACTAGAATATGACTTTTGTTTTGTTTCAGAGACAAAACAGCTGTCAATCCTAGATCTCAGGATTGAGGCTCACGATTCCTCCAAACGTTGTCCCAACGGCATACGACCTTACCATGTTGGATGTCGACGACATTCTAATCCCGCCGTTGACACCATCGGTACTGCCCCCTCCAGTAACCCAAGCAGTTTGCGAGATGCAAACACTGGCCGTCTTCACGATGGCCTAAGCCTCTCCACAGACACAGTCTGTGGATTCAGCTACTTATTTGCGGGTGAACCCACTGCCTTCACCGGCCATTTCTTCCTCATCATCGGGAAAACAAATTTTATTTATTGGGAACCACACAAGCTCACCGACAGTCACTATAGGACAGGTCAGTTCGTCACACGAACTGCTTTTACAGGGACAACAACCGGTGCCACAGCCCCCGCAATTGTTCCAGCCGTTGGTGCCACAACCTCCACCATCATACAGTTCCTCTTGGGCAGACGAAATAGCAGCGGTGGAACAGTCAGGCCAACACCCCTTACGGTTGACCCAAACTTGACCTACTCCGGTAGAATACGTGTCCCTCATCCCCGTTCACAACCTCTCGCCTACCTCCCGCCTGTGATGCCCACACCAATATCACAGCCTAATAATATCGACCAATCGAAGTTTGGAGCGCCCACAGTTCCTTCACTTCAACCTTAGCAGTCCTTTCCTCAGCCTTCTCCATTTGACTGGCCAACTTCAACCGACAACTACAACTGCACGTACCCTTCACCACGAAGACGCCCCCGACCAACAACGCACTAAGTATACGCCATGCGTGTATCATCGATTCAAACCTCACAGTCGCCTGCTCAGTATACAGCAAGCCCACCTAGAGGCCCACGAGCCTTGTCACCCAAACAGCGAATAAAGCCATTCACTCCCCCACAGAGCACTTACCACAGAGCATCTGGCCCAAACTTCAAATTTCTTCAATTCACGAATCTTCTGGGCATTAACACGGAACGCGATGTTCATGTCCTTCCAGAGAGGATTAACTACGTTTCGGCGCGACCACACCACACGTTGAAACCGATTGCCAGCTAATGCTCTCTTGTACAATTGGAGATTGAATATGTGGAAGAGAGAACTGATAAGAACCTTCCTGTAGATATCTCCACTTCCCTATCAATCTACGCTTCACAAAAAGATTTTGGCACTCGTCCAAATATTTCTTTGCTCTGGCTGATCGACGGAACGACTATTTGAACACGTGTTTGCGAGGGATGTCACCCAATATCGTCTCTATAAAAATACGATCCCTTGTACCTTCAGTTTGGTTTTTTGATCCAACACAAATGGATGTGAAAACTCAAACTCACAAAGTCAATTGGACAAAGATGCTCCACACGATCCACAACTACCTCTTTGTCCTGCATCAGTGCCATAGGATAATCCCCTGATGCACATAACTTCATGTTTACAGTAGGCTAACACAAAGCCAACTCCGCCTTCTCTCTAAATTACAGTTATGTCATCATCCCTAATTATTGTGAGGGCAACCTACTTAAATTTAAATCATCGAAAGTTTTTTTCTTGTTTTCGCCTCTATACGCGAAAAGACATCGCCCCATACCTGTTCCAATTGAATACCTCCAGTGCGTAGAGGGAGGCGCCACAAAAGGTACGTATGGACAGACTTTCAACCTCCTCTACAGGGACTGGATAGTGAACAAATTAGAAAGTAGCGAGCCGACACCGAAAGAAACATAAAACCTCAACTATCTTTTAGCGATGCAACCGACCTGTAGCACTGACTTATAAACTCGAGCTCTGACTGCCTGCCTTGCGAGAGATAAAGAATTCCTAGATTTTTTTAGGGCCCTGACAATCGAGCCCCTGATTTTGAATTCGGATTGCGAACATAGGCCACTGCTCTCTCAGGATGGGTCACTGACCCAACAATTCGAAGACACACTCTTCTTCAAAACCTAAAAAGTCGTTACAGTCCTTCTCCTTAAGATATAAAATCCTAATAAATTTTAATATTTTCACATTCTTTCTTAAATGTTTCCGTCTCTTTTTACCACAATTGAACAATAGGATCAGTTCTTTTCTTTTTTTCTGGTCGGCCCCTACAAGGCAAGCATTTACAGTTGACAAAAGATTTAAGGTATTAAGTAGCTTACACAGAAGCTAAAATATGGATTTCCACCAGAAGGTAAGGTGGTAAAATCGGTCGTAACGAACTTTTTACCAGAAGGAGATAACTAGAAATCTCTTTGTACAAACCGACAGAGTCTACTACTTTAAACAATCCTCCAATTGGGACCAAATTCTCACTACAGGAAAGTGAAAGACAGTTGGGTAATCTAACAGGACTGATGCTACTTGCCTGTAACTGGCACTCTCACTGGCTCCACACATGAAAAAGATGTTGACTGCTTACTGACGACACAAGTCAAAACTTCACTGACAAGGACTTCAGACGACGGCGCAAGTCACCGCCTCGAACACACAACGAGGATGGCACATCCGCCGAATTTCCACTACAAATCACAAATTCAGATCAAAACTCTTAACCCCGGATGAATGTCGCAGTAGAAGTACAGGAAGCACACCTCCAGCCAATTAGAACCTAAGAAGACACTACATTCTTTTATAAAGCGTTAACTCTACTATTTATACCCAGTCTAATAGAGTAGTTGCACGATGTGTATACCTCTGACTCCAGTGTTACTCTTCATAACCACCGTTATAATTGAATATTATCTTCAGTGTTTTACAGAGTCGGTTAGTCTAAGAGATATAGGTAAGCCTATTTTGCGCGTAGAAATAAGTAGCTCTAACATTTTATATCCTAAGGCTGTAAAAGGATCCCACATAGGGTCTGCTCTATCATACCAACTTTATGCAACGAGATCTTTGTAATCTGGCTTGTTGAAGATTTTTGATGTCGTAATTTTTTGGTGAAAAAATACGAATGGGTGTACAAGCTTAGACTTGGACAAATGAGCAAAGATTTACATAAGATGACAACGATTTGTAATAAATTGTTACATCCAGCTTTTTAACAAAAATTTTAAAATATCGTTAGTGCTTTTTTTGAAAAGCATAATTAGTCAGTAAATTTCGCTTTTTCAACACGGGCAATGGGGTAGAGACCAAAGCAAAAATTTAGTGACAGACCCTAGTGACAGATTTATTAAAAAACCGTCTTGGGCTAAAAATTTTGAAGGATAGACTATTGTCCATAATGGCTATAAAAAGATCTTTTTTTACTTTAAAAAGATCCTCGGCTTCAGCTGGCCAAAACTGTGGTCCACAAAGATAATATATTATTTAAAAACATTATCTTATTATCTTTTTGACGAGATAATGACTACCGAGGAGCACTTTAACCAAGTGTTCACTTTAAACAGGAAAAAGAACTGAAAGAACTGATCTTTGAACTAAAACACCACAAAAAGTCGAAAACTTCAAATGCTTTTTACGAAATGGTTTGTCTTTCTTCTGTAATGTGAATTTTAATCTTGTGGAGAGAATTGTGTTGGGTTGAAATTGTCAACAGTAATACAAATTCATTTCAAGTCCTATATAACTCCATGTGGCATTCTTATCGAATGTTTTGCAAAAACTTCTTCTTTCTAAAAAGATCATCACATACCGGAGTTTTCGTTTGCCCGTGTCGAAATTACCCCCTGCTTACTCCCAAACCGATGTAAGAGTAGGGGCAATTATCTATGGGGCTAAAACGATGTAAGATTAGGGGGGTAATGGGGGGATTTTTAGATTTTACCCCCTAAAAAATGTAAGATTAGGGCAGATTGAGAGGGTAATGCGGGAGTGGGGGGGGGGGGGGGGGGTAATGGGGGGATATTTTCAGAATTTACCCCCACCCCCCCCCCCCCCCCCGCCGCACTCGCCAAAAAATTTACCCCCAAAAAGATGTAAGGTTAGGGGGACAATTTTAACGAGGTAAAACTTTGAGATCCCCCTGGTAAAACGACGCAAGGGTGAGGGGGTAATGGACCCCTTAACTCCCTGCTCTTGTATAGTTTTACCCCATTACCCCCATATTCTTGCGTCGTTTTACACCCCATTATCCCCCCCCCCTCTTAGCCCCAAAAAGGATATAGACTTTTGAGGGGAATTGGCTAAATCGCAACAAGCAAAACAAAACTGTAAGATCGCGACCCTTGCACACAGTCTGACAATACCCTGGTCGAGACCCGATGTTAATGTTGCAAGATTCTTGAAAAAGGATGTTAATCTTGCAAGATCTTGCAAGACGATGTTAATCTTGCAAGATCTTGCAAGATGATGTTAATCTTGCAAGATCTTGCTAGATTCTTGCAAGATTAACATCCGAATTTAAAACCCCAGAAAAAAAAATGATTCAATCGGCAAAATTTCTAATCCAATTGATCATACGTTTTGTTTGGTGGGTGAAAATAAAGTTTTTTGCTGATAAAATAGGTACATGGTGAAATTCGCAAATTGTCTTTATTCTTGGCCTTCCAATCCTTTTGAAAATCGTTTCATAGCATCACTCTATGTTGATCTTGCAAGATTAACATCCGATTCCGACTCGGGTAGTACCTATGGTCTGGAAAGCTTGATCAAATTCTGATCCAGAGTCTAAACGATCTAATCGGCGCACTACCTGCAGTCTCGAAAGCTGGATCAGAGACCCACTCACAAACGGGATAGTCTAATCATTGATTGGTCTAGAGCCTGGATAGTCTGAGCAGAGCTCAATCCAGTGTCTGTACAATCTCTTCAGAAACTCTTTCACTTGATAAACAAATTGAAGAACTTGCAAGATAATTTTGTTTGGAAGTAATTTTTTGCCCAAAAACCTAAAAAGCATACGAATAAATTGGTGTCTATTTTATTGAAAACGATTCATCATACCAATGACAACTGCTACACTCTAAAAATCTCTCGTGTGAAATCACACGATTTTTTCTTGTGTGATGAAAAATCACACGATTGATTTTTCGTGTGAAAAATGCGTCTCGTGTGATTTCACACGAGAAAATTTTCCTCGTGTGATGAAAAATTACACGATTTTTCGTGTGAATGAATGTATGAGGAAATGAAGCAATTTTTATAGAAAATTCAGATTTTTTCCTCGTCCTAATTTCCTTTAGAACAGACGGCTGAGCTATCCATGATAATTTCATGCTATATTGGGCTCTTTTTAGTGATTAAAGCCAAAGATAATACTTTAATTTGAAAAAGTTGGGTACAAAGTGCATTTTTTTCTTTGTTTTGTCATTTAAAAAGAGAGTCTGGTTATTTCAATGTACTATACGTGAAATCAATGGTGATTTCAATGGACTAAACACCCAACAAAAAGAGCCCAATAAAAAGATTTCAAAAATTCAAGGCATAATGTGTTCAACGTAGATGTAGCGCACTCAAGAGTTATAGGTTCAAAAAGCTTCTTGAATAATGCAACCTCTGTGGGTCTTTTACTCATCCCAATTTCTTTTAGAACACAAGAATGTTCTCTCATTTGGATTCTCATACTATTTTGGGCTTTTTTCAGTGATTAAAACCATGATAAAACTTTAAAATGAAAAAAATGTGGTAAAGTGGGCCACCTAAATTTATCCCGCAAAACATTTTCTCCAACGCTGATTTTGAGTGACTGTCAAGTATAATTTGTAGAAAATCTCATTTTTTAAATCAAAATCAGTGTTTGCTTGCGCAAAAAACTCATAGCTGGAGAATATAAGAGAATCTAACAAGTTACCGAGGAAACTGTTTTGTGAGGTTTGTACATTTTTTTTCTTTGTTTTTGTCATTTAAAAAGACAGTCTGGTAAGCTCAAAGGACCATACGCTGGTTGTCAGGATTGGAAATTTATGCGGTGGTTGATAAACACCCCAAAAAAGAACCCCATTGAAAAGGATTTAAATTTTTTATGGATATTGTGTTCAAAGTAGATATAGCGCACTCAAGAGTTATAGGCTCAAAATGCTTCTTGAATATTGCAAACTCTGTGGGTCGTTGACTTGCTTCTCCTAAGAGAATTCACACAAATGTACGGATAAACTGAATAAAATCAGTTTTTGACAGAATTTTTATGGAGAACCTGCTAAAACATATTGAACTACAACCCAGATTGAAAAGCCGAAATAGCCACATCAGCAAATGTTGCTCTAAGATGACTTACAACGGCTAACTCTTTAGCTGTGATTCATAACGAGCTGCCATTCTTGATTTAGTCATCTTTTAACCCTTTTTCAAGGAATAGTTGAAGAGAAAACAGAATGAAAAATCGTGTGGTTTTCACACGAAAATTTGGTTGAGAAAACACGAGAAATCGTTTGAATTTTACATGATTTATCGTGTGAATCACACGAGAAATCCTGAGATTAACCCCGAGAGAATCGTGTAAATTTTCATGATTTCTCGTGTAAATTGACCTTTTATCGTTTGATTCTTTTTACGCGAGAAATCGGGTAAAACTACACGATTTTTTGTTGAATTCACACGATAAATTTTTAGAGTGTACGTCAATTATTAACATTGTCGGGGTACCACCAGTGCGCAACCCAGTTATGCCCAAGCTGACACCACCAGTTTGTCTTGGCAGTTCTTTTTCTCGAATTGCGAACATTAAAACCGAGTTATGTCAATTATTGTTAAACGTCCGGATCACATTTCTACAAGCTTTTGAAATAGAAACCATTCTTAAATAAATCGCATATCGTTTTTGTTTTATGATTGGTTCCCACTTCTGTGCAAAGCTATAATTTTCACTGGAAGAAAGGTAAGTTTTGGTTTTCAAGCAAATGACAGCTGAAAAAAGGATTATTAGACCTGCAAAATTTCTATTTTTTAGAGTACTTTGAGAAGCAAATACAATTGATAATATTTGGCAAGAAAAAACACTTCTTAGATGTCATTTGTAGTTTCAGTGAATATATTTCACAAATTAACAAACAAGGCGGCTCGGTAATGTGCGATCGCACATAAGGTTCCGACCCCGCTCATCCACAATTTTGGCATAATTGTCTACCAAATGAGGAACAGATGAAAAAACACAAAAAAACCAAGTAATTTTTAAAAAAACTGGTGTATGAACGAAAAGATAGCCTCCAAAACAAATAACTCAGTGGAGTAAACAATGATGCATTAGATTGATCCGATATGCCAATATTAAGAAAGCGAGCGAAGACTAACGGCAAAACCAAACAACAACAACAAACATTAATTACATCAAAAAATTGATGTCCGTTATAAAAACAAAACTTAATAACAAAATCAAAATAGCGTCAAATAAAACTGAAAATCAACAAAATAACTTGTAATTCACCAGAAAAAAGTGGTTATTCAGCAGTTTATAATAAAGCTTGATAACAAATAGACAAAAAAGAACAGAAACTTTAAAGCTAGAAAATTCGATTAATTTTTTTTAAAAAACAATTAATTTCAAAGTAATGAAAACCATAAGGAACCAACTAAAACATCTCATATGTTTACAATTGCCAATGCTTCTGTAGAAGGGAATTAAGAAATCTTGGTATTCAGTTTTTCATGCAGTTACAAAAAGAACAACAAATAGACAACAAAATAAAAATCAATTAAAATTTGCCAGAAAATGCTTTGGAAGCCGTAAAGCCATACTTTGGCCGCCAAAATATGTTCGATTGCAACTTCGTCGAACACAGATAATGTATTATAAGGCCGCTTGTTAATGAAAATAAGCAACAATTAGACAAAAAAGAAAAAAAGCAAAATTATCCAAAACTTGTTTTTTTCGAAAAAAATTTATTTCCAAAGACATAAAAGCCATTAATTACAAAAGGAAAAAATTGAACAGGTTCGTTTATTCTTCCAATGGAAGCTCTCGAGACCTGCAATTATCTATAGCAAGTCTTACGTCTACAAAAAGAACGTCAAAAATGATAAAGATCAAAAATTAATTTACTTTTTTTTGTGAAAAACCCGCGTGGAAGCCAGTAAATTCATAACGAAATCTCCTAAAACGTTAGGTTGTGACACCAACTTTTTTTAACACCTTCCCTTGAAATGTATTTTGTGACCTCTCATTAATGAAACTAGGTAACAATTAGACCAAAAGAAAAAAAGCAAGATTATGTAATCCTTGTTTTTATCGAAAAAAATTTATTTCCAAAGACATGAAAGCCATTAATTACAAAATCAAAGAAATGAATAGGTTCCTTTATTCTTCCAATGGGAGTTCTCAAGACCTGCAATTATATAGAGCAAGTCTTACGTCTACAAAAATCACGTCAAGTATGACAAAGATCAAAAATAATTTACTTTTTTTTGTGAAAAACCCGTGTCGAAGCCAGTAAAGTCATAACGAATTCTTTAAAAACATTAGATTTTGTGACACTAATGCCTTTTGAAACCTTCTTTTGACAAAAATAACGTCATCTTTAACCTTTAATTACTAGACCAGGTAACAAACAGAAAATAAAAGGAACAAAATTGAGAAGTTAAAATGTTTTTTTTTCCATTTTGGAAAACAATTGTTTTCAAATTCATGAAAGCCATTATCTATCTTCTAATATCAGAATATCGGCTCATTTACTCTTCCAAAAAAGCCAATAAAACCGGGTCATTGTACAGGAAATTAATTACGACTAAAAAAACAAAGTAAAAACGATAGTTAAAGACAAAATTAAAAATTTCAATTAAATCCTTCGAGAAAGTAGTGTCGAAGCGGTAAAGAACCACAATCTATATCTTTCAGGTTTTAAAAATAATCAATTGTAAATTATTTCGAACGCGAAAAATGTTATATATGAACTAACAATAACGTGATAATTTGACAAAAATAGAAAACATGAAAAATGTGCAAGTACTCAAAAAGAAAATAAAATTATGAAATCTAGTAGTATCAAAGCCAGAACACCAAAACTTAAAGCGTAAAACCGCAATAAAGACTGAACTTGAACTCAGCAGAAAGAAGGAGCACTCTTTGATTGCTGACACTAAGCTAAAAGTTGACCAAATTAACAGAAAAATGGAGGCAAAATTCAATAAACAATTTTTTATTTAAAAATCAAAAATTTTGAAAGCCAAAACGACCATAAGCTTTCAAGCAGTCGACTAGATAATTTAATTGTGAGCTAATTAGGAAGCCAATAGGACCCATCACAAGTGAGTTTTGATTTGAAATGTTCTGTTATTTAATTAATATAAAAAAGATCAATTTTTTTAAATAAAAAACCGACTGACGAAAATCCAAATAATTTTTGGATTGTAACGGTCCACCATTGGTACACAAATAGTCCTGCTAATGCTTATTGTCCATTAGGAATATTTAATTTTTGCAATGTCATTCATTTGGATATTCTGTTAGTTAAAAATCAAAAATATATGCTGCGTTTTTGATAATCAACGAATAAAGTTAGCAAAAAACGACAAAGTTTTATTTACAGAACACTCTCAACGGAAGTTGAAGTGGAATTAGCTCCCTTTTCAGTCTGCAGAGATTGTGTTAGTGGTGTTTGGGTGTGCACTTTTTAATCAGAGTGGACTCAAGAAACTTATTTCGTGCTGTTTTTGATGAAAAAGTCTGGATTTTGTAAAATATTTAGCCTGAATTTGTGACAAAAATATTCAATGGATATAGCCGACAATATATTTTGTCATTAAACGTAAAATCAACAACCTTTTCCTGAAATTTTTTTTTATTTTATCAAAAGTGGCAAAACTTTAATAAAAAATTCCGAAAAAAATGTGAATGAAATCAGTGGAATTCACTCTATTTTCTCGAAAGTTTAAACCTCAATATCTCCCTGTTAGAAACGAAAATCAAAAAAATCTTTTTAATTCCATATTCTACGCTGAACAAGCTTTCTAATGATACCAGTCTCAACTCTCTACGATGAATATATCGATCGGCCAAAATTGACTGAACAAAAAAAAACCCATTTGAGTATATAGTTTCTCCCCCCCTCAAGAGGGGTCGGAACAAAAATGTGTACTCCATACGGTCCTAACACTTGACTGTCAAGTTCTTTGATGGTCCAGTGATAGGATCAAAGTTGCCTGGATGCTTACAACAGAGCAACATGAGGTAAAATTAGTCAGAAAATACCACAAACATTTTATTGAAAGGCGATAAAACAATAAGAGTAAATTTGTGCAATAGAGGAAAGAAAAGACTGTTTTCGTTTATTCGAACTTAGTTTTAGTGTCTTTTTTGTTTAGTTTTGTGACAACTCTAATTTCAACGCTAAGTTTTCAAAAAAATGTTTTCGAAGACCTCTGTTCAGTGTAAACATATTTCCATTAATTTAAAACTCATTTATTGAGACTTCCATCGGCAGATGATAAACTTTGTATCGGAGAATAATAACTGTGCTCACTTATTATGTAGAAATGTAGAATGTTTCTTAAAAAGAACTCCTCTCCTCCCAGATAATTATGCAGCCACATTTTTGCCGAGATTCTATGAAAATTTTTGTTTACTTTCAAAAAGATTCCAAAAATGTGTTTACATTCTGTGTTAACGTTTATTATTAAAACTACTGGGCGCGCAGTGTGAATGCGGATTATAATTGTTTGCAGCATTAGGGCTTTGTTCCAGAAGCATACTGAAATTATAATCTAAAATCGCACTGGCAATTTTGCCGTTTTTTCAACTTTCCTTTCATTCTCCTATTGAAGCCAGATAAAGGCCAGAAAACAGATTTTTTAAAGAATGGCGAGGTAAGTTTTTCTTAGTGTTCATTAGACAATCAACTGTTTTGTACTGAGGTGATTGCATTGAGTTGTTTGCACTTGTTTGCATTGAGCTGGAGCTGGCCAGCTCAAAAACTTATGGAAAAGGGGGATTACAGTCAGAGGAAACCGGAGTGATATACATCATGGACAGTTAAAAAAAAGAGGAATGTCAATTACTCGAAGTTCATCTTCGTGTTTCCTTGTTCTTTCAAAACGCATTTATTGTTCCGACCCCACTTGTGGGGGGAGGAACTATATACTCAAATGGGTTTTTTTTTGTTCCGTGAATTTTGACCGACCGATATATTCATCGTAGAGAAATGTGTGTGGTATCATTAAAAAGCTCGTCCAGCGTAGAATTCAAAATTAAAAAGATTTTTTTGAATTTCGCTTTTTTTCGAGGAGTTATCGAGGTTTAAATTTTCATGTGAAAATGGGATATTTGGTTCACTTTTGTTCATTTTTACCGTAATTTTTGTTCGAATTAACGCTTTTTCTACGAAAAATTTAATTCAAAACTAGATTTCACGCCCCAAAATCAATCAATATTCGGTTCCTAATAGACGAAAGGAGATAAAAAGACAAGTTCTAGTCTCAGATGGAAGTTTAATATCAATAAAAAATTCGAATTATATTTGGGAGCTCTTTTTTTTAGAAAACTTTGCATTTTTTTGTTTTTTCAAGTCACCTAGAGGCTAGTCACTTTTCATATCGAGGCTCCGTTAATTGCAAACCTCATTTACAATGAAATGAAGCCCAATGAACAAAAAATTCGTTTCCTAGGGATCACTCATGTTTTTTTTTTTTGGACCCGTATCTCAGTTTTTTCTAATTTGAAATGAAATTTTGATTTTCTTTTTGAGGTTTTGCTAAAGTTTTAGAATCCTATCGCGTAAATTTGTTGACTAAAGGTGTAATAGATTTCGTAATGAGCATTAAGTGAACCTATCTATTGCTGTGGGTGGACAGCTAATGGCTGTTAAGACTTTGAAAATTAATTTTCGAAATTTTTTTAAATATTAGTAAATCATAAACTTATTTTTGTGAACTGTAAGCTCGTCTCAGTAAAAACAGTACCCTCCTCCTTTCTACCGCAATCAAAATTAATCTGATTAGCGATTTTATCAATTAATTATTGGTTATACGTCTTCAATGCCACAAGATTTCAATTTTTTTTAATTTTTGGACATTTCGTTCTATTGGTTCATTTTGAAATCTTATCACATCACCCTAACATTAATGGCTACCATTGTTTTAGCAAACGTGTCCGAAAGATCATAGATAAAACTTTCAGAGAAAAGAAGATGGTATAAATGGCTTCAACACTTTCTCGCATTTTTCTACAGAATTTTTGGTTTTTGCCTGTATTTGTTTTTTCATAGTCATAAGATTTATTGCGATGCCTTTTTGATTACATATGCATGACAAACACCTTTGTCCTCACATCGATACATAACTGAGCGTATTTATTGACTTCCTATGAAAGCTATTGAATTTAATTTCTGTTAAGCCTTTAAAAATATTTTTTTGAACCTTTTTTGAACATAAATCAATCTTAAGCTAATTTTCGTTGATTGTAAGTCAGTCTCAGTGATGTCAGAACCCGCTTCTTTTCAACTTCAGCAATACTTTATCTGATTGGCTGTTTTATCTTCTAACCACTGGTAATATGACTTCAATGCCACAAGGTTTCAAATTTTTTTTTTAATTTTTGGAAATTTCGTGTTATTGGTTCCATTTGAAATCTTATAATGTTATCCTAATGTTAATGGCTCCCATTGCCTTAGAAAAGAAGTTTAATGGATCACAGCTGAAGTTTTCAGAGAAAAACTCATTGTTCAAATGACTTCGACACTTTCTTCTCGCACTTTTCTACAGAATTTTTGGTTTTTGCCTGTGTTTGTTTTTGTCATAGTCATAAGACATATTGTGATGTCTTATTGATTACTTAGGCATGAAAAACATCCTTTTATTCACGTCGTGGCATAGCTGAGCGTATTCATTGACTTCTTATGAAAGCTATTGAGTTTATTGGCTTATGAAAGCTATTGAGTTTATAAGGACTTTAAAAATGACTTTAAATAAGAATTTTTTTTATTTTTTTTTAACACAAATCAATCTTATGCTTATTTTCGTGGATTTTAAGTCAGTCTCAGTAATGACATAACCGCATTTTTTTCTACATCAACAACAATTTATCTAGTTAGCGGCTTTGTCTTCTAACTATTGGTTTTCAGACTTCGGTGCACGAGTTATCATAATTTTCAATTTTCTTATACTTTTTAGTAACTTTGCATCCTTTTGAAATCTCATTACATTCTCCTCATATTGATAGCTCCCATTGGCTTAAAAAAACGTTCAATGCATCGTAGAAAAAGTTTTCAGAGAAAAAAGGTTATAGTTTAAATGGCTTCGACACTTTCTTCTCTAACTATTCTATTGAATTTTTGGATTTTGCCTGTGTTTGCTGTTGTTTTCATATTCAATGACATGTTGTAATGTGTTATTAATGACTTTTGAGAGACAAACCTCCTTGTCGTCACATCATTTAGGCATTATTTAGCGTATTAAATGCCTTCCATTGAAAGCTATTGAATTTTATGACTTTGATACTATGGGTTTTCTCAAAAATTTCGTGGTTTTGATGTATTTTTCTTTGCCATACGACTTATTGTGATGAGTTATCGATAACCTATGAATGAAACCTATGACTGCTATTCCATTGAGGCAGATTTTAGCGTGTTTATTTAATTCCGTTAAAAAAATATTGAATTTAAGGTCTTTGATACTAGGGCTTTTCTCGAAAACTTCGTGGTTTTAATATATTTGTTTATATTTGTTGTTTTTCAAGTCATTTTGTAACAATAAAAACAATCAACTAGCTGTTAAAAATTTTGAAAATAGAAGAGTTTATACCGAAAAGTTCTTTCTCTAATGGCATTGAAATTTTTCTCGCTTAATTTTTTTGTGTTTGCTGTTTTTTTATTCTTACGTAGCCGTAAAATTCTGATCGGTTTCATAAACTTGTAATTGACAATTAAATAAGTGATGTTGCCTGAAGCAGTCAGCTTATAGCCAATAGTCTCATAAATTCTGATATTATTTATCTTCAAAATTTTTTCAAACTTTTCAGTTTTCGTTGTTCTTTTCGTCAACTTGTAACTTATTCTCGTCATTGAGAGGTCCCATCCAACTAATTGAATTCCAAAAATTAACCTGTCTATTGATATTACGTCGTAACTGATGTTTTGTTTGGTGGACAATATGCGTTTTCATTAAAAAAAGTTGTGAGTGGTGTATTTGTGTTTCTTTTTCTCTTCTTTTAGCTTTATCAGTTAATAACAGATCCCAATGATTTTCAAATTTGGCCCAAATGAACGAACTTCTTTTCTCTTGCAGTATAATTTTAGCTGAATTAGTATAAATCAAAACTAAAAAAATACAAAAAACTCAGATAATATTTAATGATTTTTCAATGGTTTCAATGAATTGTGTTTTTGTTCGTAATTTTTTGCGATTTTCTGCGACTTTGTGTAAATCGCTCGCAATTTTTTGAGATTTTCTGCGTGTTTAGAATATTCATATGGCTTATCTTAAGCAAATACAAGTCCCATTAGTTTCATATTGACTTTTTTAATTTATCAAGAATTATTTCGTTATAAGCTAAAGATTTTTTTAGACTTTTGAAATTATTTGATTTAAGAAATGTTGATTGATCTTTGACTTTAGCCTCATTTTTTCTTCTATTTTTCAACTTTTTACCTAATCTCATTAAGGAAAACTTCCATCTGTTGTGTAGTTACAAAAAACTAAATTTGTGTAATTAAGGTTTTATCTGTTTGCATTTTGACCTTGTTACTAGGTGCTTTTAAATTTATATATTGGGTTTCTGCCGTGAGATTTTTGTTTTTGCTGATATTGTTGTTATTGTTTTTTCTCGTGGTATTTATATTGGCAGATCTCGTGAGCGCTGTAATGAGGCATGGCATTATGTAATTCAATTAGCAGTTAGGTTTTGTAACAATTTTTTTAAAATCAAACATCTATTTTTGTTATCTCTTCATTTGTTTGACAATTAAGTCAAAAATGTAGATGAGCTCGGGCCGGAACATCATGTGAGAACGCACATTAACGAGCCGCCTTGTTTGTTTTCTGATTCATTTGGCCAAAACTAAAAGGTCGTAACATGTAGGCGATTTGGATTTCAACAATGAACAATTAAAAGAGATGTTTTCTAAGGTGTGCTTGCATTATCATTACAATACAAAAATATTTTCAGCACAAATTAAAAGGAGTGACGATTAGCATTTTCTGGCCAGAAAGTAGAAATTGTGAACAATTATGGAACCAAATCTGCACAATTTCAGCTGAGAGTTCAGAACAACTCCCATTACTTAATATATAATAAGACTATGCTATAAATGTGATTGCATTCTGCTTTGCAAGGTTTGTTAAAAAATCTTTTGATACTGCTACAGGTTGCGATTGCCCATTATATTTGCTAGCTGTATTATAGAGTTTTGTTCCGAATTATTGTTATCATCAAAGTCAGAACACATTTTGTTGGGAAACTTACAGAAAATTCCTCCTATCGTCTGCAGTTTCTGTCTTTTTCCATTTTTTGATTCGAAAAACATAGATAACAAAACTGGATTAATGACCATTTATAGTATTTTGCAATTTTTATAGCGTTTACTTATTTGAGTCGCTGAAATGATACGCATGAAATTCATTTCTTTGCTAATATACCGTGTTGGTGTCTGTTTGTGCGTCAAAATTGCTGCTCAAACGGTCGCACGTTAGAGTCAAAATTTGGTTGACATTTACCGCAAAACTTTGGTAATACGAAATAAAAAT
Source organism: Convolutriloba macropyga (assembly GCF_964194025.1). Lineage (NCBI taxonomy): Eukaryota > Metazoa > Xenacoelomorpha > Acoela > Convolutidae > Convolutriloba > Convolutriloba macropyga. The sequence goes on from NC_134469.1 coordinate 59,845,623, forward strand.
AAAACTCCTGCTATTTTGGCCTAGCATACGGTTTCGTTTATACAGCTCATTGTTGTTGAGAGTCCATTTTTTTCAATTTCTTAAACCTATTGATCATTTCAAGTAATGAGGTGTTTCTATAGTTTTCTAGAGACAATTTTCACAAATGAAATCATTTTTTTTGTTTCTAAATCGAAATTGTTTATTAACTATGTACAGTTTCGTATTTGTTTAGTTTGTCTACGCCTAATACAAATAACAAATATTGTCATATATATTAAATTTGATTAATTAAATTTGATTAATTAATTAATAGATAATGATAATAATTAAATACAGAATGCATAATTAGAAAATAGTAATTTTAAATTTGCGAGCTGTGATAAATTAGTAAATAGCCTGGTAATGTCTGAAGACATTAAACGAGGTTAGTCAAAAAGTTCAACTATGGCAGCTGTTTTGTCCTCACTATAGGCATTTTAGAGCAGCTGGAATCTCAAGCGCTGGAAAATTTCCTGGAATTGTTCTAAATTTTAGGCAGTTGATTATTAAAAATATGTTCACTCTCCGCACTTGAGATCATATATGTTATCACATCGCTTTATAACTCACGGAGGAAGTCGGGCTAGAATTGTGCCAGTTTACCCAAAAAATTTTTAATTTGAGTTCCATGGCATCCTTTTAAATTAATCTTGAAATTCCTGCTTTCAAGAATATTAATACTAGCTGAAAATGATGGAGGTATCATCTAGTTGAGCAGAGTTAACATGGCACTCCGATTACTCTTTTTTGCGGAAAACTGGCCTGGCCAGTTTCCTTTGTTTTTCTCGATATGGACTGTCTGTTCTGTCAACTTTAGTATTATAAAATCAAAAAAAATCACTCGACTCATATAAAATATATAACGAGCATAATCAGTATAATAACATAAATGCTCCTCAAAAATAATACATGTATTTATTGCAATTTAAACATTTTTTGATCAATGACAAACATTTAATGACAGATTTATCTGACAGATTTACCTGACATTTACCTGACAGATTTGGAGAACCTATACCCACAAACTTACTTAAAAAAGGAGGGAGGATGTGATGGCTTCAATGAAAATTCAAGAAACTTAGAAGTTTTATTAAAGTTTCAAAGAACGAAAGAAGAACTTACCTGACGAACTTTATTGCTGTGTCGATAAGTAATGGCTCCAAAACTAAACTCAATTCTAATTTTGTTTTGGCGCTATCATTATCTTATTGACCTATCAATCATATGACAGAAGTAAATTCTCCCACCAACAGAAACCTGATTCTAACATCCACCGACCTCCAACTAATGAACTCGATTGTACCCAAGCCATATATGATTCTCATGAAATGTTGATGAAAATGGAAAATCACCTCCGGTATTCGGAGTTAAGATCTATTCACATGCCAATCATGTTAAATATTTTTAGCTAATCTAAATTTTCTCTGTATATTTTCGCATAGATAACCACTATAAATACAAGCTAATTTTTGTATATTTTCAGTTCAAAATTTAATTTAAAATTCAGCTTATTGAATTCTTTGACCCGTGTTATCGACCATGACAATGGTGTCCAGACCAGCTACAGACAGACAAATTTTGGATCTACAGAATGCAGAATCAGCTACGGCGTGGATTATGTCTTTTGTGGCGAAATGTCGCGCAGAGAAGAAAGAGGACAAGGTCAACAACGACGGTACTGTACAGGACCTACAGGTAACCAATCTCTTCCTTAGTATGTGCGGGCAAGATGCAATTATTAAACTTAGGAGCTTAATGAGTCCTAGGAATTTGATAGACACTCCGTATAAAGACAACAGATTGGCGATTCAAAATTATATTTCTCCTGAAGAGAGAGTAGTAACGGCAGAGAGGGCTAAATTTCTGTCCGTAATCCAAGGTGTAGGGGAGTCAGACGACGACTTCCTAGCACGTCTTAGAGAAGAAGCACGCTATTGTGACTTCGAAAAATTGAAAACAGCGGCCAACCCCGAAGAGGAGTTGGTAAAAATAAAGTTTACCTCAGGTTTGAGGGACCCTGAAGCAAAACTTAGACTACTAGACGGTATTAAAGCAAAACCAGCAATGTCGGTTACTGAAATGACCGAGAATTTACAGTTCAGAAGTCAAGCAATGGTTTTTGCAAGTTCTTCATCAGGTAATAAGCCCTTTACGGTGAAAGAAGAAGTTGGGTTCAACTTCAAAAAGACTTTTCGAAAACCAAATGAAAAAATTACGGCTAATAAAAGCAGCAACATGTGCACTAGGTGTGGAGATAAGCCACACTCTAGTCGACCTTGTCCAGCGCTAAGTAAGAAATGCAACACCTGTGAAAAGGTGGGACACTTCTCAAAAATGTGTAGAAGCAAACCCCAACCAAATTCAGGTAAGTACAAAAAACAGAATAACTATTGCGGAGAAGAAAATGTTTCTTCAGAGCAAGCATCTCCAGCATCGGAGATGGGAATGTTTTATACTAAAAAACAAATCTTTAGCATGTCTGTGACATGGGAATATATCTCAATAAATAACTGCAAAGTAAAAATGCAAGTAGACACAGGTGCAGATAGCACAGTGATATCATCAAAAATATGTACTGAGCTTGGTAAACCTCAGTTGGATGGTAAGATAAGACATCTCGAAGCTTATGATCGTCATCAATTAACTCTTCTGGGATCACTTACTTGTGACGTTGAGTGGAACGGAAGCAGGCTCACTCGAAAACAACTTGCAGTTGGGCAGTCTGATAAAGAATTTGGACTACTTGGTAGAGACCTTCTACCCAAGCACGGCGTGAACATCATCACAGCCAAGCACCTACCTGCTGTGAAGGGTCACAAAGCTCATGTGAAGTTGATACCAGGAACACAGCCGAAGTTCTGCAAAGCCAGAAAAATACCTCTACCTCTTCAAGACAAGGTCACAGAGAAGCTGGAACAAATGGTCAGACAAGGCATCCTTGAACCGGTACAGCCAGGAGGAGTCACTAATGCATCTCCAGTGGTGTGGCAGAGAAAGAAGAGTGGAGAACTGAGACTTTGCGTGGACTTGAAAGTGCACCTCAATGGCAAGGTCATGGATGAGGACTACCCAATACCGGACATGGAGACGATCTTCCACAACCTACATGGGGCCTCATACTTTGGCAAAATTGACCTCTCAGATGCCTACTATCAAATTGAACTTGACGAAGAAGCAAAAGATATATGCACAATCAACACATCTCAGGGACTATTCAAGATGTGCCGACTACCTCAGGGATTGAAAAACTCTTCTTCAATCTTACAGAATTGCATCGAATCAACACTCAAAGGAATTAAAGGTGTTGTGATCTTTCAAGGCGATGTATTGGTGTATGGAACTACCAAGGAGCAGTTCGACAAGAGAACGCTTGCAGTCAAGAGTCGACTACGTGAGAAAAACTTTACTATTAATGAGAAAAAATCTAACTCAAAACCAGTCGATAGCGTTAGCTTTTTGGGATACTCCATTTCAAAGGAGGGAATAGCACCAGATCCCAAACATGTTGAAAAAATAAAAAAAATGCAAAAGCACCAACTAACAACAAACAACTCGAATCGTTTGTTGGGGTAGCTAATTTTTACGGAAGAATGATTCCTGATTTTGCAACCAAAATGCTACCCTTAAATAACATAAGAAATAGCGATTTCTCATGGGGCAAAATGCAACAAAAAGCTTTTGAAGACATAAAAAATGAATTATGTGCTAACCCACTTTTACAGCCATATAGTTTACAAAAAGAAGCAACAGTCACTACTGACGCCTCCGAAAAAGCCATTGGCGGGGTTCTTTCGCAAGAAGGACATCCAGTCATATATGTATCGAGAAAATTGACTCCAGCGGAGCAAAACTACTCGAACATAGAGCGGGAAGCACTGGCAATTGTCTTTGTGGTCACAAGATTGAAGCAATTCCTTCTTGGAAGACGATTTACCCTACAGACTGACCACAAACCACTCAAATATCTCTTTGCACCAGAAGAGGAGATTCCGAAGACAGCATCAGCGAGAATCACAAGATGGGCAATAGCTCTAATGGGTTTCGACTATGAGTTGAAGTACACACCAGGGGAGCAGATACCCCATTCAGATGCTTTGAGCAGAATGGATTTTGACGAAGACGAATCCGACAACGATCGAGTGTGCTTCGCAATCAATAACATCTACTTCGCCCACAGTGATTTAGTGACCCAAGCAGAAATCAAAACTGAACTTGGAACAAACAGAATCTTCCAGGACATAATGAAACGAATCAAAAGCAGCAATTGAAAACAATGTTCAGAAGCGGAAAAAAAGATTCGAACAACAGAAAGATGCACTTACTTTACATAATGGAATCATCTTCAGCGGTGTTGTTCCTTTCATTCCACCCAAACTACGACACTTTGTTTTGGCAAAAGCGCATGAGACACATCCCGGAAAGAATGCAACTGAGGCATCAGTCAGAATGATAGCTTGGTGGCCTGGCATTACCCAAGACGTTCAACACTTTCTTAGTAAATGTAAGAATTGTCAATTGAACAGGCCTAGCCTGGGGAAAACAGTCTCTACGTGGCCAGAAGCCGACGTTTGGGAACGGCTCCACTTGGACTGGGGTTATGTTAAGGACCAAGGCTATATCTTAGTAATTGTTGACGCGGGTTCTGGTTGGATAGAAGCCTTCCCCGCGTGAAATAGAACATCAGAAACAGTTAAAATATATCTTAGTCAAATCTTTGCAAGATTCGGAATACCAAAAACTTTAGTTTCTGATAATTGTCCAGAATTTGTAAGTGGTGACCTTAAACAGTGGTGTGAATCACTGGGAATTAAGAAAATAGAATCACACGTCTATCATCCAAGAGCTAATGGACTAGCTGAAAGAGCAGTTCAGACAGTGAAGCGGGCACTTCAAGCGTGGAGTCCCAACCTTAATGTGTCATTTGGAGCATTCCTGCAAAGGGCACTGATGACACATCACAACACTTCAAAGACGAGGAGCAAAACTCCAGTTGAACTCCTGTTGGGACGCAGAGTGAGACTACCAGCAATAGCAGATTTCGACTTGTGCGAACCCATTCTACTCAAGGCCAACGAAAAGACAAATACAGTTCCTGCTACCTTCATCATCAGGAAGGGCCTGAACACATCTTTCATACAGCCTGAAAACTCAGCACGGACTATTCTAGTGAGCGAAAACCAAATTGCGAGACTAGACGAGGACAATGTGAAAACTGAACCAGCAGTGGTGGAGACCATATCTCAATCAGAACACAGATGTGGGACCTTCACTTCAAGATGAAGCTTCTGCAGCCACATCATCTGCAGAGCACCAACAACCCGAAACCTCAGAGCCTTCACGAACAACAACCAGGAACAGAAAACAACCTGACAGATTTGGAGAACCTTTACCCACAAACTTGCTTAAAAAAGGAGGGAGGATGTGATGGTTTCAATGAAACATCAAGAAACTTAGAAATTTTATTAAAGTTTCAAAGAACGAAAGAAGAACTTACCTGACGAACTTTATTGCTGTGTCGATAAGTAATGGCTACAAAACTAAACTCAATTCTAATTTGTTTTGGCGCTATCATTATCTTATTGACCTATCAATCATATGTCAGAAGTAAATTCTCCCACCAACAGAAACCTGATTCTAACATCCACCGACCTCCAACTAATGAACTCGATTGTACCCAAGCCATATATGATTCTCATGAAATGTTGATGAAAATAGAAAATCGCCTCCGGGATTCGGTGTTAAGATCTATTCACATGCCAATCATGTTAAATATTTTTAGCTAATCTAATTTTTCTCTGTATATTTTCGCATAGATAACCACTATAAATACAAGCTAATTTTTGTGTATTTTCAGTTCAAAAATTTAAAATTTAAAATTCAACTTATTGAATTCTTTGACCCGTGTTATCGACCACGACAAACATGGCACTCAGATTACTCTTTTTTGCGGAAAACTGGCCTGGCCAGTTTCCTTTGTTTTTCTCGATATGGACTGTCTGTTCTGTCAACTTTAGTATTATAAAATCAAAAAAAATTCACTCGACTCATATAAAATATAAAACGAGCATAATCAGGATAATAACAAGAATGCTCCTCAAAAATAATACATGTATTTATTGCAATTTAAACATTTTTTGATCAATGACAAACATTTAATGACAATCAGTAAACTACGATTGTCATTAAAATCTTTTTCATCAGTCCTAGTAGCACTCTTATATTTAATATGTTCTGTTTCAAATTTTGTTCCATTTGTGACTGCAAATATCTATGGTGCAATTATTCATACGCATACAGTATATCAACCAAGCCCAGGTTGAGGTGCCAGACCGAAAGTCGATATGTCCAGACCGAAATGAACGCACAAGGTGGCGTCGTGCGTTCAAAATTACACGGTCTGGAAAAAAAAATGAACGCACGATAGTCTGGACATATGCAATTTTGAACGCACGATAGTCTGGACATATGCAATTTTGAACGCACGATAGTCTGGACATATGCAATTTTGAACGCACGATAGTCTGGACATATGCAATTTTGAACGCACGATAGTCTGGACATATGCAACTTGGAACGCACGATAGTCTGATCATAGGTAACTTTGAACGCACGATAGTCTGGACATATGCAACTTTGAACGCACGATAGTCTGGACATAGGCCTTTTTGAACGCACGATAGTCTGATCATGAACGCACGAAAACATTTTCGTGCGTTCATGATCAGACTATCGTGCGTTCAAAAAGGCCTATGTCCAGACTATCGTGCGTTCAAAGTTGCATATGTCCAGACTAAAAAAACTAACCTTTTATGCTTGTAGATGCCCATTGAAGATGAAGACGCCAGGGTTCCACGAGTCCACAAATCCACATATAAAGTCTTTTTTTACGTGAGGTACATGAACATCTTTATACTAATAGTAGACATCCTTTTTTGCTGGCGTGAGCAAAATTCTAGGGATGTCTATCTATCAATATTAAGAATAAAATGAACCTCTAATAAGACTTTTTTTTAATAAGACTTTTTTTTGACACTCATTCAAGAAAGCTGAAACATATATCATACATCATAAACACACATCATAGACTCAAACCAAAAGACCGAAGCGAGAGACGAGCGAGACAACGCGAGAGACGAGCGAGAAAACGCGAGAAAACGCGAGACGATCGAGAAAACGCGAGACGAGCGAGAAAACGCCAGACAAGCGAGAGAACGCGAGAGACGAAAACAGAGGCGAGAGAACGAGGGGAGAGGGGGAGAGAGAGCACCGAAAAATCTTGACGCCCGAAAGGCGTCCCACCCGTTTTTAACTCTATATTTTTGATTTTTTTTCAAAAAAAACCGTACGCAAAACTAACTTTTTTCCTACGCAAGCTATCGCAAAAATTCTTTCTGTTTTAGACTCTACCTACAAAGGGGATACTCCATACCAACTTTGGTTCGATTTGAACAACTCCTTGACCTAATGAAATAGACCTAATTTTGAAAATTGTTTAAAATTACTTATTTGAAATAATAGCAAATTTCCGTACGAAAAACTAACTTTTTTCCTGGGCAAGCTTTACCAAAAATTCTTTTTGTTTTACAATCTAGTTACCCATGGGATACTCGATAACAAGTTTGGTTCACTTTGAACAACTCCTTGATCCGATAAAATTTCTATATTTTTAAAAATAAAATAAGCGAATAAGTCGAAATTTCCGTATGAAAAACTAACTTTTTTCCTAGGCAAGCTATACCAAAAATTCTTTTTGTTTTACAGTCTAGGTACCCATGGTATACTCCATGCCAAGTTTGGTTGGATTTGAACAACTCCTTGATCCGACGAAATAGACCAATTTTCAAAATTCAATAAATGAAATTATTTGAAATAATAGCAAATTTCCGTATGAAAAACTAACTTTTTTCCTAGGCAAGCTATACCAAAAATTCTTTTTGTTTTACATTCTAGGTACCCATGGGATACTCCATACCCAGTTTGGTTCGATTTGAACAACTCCTTGACCCGATGAAAAAGACCTATTTTTAAAATTCGTTATTTGCGAAATTCGCAAATTTCCGTGTGAAAAACTAACTTTTTTGCTAGGCAAGCTATGCCGAAAATTCTTTTTGTTGTACAATCTAGTTACCCATGGGATACTCGATAACAAATTTGGTTCACTTTGAACAACTCCTTGATCCGATAAAATTTCTATATTTTTAAAAATAAAATAAGCGAATAAGTCGAAATTTCCGTATGAAAAACTAACTTTTTTCCTAGGCAAGCTATACCGAAAATTCTTTTTGTTTTACAATCTAGGTACCCATGGGATACTCCATACCCAGTTTGGTTCGATTTGAACAACTCCTTGACCCGATGAAAAAGACCTATTTTTAAAATTCGTTATTTGCGAAATTCGCAAATTTCCGTGTGAAAAACTAACTTTTTTGTTAGGCAAGCTATGCCGAAAATTCTTTTTGTTGTACAATCTAGTTACCCATGGGATACTCGATAACAAATTTGGTTCACTTTGAACAACTCCTTGATCCGATAAAATTTCTATATTTTTAAAAATAAAATAAGCGAATAAGTCGAAATTTCCGTATGAAAAACTAACTTTTTTCCTAGGCAAGCTATACCGAAAATTCTTTTTGTTTTACAATCTAGTTACCCATGGGATACTCGATAACAAGTTTGGTTCACTTTGAACAACTCCTTGATCCGATAAAATTTCTATATTTTTAAAAATAAAATAAGCGAATAAGTCGAAATTTCCGTATGAAAAACTAACTTTTTTCCTAGGCAAGCTATACCAAAAATTCTTTTTGTTTTACAATCTAGTTACCCATGGGATACTCGATAACAAATTTGGTTCACTTTGAACAACTCCTTGATCCGATAAAATTTCTATATTTTTAAAAATAAAATAAGCGAATAAGTCGAAATTTCCGTATGAAAAACTAACTTTTTTCTTAGGCAAGCTATACCAAAAACTCTTTTTGTTTTAGACTCTACCTAGCATGGGGATACTCCATACCGATTTTGGTTAGATTTGGACAACTCCTTGACCCGAAGAAATAGACCTATTTTTAAAATTAACTATTTGAAATAATCGCAAATTTCCATACGAAAAACTAACTTTTCTCAGAGGGAAGCAATACCAAAAATTCTTTTTGTTTGAGACTCTAGCTACACAGGGGATACTCTATACCAGGTTTGGTTCCATTTCAAGAAGTTTTTGACCATAAGAAAAAGACCTATTTTTAAAATTATCTATTTGAAATAATCGCAAATTTCCGTATGAAAAACTTACTTTTTTGCTAGGCAACCAATACCAAAAATTCTTTTTGTTTTAGACTCTAGCTACACAGGGGATACTCCATACCAAGTTTGGTTCGATTTGAACAACTCCTTGACCTAATGAAAGATACCTAATTTTGAAAATTGTTTAAAATTACTTATTTGAAATAATAGCAAATTTCCGTACGAAAAACTAACTTTTTTGCTAGGCAACCAATACCAAAAATTCTTTTTGTTTTAGACTCTAGCTACACAGGGGATACTGCATACCCAGTTTGGTTTGATTTGGACAACTCCTTGACCCGATGAAAAAGACCTATTTTTAAAATTATCTATATGAAATAATCGCAAATTTCCGTATAGAAAGCTAACTTTTTTCCTAGGCAAGCTATACCAAAAACTCTTTATGTTTTAGACTCTAGCTACACAGGGGGTACTCTATACCAGGTTTGGTTCCATTTCAAGAAGTTTTTGACCATACGAAAGAGACCTATTTTTAAAAATACTTATTCGCAATAATCGCAAATTTCCGAATGCAATCCTAACTCTTTTTCTAGACAACATATACCAAAAGTTACTGGCTCATTAGACTCCGTATACACAGGGGAACTCTGACTATGAGTTTGAATTGGTTTGAACAACTCCTTGACCCGATGAAAAAGACCTATTTTTAAAATTCGTTATTCGAGAAATTCGCAAATTTCCGTATGAAACACTAACTTTTTTTCTAGACAAGATATACCAAAAGATATTGTCCCATTAGACTCCGTATACACAGGGGAACTCTGACTATGAGTTTGAATTGGTTTGAACAACTCCTTGACCCGATGAAAAAGACCTATTTTTAAAATTATCTATATGAAATAATCGCAAATTTCCGTACGAAAAACTAACTTTTTTCCTAGGCAAGCTATAGCAAAAATTCTTTCTGTTTTACACTCTAGGTACCCATGGGATACTCCATGCCAAGTTTGGTTCGATTTGAACAACTCCTTGATCCGATGAAAATGACCTATTTTTAAAATTATTTATTTGAAATAATAGCAAATTTCCGTATGAAAAACTAACTTTTTTCCTAGGCAAACTATAGCAAAAATTCTTTCTGTTTTACACTCTAGGTACCCATGGGATACTCCATGCCAAGTTTGGTTCGATTTGAACAACTCCTTGACCCGATGAAAATGACCTATTTTTAAAATTATTTATTTGAAATAATAGCAAATTTCCGTATGAAAAACTAACTTTTTTCCTAGGCAAGCTATAGCAAAAATTCTTTCTGTTTTACACTCTAGGTACCCATGGGATACTCCATGCCAAGTTTGGTTCGATTTGAACAATTCCTTGACCCGATGAAAATGACCTATTTTTAAAATTATTTATTTGAAATAATAGCAAATTTCCGTATGAAAAACTAACTTTTCTCCTAGGCAAGCTATAGCAAAAATTCTTTTTGTTTTACATTCTAGGTACCCATGGGATACTCCATACCCAGTTTGGTTCGATTTGAACAACTCCTTGACCCGATGAAAATGACCTATTTTTAAAATTATTTATTTGAAATAATAGCAAATTTCCGTATGAAAAACTAACTTTTTTCCTAGGCAAGCTATAGCAAAAATTCTTTCTGTTTTACACTCTAGGTACCCATGGGATACTCTATGCCAAGTTTGGTTCGATTTGAACAATTCCTTGACCCGATGAAAAAGACCTATTTTTAAAAATTATTTAGAATTAATTATTCGAATTAAACGCAAATTTCCGTATGAAAAACTAACTTTTTTCCTAGGCAAGCTATACCAAAAATTCTTTTTGTTTTAGACTCTAGATACACATGGGATACTCTATGCCGAGTTTGGTTCCATTTCAAGAAGTTTTTGACCATACGAAAAAGACCTATTTTTAAAATTATCTGTTTGAAATAACCGCAAATTTCCGTATGAAAAGCTAACTTTTTTCCTAGGCAAGCTATACCAAAAATTCTTTCTGTTTTACACTCTAGGCACCCATGGGATACTCCATACCAGGCTTGGTTCGATTTGAACCACTCCTTGACCCGATGAAAAAGACCTATTTTTAAAAATTATTTAGAATTAATTAATCGAATTAAACGCAAATTTCCGTATGAAAAACTAACTTTTTTCCTAGGCAAGCTATACCAAAAATTCTTTTTGTTTTAGACTCTAGATACACATGGGATACTCTATACCGAGTTTGGTTCCATTTCAAGAAGTTTTTGACCATACGAAAAAGACCTATTTTTAAAATTATCTATTTGAAATAACCGCAAATTTCCGTATGAAAAGCTAACTTTTTTCCTAGCCAAGCTATACAAAAAATTCTTTCTGTTTTACACTCTAGGTACCCATGGGATACTCCATGCCAAGTTTGGATCGATTTGAACAACTCCTTGACCCGATGAAAAATACTATATTTGAAAATTAAATATTGGAAATAATCCCAAATTTCCGTATGAAAAGCTAACTTTTTTCGTAGGCAAGCAATACCAAAAATTCTTTTTGTTTTAGACTCTAGGTATACATGGGATACTCCATACCGATTTTGGTTAGATTTGGACATCTCCTTGACCCGCTGAAATAGACCTATTTTTAAAATTATGATCGCAAAATTATTCGAAATAATAGCAAAATTCCGTATGAAAAAATAACTTCTTTCCTAGGGAAGCAATACCAAAAATTCTTTTTGTTTTAGACTCTAGATACACATGGGATACTCTATACCGAGTTTGGTTCCATTTCAAGAAGTTTTTGACCATAAGAAAAAGACCTATTTTCAAAATTATCTATATGAAATAATCGCAAATTTCCGTATGAAAAACTAACTTTTTTCCTAGGCAAGCTATACCAAAAATTCTTTTTGTTTTACAATCTAGTTACCCATGGGATACTCGATAACAAGTTTGGTTCACTTTGAACAACTCCTTGATCCGATAAAATTTCTATATTTTTAAAAATAAAATAAGCGAATAAGTCGAAATTTCCGTATGAAAAACTAACTTTTTTCCTAGGCAAGCTATACCAAAAATTCTTTTTGTTTTAGACTCCAGGTACCCATGGGATACTGCATACCCAGTTTGGTTTGATTTGGACAACTCCTTGACCCGATGAAAAAGACCTATTTTCAAAATTTTCTATATGAAATAATCGCAAATTTCGGTATAAAAAGCTAACTTTTTTCCTAGGCAAGCTATACCAAAAATTCTTTTTGTTTTAGATTCTAGACACACAGGGGATACTCCATACCCAGTTTGGATCGATTTGGACAACTCCTTGACCCGATGAAAAAGACCTATTTTCAAAATTATCTATATGAAATAATCGCAAATTTCCGTATAAAAAGCTAACTTTTTTCCTAGGCAAGCTATACCAAAAATTCTTTTTGTTTTAGACTCTAGCTACACAGGGGATACTCCATACAAAGTTTGGTTCAATTCGGACGACTCTATGACCTAATCAAAAATATCTTTATTTAAAATTGGTTATTCGGAAAAATCGAAAATTTCAAGAAAAAATGGAATGTTTTCAACGATTCTGTTGGTAATCTAGGGTTTCCCCTGCAGAATCCTCAAAAACAAACCAAATGTATATTAAAGTAAGTAATACAAGTGGAACAACAGAAAAAAAGCTGTCATATTGCACATTCTTGAATTCAAGTTATGCTATTATAGACATCAATTTATAAAAATTCTCAATCTATCGACTAAAACTACAAGACAAAACAATAAAGAACACAAGATCACTCAACAAGCACCACACCATTAGATAACAAGCCATCAAAAACATCTTCAGCAAAGCGACTATCGTTTTTGGGGGACCAATGGTGACCCCAGCTGTAAAACTGTGTTGGAACTTCTTTTTTGGCTTTAAATCGTATCAATTGTGAAACTATAAACTTCTTCTTGTGATCAAAGCCAATACACTTTACATTCCCAACTTTTTCTATCTTCATATTGCCAAATTTTCGCTTGTTTTTTTCTATAAGACGCTTCGCACGATTGCAATCACCACTCCCAAAAAAGTTTACCCATCCATTATATCGCCATTGTTTTTTGTCTCCTCTCTTCTGGTTGGGTCTTAATTTTCCTATCTTGACTGATTTGGCATTCTTGAAGAGCTTCCACACTTTGGACAAAACTTTACCGGGTTCGCACTTAGCTTGGAAACTAACAAACTTTATTGATGTAGCAAGATCTAAATCAAGTTTCCGGCGTCTTGTAAATAAGGCCTTTTCTTTAGCTAAACCACTCAAGCACTTCACTCTAATCTCTTTTCGACGGCCTCCTGGACTTATAAACTCATCGACGTTAACGCCCTGTCCGGGTACATCATCGTCAAAGTATCGTGATTGCATCTCACTAGATCTAAAATACTCGATTCATGCTATTAAAATGGCCTGGGACATGCCCAACACTCTGATCTGCGCTCTACAGCAGCGCGCGCAGCTATTCTGCGACGCGCAGCACTCGTACGGGTACGACACGTAGCTTAGTATCCACGGGCGGGGGTATTCTGGTGTAGCTGCTGATGTGCGACAGTGGGGGGGGGGGCTCTGACACTTTCTCATCGCTTTCGCTAACTTACTATCACCATTTGAACGTTTCCGATACATTTCATTTCATATGCACCTCTTTGCAGGTTAATTATAATGGTCTAGCCGGACAGCGCTTCATAGCACTCCTCCTGCTGTCAGATGACATGCTCAGAATGTATACCGCTGGTCAGTTGACAATGAGTCAGCTCATTCGAATATTTCACATTGCCAACACATATAACTTACCTGTAGAGAGGCGAAATACAACTTGCATTCAAATTACATATTTCGGATGCCCTCGAGCTGCCGAATATATATAGCTATCATATATATGGTTGTTGTTAGTTTTAAAAAAAGATTACAGATCGGAAGAATGGGCGAACTGTATGGGGAATCCCAACCCCCCCCCCCCAACCTGTTTTCAAAGCTTAATATCTCGAAGATGACTGAACCGATTCTTAAAAATGAAGGTGTTTTGGAATCAGGAAGAAAGGGGCTATCATCTGGAACTTAAAAAAGTTCGGAAAAACAGTTTTCAAATTTTGATGATTCTGACCCCTTGGTCAAAAACAGCTCATTTTCGACATTCTTCGGAGAAAGCAAAAAAACAACACCATCGGTCACAGATAACATTGCAACAATATACATGACCGTAACGCAAATTAGCCAAGCTTTATTTTAAGCCATAGAACGCTTTCTAACTCTATCTATGCACGAAGTTATTAACAAAAACAACTTTGAAAATTCGAATTTTTTCGAAATTTCGACCTCAAGTTTGCCGTACTCTTTGACCAATTTCTCAAAAAATTTTACGTTTTTTTAGATTAAAATTGGTTTAGTTACAAAGCTGCGATACTAAGCTGCACGATGCGTACCTGAAATCATAGTTTCGAAGTACAAACACAATTTTAAAACCGGACTGATTGTGAAAAAAGTCATTTTTTTCTTTTTTCTTCCAAATCCTTGCAATTTTTTTAACCTTTTCTTTCGAAAACGATAGTCTTTGTATACCTATCTAGAAAGATGAGTTTCTAAGCAGTATAACAAGCATAAAGATGCCAGATAAAAATTCTGTATTGGTAAAATACGTTGACAAATTTTAAAATTCACCTAAAAAAAATTTGAAAAGTTTCAAAAACTTCTTCCAATTTTCATGCGTAAAAGATACTTTAAAGCCCCTTTCTTTTCGCGCAACTTTTCTTTCACGCCTGATCTATTGAAAACCATAACAGATATTGAGTGCGGAGTGCCGTAAAAACAAAAAAATTAATGTTTTTTCTGTTAGTACAGTGAAAAAAACTATTACATTTTGAGACCCAATGTAAATTTTTTCACCGAAGAATCTTTTTCAAAGCAGGCAGGCTAAATTTTTCTTTTGATTTGCCTTAAACACGCAATTTGAACCTCTCGTATCATATTAGCACTAATGTGGACAACACTTTGACCCAGTCACAAAAACTGACCGCACTCGATGAGGCTTAACTTTTTCTATCACCGAAGATTGTTTTGGACACCAAATCGTCAATTTTACTCCAATTGTGCTCATTTTTGATGGGTACGCTTCAATTTAGCCATAATTGGTGATAAAGTTAAACAATTGGTCTGACCGAACCATTTTGAACTAGTTTTTATCTATTTCCAAAAAAAAGTATCCGAAATTTTTTGACCACTGGTCATTGTTTTGGTGACCAAATCGTCAATTTCAGTCCAATTGTGCTCATTTTTGGTGGGCAGGCTCCACTTTAGCCATAACTTGGGATAAAATAAAAAAATTGGACTCAGGGAACCATTTTGGTTAAGTTTTCAATTATTTCAAAAAAAGTATCCGCGCTCGATGAGGCTTAACTTTTTCGATCACCGAAAATTGTTTTGGACACAGAATCGTCAATTTTAGTAAAATAGTGCTCATTTTTAATGGATATGCTCTATTTTAGCCATATTTTGCAATCAATTTAAAAAAACGGACTGAACCGACCGTTTTGGACAAGTCTCTACCTATTTCCAAAAAATTATCCGAAATTTTTCGATCACTGAACATTATTTTGATGACCAAAACGTCAATTTTAGTCCAATTGTGCTCATTTTTTACTGGGTACGCTCCACTTCAGCCATAATTGGTGATCAAATTAAAAAATTGAACTGACCGAACCATTTTGAACTAGTTTCTACCTATTTCCCAAAAAGTATCCGAACTTTTTCGATCACCGAACATTGTTTTGGTGACCAAATCGTCAATTTTAGTCCAATTGTGCTCATTTTTGGTGGGCAGGCTCCACTTTAGCCATAATTGGGGATAAAATAAAAAAAAATGGACTCAGGGAACCTTTTTGGTTAAGTTTTTAATTATTTCCAAAAAAGTATCCGCGCTCGATGAGGCTTAACTTTGTCGATCACCGAACATTGTTTTGGACACCAAATCGTCAATTTTGGTCCAATTGTACTCATTTTTGGTGTGTATGCTCTACTTTAGCCATAATTGGTTATAAATTTTAAAAAATGGACTGAACGAACAATTTTGGACAAGTTTTTACCTATTTCCCAAAAAGTATCCGAACTTTTTCCATCACCGAACATTGTTGTTGTCATCAAATCGTCAATTGTTGTACAATAGTGCTCATTTTTGGTGGGTATGCTCTACTGCAGCCATATTTGGCGATGAATAAAAAAAAATGGACTAAACGAACCATTTTGGACAAGTTTCTACCTATTTCCCAAAAAGTATCCGAACTTTTTCCATCACCGAACATTGTTGTGGTCATCAAATCGCTAATTTTAAAAGAATAGTGCTCATTTTTGGTGGGTATGCTCTACTTTAGCCTTAATTGGTGATAAAATAAAAAAATGAACTGAACGAGCCATTTTGGACAAGTTTTTACCTATTTCCAAAAAAAGTATCCGAAATTTTTTGACCACTGGTCATTGTTTTGGTGACCAAATCGTCAATTTCAGTCCAATTGTGCTCATTTTTGGTGGGCAGGCTCCACTTTAGCCATAACTTGGGAAAAAATAAAAAAATTGGACTCAGGGAACCTTTTTGGTTAAGTTTTCAATTATTTCCAAAAAAGTATCCGCGCTCGATGAGGCTTAACTTTGTCGATCACCGAACATTGTTTTGGACACCAAATCGTCAATTTTGGTCCAATTGTACTCATTTTTGGTGTGTATGCTCTACTTTAGCCATAATTGGTTATAAATTTTAAAAAATGGACTGAACGAACAATTTTGGACAAGTTTTTACCTATTTCCCAAAAAGTATCCGAACTTTTTCCATCACCGAACATTGTTGTTGTCATCAAATCGTCAATTGTTGTACAATAGTGCTCATTTTTGGTGCGTATGCTCTACTGCAGCCATATTTGGCGATGAATAAAAAAAATGGACTAAACGAACCATTTTGGACAAGTTTCTACCTATTTCCCAAAAAGTATCCGAACTTTTTCCATCACCGAACATTGTTGTGGTCATCAAATCGCTAATTTTAAAAGAATAGTGCTCATTTTTGGTGGGTATGCTCTACTTTAGCCTTAATTGGTGATAAAATAAAAAAATGAACTGAACGAACCATTTTGGACAAGTTTTTACCTATTTCCAAAAAAGTATCCGCGCTCGATGAGGCTTAACTTTTTCGATCACCGAACATTGTTTTGGACACCAAATCGTCAATCTTAGTACAATAGTGCTCATTTTTGATGGGTATGCTCTATTTCAGCCATAATTGGCGATGAAATTACAAAATTGGACTGACCGGACCGTTTTGGACAAATTTTTACCTATTTCCAAAAAAGTATCCGAAATTTTTCGATCACCGAACATTGTTTTGGTGACCAAATCGTCAATTTTAGTCCAATTGTGCTCTTTTTTTGTGGAAAAGCTCCACATTAGCCAACATTGGAGATGAAAAAAACCAAATGGACTGAACGAACCATTTTGGACAAGTTTCTACCTATTTCCAAAAAGTATCCGCGCTCGATGAGGCTTAACTTTTTCGATCACCGAACATTGTTTTGGACACCAAATCGTCAATTTCAATCCAATTGTGCTCATTTTTGATGGGTACGCTTCAGTTTAGCCATAATTGGTGATGAAATAAAAAAATTGGACTGACCACACCATTTTGAACTAGTTCTTATCTATTTCCAAAAAAAAATTGTCTTAAAATTTTCGATCACCGATCATTGTTTTGGTGACCAAATCGTAAATTTTAGTCCAATTGTGCTCATTTTTGGTGGGCAGGCTCCACTTTAGCCATAATTGGGGATAAAATAAAAAAAAATGGACTCAGGGAACCATTTTTGTTAAGTTTTCAATTATTTCCAAAAAAGTATCCGCGCTCGATGAGGCTTAACTTTTTCGATCACCGAACATTGTTTTGGACACCAAATCATCAATTTTAGTACAATAGTGCTCATTTTTGATGGGTATGCTCTACTTTAGCCATAATTGGTGATAAAATTAAAAAAATGGACTGACCAAACCATTTTGAACAAGTTCTTATCTATTTCCAAAAAAAATTATCTTAAATTTTTCGATCACCGATCATTGTTTTGGTGACCAAATTGTCAATTTTAGTCCAATTGTGCTCATTTTTGGTGGGCAGGCTCCACTTTAGCCATAATTGGGGATAAAAAAAATGGACTCAGGGAACCGTTTTCGTTAAGTTTTCAATTATTTCCAAAAAAGTATCCGCGCTCGATGAGGCTTAACTTTTTCGATCACCGAACATTGTTTTGGACACCAAATCGTCAATTTTAGTACAATAGTGCTCATTTTTGATGGGTATGCTCCACTTTACCCATAATTGGCGATGAAATTAAAAAATTGGACTGACCGGACCGTTTTGGACAAGTTTTTACCTATTTCCAAAAAAGTACCTGAACTTTTTCGATCACCGAACATTGTTTTGGTAACCAAATTGTCAATTTTAGTGCAATTGTGCTCAATTTAGGTGGGTATGCTCCACTTTACCCATAATTGGCGATGAAATTAAAAAATTGGACTGACCGAACCATTTTGGACTAGTTTCTTTTGGACTGATCAAATCGTCAAATTTAGTACACATCGTCAATTTTTGAACATACAAAAAGTCCGGACATAGGCATTTTTGAACGCACGAAAGTCTGGACATAAGGCCTTCTGAACGCACGATAGTCTGGACATCAACGCACAAATTATTAAATTTGGAGCGCACGAATTTTCTTTTGGAACGCACGAAAGTCAGGACATAGGCATTTTTGAACGCACGAAAGTCTGGACATAGGCATTTTTGAACGCACGAAAGTCTGGACATGAACGCACAAATTATTATTTTTGGAGCGCACGAATTTTCTTTTGGAACGCACGAAAGTCTGGACATAGGCATTTTTGAACGCACGAAAGTCTGGACATGAACGCACAAATTATTATTTTTGGAGCGCACGAATTTTCTTTTGGAACGCACGAAAGTCTGGACATAGGCATTTTTGAACGCACGAAAGTCTGGACATAAGGCCTTTTGAACGCACGATAGTCTGGACATGAACGCACAAATTATTAAATTTGGAACGCACGAATTTTCTTTTGGAACGCACGAAAGTCTGGACATAGGCAATTTTGAACGCACGAAAGTCTGGACATGAGGACTTTTGAACGCACGATGAACGCACGAAAAATTTTGAACGCACGAAAGTCTGGACATAGGCACTTTCCGTCTGGGAGGGTCTGGACATAGACACTTTCCGTCTGGGACGGTCTGGACATATCGACTTTCGGTCTGGCACCTCAACCTGGGAGGTTATATTTAAATGCTTTTATGACCCATTTTGCGCTCTTCTCACTTTCTTCTTTCCTGAATAATTTTCAAAATGTTTTATCTTCAAAGTATGATTGAATGATTGATGATCATTGACAATAAAACAGTCACTATTTTCCAAATACCGCTATTGTTTGCGTCACAATAAAGCCACACTCAATCGCTTCAATACGGCCAAAAAGAAAGAGTAGAATTGATTTTATTTGTTTATTTTTTATACGGCCTTTCAGCTTATTGCTTAATAATTTAGCGCCTTATTAAAATAACTTTATTGCTGTAAAGTCCGGGGTATATGCATATAGTAACCCACTTGGACCCCCAATGAGCTATATTTCGTAGTTTGCTATTTTTACAAAAAATAATACAAAATAATTTTTTTTCACGCAAATAATTTGTAGCGTGATCCTGCACGATTTGACACAAATAAAACTCGGATAAACATTATTTGTACAGCTTCGTTGCACTACATCAAAGTTGTTACATAATTGTTTCCTGGAAAACCACATCCCTAGTCGAAAACACCAAAGCTAAAAAACGTAAAATGACATTGCTATTTCGGGCTTTAAACGCATCAGAAGTTCGGTATCGCCGTGTGTCGTTTCTGGACGCCAGAGAGATTCGGCATGTGTGGTATTTA
This sequence comes from Convolutriloba macropyga, assembly GCF_964194025.1. Classification (NCBI taxonomy): domain Eukaryota; kingdom Metazoa; phylum Xenacoelomorpha; order Acoela; family Convolutidae; genus Convolutriloba; species Convolutriloba macropyga. The sequence continues at coordinate 59,865,896 of NC_134469.1, forward strand.
AACGTAAGAGATAAGTCAGTCAGTATATTCAGTTTCGACGTAAGATATCGTTGGTGTGCTCAATTCCACATTCAAGACGCCAAGGGTGCAAAATTGTTGATCAAAGATGTGCTTTTAGGAAAGGCCAACCAGAATTGCTATTCTCACTTTTGCCTGCAAAAACAACATCCGAGTGCAAAATCCAAAAGAGTAACTGTTCGCAAGTATTGTACAGGTGTTTAATTTTTAAAGGTTTCTCAAAATTATGAACCAAAAAAATGATCAGGTCTGAAAATAAGTGCTAAAACGTCCATATTAGGTGTTTAAACAATGCTCGAGATCCATTGTTACACATTATGTTCCCAAAAAGACATAAACTGGAAAACTGGAACTTGAATAATCACAACATTTGAAGGTTAAGTGGACAGCCGCTCTTTTGCACTGTTTAACACAATAAAATGTCTAGGTCACATACACAGCTGATAAATAGATCCCAAAACACAGGCACATTAGCTATTAAAAAATCAAAGAAATGCTTGTGGTGTTTTATTTGTGGCAGGTTCAGTTAATTCTGATCTGAGTCAGTAAAAAGTTTTTTGAGGCTGTTGGCTCAATTGAAAATTCAGCCAACATTTTTTTCACAAATATCTTCTTGTCTGACTCTTCAGTAAAAACGTACCAAAGATTGATTGGCTTTGAAGGTGGGGTTGCAATTGGCTGCTAGTTTTGAAAGGCTCTCACATTTGGTTTTCACCGCTGTTCACTACTAATCTGAATCTCTCAAAACTGATCTCTTTTGAGATTGATGTCTTTTGCTCAACCAAAAACTAATCAATTATTAATATGAGTAATAAAACGACAAAAGTAGGTGTTTTAACATTGCTTGAGATCGATTGTTAATTGTGACGTCTCAAAAAGACATAAGCACAAAGCTGCGTCCAAAAGCGACAATACCGAACGTTTCTTGAGCCCAAAAATGACGATAGTGAATCTCTCTTGCGAATCTTCTAAAACTGAACATACCAAATGACGTAGAAATCAGAAGGACGGACGTTTATTTTGGCTATAGAAAGCGACCATAACTTATGTTTAAAAACCAAAGATTTCTCGACTAGGGATGCTATGTTTTGTATTGCTTTAAGTCGGAGACAAATAAAGGAATGTATGACATGGATCTATCTCAAAGGTCAAAATCGCCGGAAAAGAGTGCCTCTGATTCGCTGAAAAAAACTTCAACTGATAAGTTAACAACCACTGAGAACGACATCGAAGACTGCCTCAAATCTATTGGACTAGGAAGTCTCACATCCAATAACATCGATGACGTCAGTGGCAAACCGGCTGCTGTTATTGGGTCCACAAAACTGGCCAATTTAGTCACCAGAGCTAACCAGGTCCAGCCAGTTGATGGAAAGCAGAAACTAGCTTTTGCCAGCACCTACATGAATAACTGTTAGTAAAATAATTACGGATATGAAAAGCAGGAACTGGCAAACAGTTTTTTTTTGAAGTGCACATTATTTCATTTGAGCAACGAAGCGATGTGTGAGCAAAGCTGAATTCAATGTAGTTGAATAATGAAAGTAAAGTGTTTAAAAGACCAATTGTGACAGTTCTCTTTAATTTGTACTAAATAGAAAGTTTTCGATGCATAGTTTGGGAGGTCAGGTGACTTGTGTAAATACCCAGAGAAACAAAACTTTAAATAACTTGATAAGAAGCATGATAAAACTTGGCAAATCTTGGTAAGATCTTGGTAAGATTCTTGGGAAGAAATAGTCAAGATATGTAAGGACTTGCAAGATAATTGCAAGAAACTCAAGAAATAAGATCTTGATAAGATAAACAAGAAAGAATCACCATGATCATATCAAGATTTGTCAAGTCTTAAAAAAATTTCGAAGAATCAACAAGAATAAGCAAGGAATGTCGGATTTTTTTTCTCCAGCTAGGTCAACGATTGACTTTGAAAGTTTTTACGGTATATTCAGTTTTTGTTAGCCTCCATTTTTTCATTCCTGGATTGGGGCCGACAATAGTGGAGATACAATAATAGCTTTTGAAGAGGTGAACAGAGCTAGGTTAAAGCCTTGGCTAAAAAACTCTCTCTAGATTTAAGACTGCAAATTTTCACTGATCCGACTCAAGCTCATTTTCTACTTTCAGTTCACTGCACTTTGTTCTCTTTTCTTGAGACTTCAGTTCGCACACATTCAACAGCATTTGGAAATGATAAAAAAGTATTATCAAGATTTAAAAAAGCATTGGCAAAGATTTTTTCAAGAGCTGTCAAAAATTTTTCCTGGTTTATCGTGATAAGATCCCACCAAGTTCTTATCAAGACTTACCATGAAATGTTGATATTTCACGTACTTGGCAATATGTTTCAAGTTTTGCCGGAAATTTTAAGATAATGCATGTTTTATGAAGGTGCTTCATGTTTCAATTCTCTGAGAACGGACTTTTAAAAGATCAAATTTCTATTCGGAAGAACAGTGCCCGAGAATATTGGGGATAATCACCTTGTAAGATCTTGAGAGACTCTGTCAAAACTATGGGGGAAAGGCATCGTCGCACAATGTTTGCTAACAGAAACTTACCAGATAAGCTAACTATGAAGAAAATTGGAGGTCATTGAAATCTGACGAAAGCATTGTCAAATTGTTTTTCAACATTGTAAAACTGAAATGCCAAAAAGGTTTACAATTTTTGTGACAAATACATTAATGCCGAACATTAGATAAATGATAAGGATAAAATTGGTTCATTGATATCCCCAGGATTCAAATTCATGAAAAAACATCTAATTTGAAACCTAACGATTCAGCTTTTTGTCCAGAGTAACACAATCAAAAATTTTCTAAAAAAAAACTAGAACAAAAAAATCTAATTTGCATTTTTGAGAGCTGCAGATATCTGTTATAACAGCAACAAAAAACGTTAACAGTTTTTTGCTCAATAGATAAAAGTTGGGTTTATTATCCAACAAGCCGACTTAAAATTAGATAGATGTATAAAAATCATTCAAATAAACACTACCATATCTCTAGTTTTAACTGCAAAAAAAGAAAAAAGTTAACTTACACAAACTTTGAGAGCGCATCTAAACCAGAAAAGAACTCCATCAAGAATAAAAGATATCCGTACATCTAGCAAAATAATACAAAATAAAAATCGTTAGCAAAAATTTTGCAGAAAAATTTAAAATAATCATCTTTTGAAAAAATCTAAAGCGATCTTACATCTTAACCATCCAGTCTTGCCCTCCCAGGTTGCCCAAACTTGGAAAACTTGGTAAGGCCGTAGTACGGCACCGTATAAGTCTTTGATCAAAACCGTACTAAGATCTTGTTAAGTTTTCTACGGGCCGTAGTAAGGCCGTACTAAGATTTCTAAGGTACCGTACTAAGGCCGTACCAAGAATAATAAGGTGCCGTACTACGGCCGTACCAAGTCAACTTGAAAAACCGACTTTTTGAGACTTTTCCAGTATGTTCTGGGTGTGTTTCCCTCCTCCTTTCTCATCCGGGCTGGGGACCGGCTACGGCGGAGTTACAAACAAAAAACTATAGGAGACTTTGTGAAGAGCACTAGGTAAAATGCCAGGCTTGAACTCTATCTCCAAACAAAACAAAGCATAATAAATCGTTATTTTCAAAAAAAAATATAAAATTCGCTAATCGCGAAATTCGCAAATTTCAGTATGAAAAACAAACTTTTTTCCTAGACAAGCTATACTAAAAATTCTTTTTGTTTTACACTCTAATTACACTGATGATACTCCATACCGAGTTTGGTTTGATTTGGACAACTCCATGACCCGATGAAAAAGACGTATTTTTAAAATTCGCTAATCGCGAAATTCGCAAATTTCCGAATGAAAAACTAACTTTTTTTCCTAGACAAGCTATAGCAAAAATTCTTTTTCTTCTACACTCTAATAACGCAGAAGATACTCCATGACAGGTTTGGTTCAATTTGGACAACTTCTTGACCCAATCAAAAATAACTATGTTTAAAATTTGCTCGAAAATCGCAAAATTCTGTATGAACAGAACGCAAACCAAACACATAAATTTTCTATTCTTTCTTATATACACTTTGTTTGTAATTAGGGAATTAATTGGCAGCTATGTAAGTGGTACTGACAGTTTCATGTTGAAAACAGTGCTACTTTTATCTGATTCACTTAAACCGCAAATTTTTTTTTTTCGAACTTCATTTTAGAGCTAATCATTTTTGAGACATAATACGTAAACATTGGTCTTCTTTGGAACAAAGTCTCAGTTTTGACGCTTTCGATGGATTTTTAGAATTTAATTTTTTTCTGCTTGATCAATGACATAAACTCTAAAAGATATCATAAGACTTCCAAAGTTCGGTACGGCCTTGGAAGAGACGTAACAGGGTTTTGCTATTTCGAACTGATTTGAGATAAATTTTTTGACCATCAGGCCTACCTGCAGAGCAAAATTAAGTTTGAAAACTTTACCTTAGAAAAATTACAAAACTTGATAAGGCCTTATACGGCACCGTACTAAGTTTTGTAATTTTTCAGAGATTTATAAAGTTATACCCAGTGCCAAAAAATGATGAAAAAGTGAGATAAGCCATAGATTTAAAGTCGATTTTAAGAATTTCGAATTTACAAATTTTAATTACATCAATTGGCCACGGTGCTGGAGAAAACTTATTACGGCCTTAAATGGTGCCGTACAAAGTTTTTGTAAGTTTTCTACGGCACCGTATAAGTCTTAGTAAGTTTTCAAAGTTTCGTCTAAGGTGGTCAACTGGGCTGGGTTGTGAGAAAAACCCGGTCGTCCATCCCAAAAAACTAAGAACAGTAGACTTATTTTACGCCAATTTGCCAAAACTGTGCTTCTAAATTATGTGAATACACTTATTTCATGCAGATAATGCAAAGATCGAATGAAACTTTGCAAGAAACGGTCAGTCATTAGGACGAATCAGGTGCAACAATTGGAGTTGAAGAAATGCGGTATTAATCAGTTGAATAGAAACATTTGAGTAGTAAGTGGGTTGACTTCTTTTCACACCGAATCATCAAATGCCGAACATCTTTACTCTACATCATTTCAACCCTCTATCATTTTTGACCATAATCATTTCAACGCGCAAAATAGCAGTTGCCATTACAAGAATATTTTGTCATATTTAATTGGATAATCTAATGCAGTGTTTCGTTGTATTTTCATGTCGGGTCACTTGGGCCACTGAGTTGTGGCCATGGCTTGTGAGCTCAAACCAATGTCAATAGTGCAAATTAATTAAGTCACGGCTGCTCTTCCAATTATGCCAATGAAACTTTACACTGCGTATTTGGTTTGGGTGTCTCGAAACGTGACGGGACAGAACGTTTTGGCGGTTAGATTTTGTGAATTGTAATGTCCTCGATACTGTACATTACCGTTTCATTAAAGTTTTGTATCTTACTATTCATTAACTTTAGTTTTTTTTAAATCAAACTGGACTGAGTTTAGTACAGATCTAATAATAAGGGATTCTTTTATGTATGCCAGTTGAATCCAGCATGCAGACAAGTTGAAGACAAAGATATATGTCCAGACCTGTTTTGCAAAAGTAACTTAAAACAACTTAATTTATTCTTGTACTCACGAGTCAAAATACCAGAAGCGGTCTTGTCAATATGGGAATTGCAGCCAGAAAATTAGCAGACACCAAGCACAGTAACAGATAATTCATTCAATACACGACACAGTTTACTGCTCAACAATTGTGCTTCAATATGCACTTTATGTCGATACAAAACGACGAAATTTTCGACCCAAAATTTTAGCAATTTTCCTTTATTGGCAGCTTTATTTAAACACTGATTCTTTTGTTGTGCGTGTCAGCTTCAATCGGTGAATGGTAGTAGATGCCGTGAAAAAATGTTACTTTTTGTAAGCCAAATTGACGTTATCAGGTTTTTCATTACCAAGTCCAATAACCACCGAAAACTTTAAATCGATGTTAGGAATTACATGTAAACAAAAACGTATGTGTATAACAACATATGTAAAATGTGAACATATATTTGTTTTTTCAATAACAATGGAAATTTCAGTTAAACGCAGTGGCCTTCATAACGCTGATCCTGTTTTTCGACGCAAAATTGTCTTCACAAATGCTAGTACAGGAGCGATTTTCACTACACGTCTTCCTTCCGCTCCAGTATTTGTTCGAACGTTCGCCGATCGAATCACACGGCCGGACAATTCAATCTTCTCCGTAACTTCCACTTATATTCATCCATATATTGGAATTTCGATTCAGCAATCATGTTCGCCTCCTATGAGAATTTTAATTGCTGTGGTCTGCTACTTTGCCCATCATTCCAACTTGGCAATTATACTTTAACAAATCTAAAACAAATGAGATTTGCATAAGCTTGTTTTCGTCAAAAAAATTTTTTGATGGTCAACAAATTTTTCCGCCCTTGTTTGCTAGGGTAGCTAACTATTCGTGGTACCAAGCAAGAGAAAACTAAAAGACATCTTCTCTGAACGGGAAAAGACAAAATTTTTGTCCCTGAAACACGTCACGGCCTACTCATCACGCATCCTAACTCTATTACAAAGGTTGACTTTGTGTTTCTATCTTTCAGTCCAGGTGATGCTACAGTTAACAAAAATACTTAATAAGATGCTTGGTCAAGGATGAGGCCGACTTCCATCAAGGAAAAAATTTTGTTCGTGAAAACATTCAGGTGATTGAAGCTTTGCTTCAGTTTATTATAGTCGTAGTTTGCGTTGCTGAATGAGATTGTCATATGTGCAAACGCCTTCATCGAATGCACTTTTGATTATGGTTTCCTTGGTTTTTGACGAACATTTTCTGTCTGCAGATGTTCGGTTCCGTGAACGCTACCTATTTTGTGTTTAATATAAGTTACTTGGGCTCGTAAAATCGTTCGTGAATACATTCAAGTGATTGAAGCCTCGCTTCAGTTTATCATAGTCATAGTTTTTGTTGCCCAATGAGATTTTCGGATATGCAAACGCCTGCATAGAATGCACCTTTGACTATAGTCTCCTTGGTTTTGACGAACATTTTCTGTCTGCAGATGTTTGGTTCCGTGAATAATACCATGTTTGAGCTTAATATAAGTAACGTTGGCTTGTAAAATTGTTCGTGAAAACCTTCAAGTGATTGAAGCCTCGCATTATTTTATTATAGTCAAAGTTTGTGTTGCCCAATGAGATTGACGGATATACAAACGCCTGCATAGAATGCACCTTTGATTAAAGTCTCCTTGGTTTTGACGAACCTTTTTCTTTCTTCAGATGTTTTGTTCCGTGGATGCTCTCTATGTTGAGCTGAACATCATTAACTTTAGCTTGTAACCTCTGGTGCACACTTCTTTTGATGAAAGAAACCGTTGAGTGCTGAAAGATGTAGCATACATCATTCTTTCCCGAAGGCACCCTTCAATCGAATTCATTTAGTATCATTACAAATCTTTTTAATACTCGTATCTATCGATTGTTGATACGTACTTTTATGGTTTGGCTCCATTTTGAGCTTTTGCTCTATAAACCGAAAGCTGGTCCCAGAGTGTGTTGTAGTTATTTGGCAGGTTTGACCGTCGTTCCAACCACAGCCTTGACTTTTCGCACCACTAGCCCGCAAGCTTGGTCGTAATGTCTATCATCAATTTTTTCTTCCGGTCCTCCTCGGACTGGCTGATGACGTTAATTTTGGAAGCTTTGGAGGCACAGGCGTCTATGTTTCAACATCTTTAGAAATTCTCAGCTGCTTCCACACCACGAATTGTCTTTCTATTAGAAAGGCGACTGGTTCACTTCGTGTTTAATTTTTGTAGTTCAGTGGGCGCTGCAGCTCATAAGCATATTGACCAAAGGTAATGCCGTTTTCCATCAACTCAAATCTTTTGTTCGGAAGAAAATTCATGAGACCGAAGCTTTGCTTCAGAGTTTTTAGTAGTTTTTGTGTTGCCCAAAGATATTGAATGGTGTGCAAACGTCTCAATTGAACGCTTTGAATGCAGTCCCTTTTTCTGAGAAGAAAGTTTTTTGTCTTTAGATCTTTTGATCCGTGTTTGCCAGCTGTGTTGTGCCTAGCATCGGTACCTCAGGCTTGTGGCTTCTGTTGCACACTTTGTTCAATGAATGAAGCTGTTGAGTGCTGGAAGATGTCGCCAACACCTTTCTTTCCGATAGCGGCTTTCAATCGGATTCCTTCAGACTCTTTATGAGTCCTTTTCTAATATCTGTAACTATCGGTCGTTGATACAAATTTTGTAGGTTTTGGTCCCTTTGAAATCTTTGTCCAAAAAAACTAAAGCTGGCCCAAGGCTGAGTAGTGTTTGTTCGCCAAGTTTGAATCTTGTTACCTTAACATTTCGAACCACTCGCCCGTAATTTTCTTTGTACTCTCTCGCATCCTTTGTACCTGCAGATTTCTCTTAGCCTAACTGACGACATTGGTTCTGGAAGCATAAATTTTTATGTCACACCAGGTTTGTATATTTTCAGCCAAATTCACAACTACTGCGAAGGCGATAAGATAAGAATTGTTTCTTCGTTTTTTACCCATAGTGCCCTACAGCTTTTAATGGACAAGTTAATAACTATAGCTTGCAACTATGAAATAACAGACTTTGTTCCCTAGAAACATCACTAGCCAAACTAACAACAAGAAATTCAGCTGGGTAGCGTTTGCTCATAAATAAACGTTCCCAAATGTGGCAGTTGAAAAAATTGCCCTACTGACATGTGAATGAACTGTAAAAAAACTTTCCTTAAAGTCAAAAACGACGGCATATGTGTGAGCAGGTCAAATCAAGGCCAAGAACTAGCATTTCTGCTCAAATTGTGGCAGTGGAGATTCAATTTTGCTAAGACCAAAGGGGTACACAGTCCTTTCTGCTCAACTTTTTTTTCAAATAGTTTGTTTCATAAATCGATCTTTTATCTGGATAAAGATTATCATTTGTCAATTTTAAAAAAGAAATATAAAAATTTGTTTTATGGCAACAAAGTTACGTAAGTCAAACTTGCTTAAGATGACATTTTGCGTTACAGGGCTCAGAATTTTGAGTTAAAAATGAGCTTGTCTTTGTTTGTTATTTAGATGGAGTTACAGCTATGGAAAGAGCGACCGATAGCGACTCCCAGGAAATGCTAAGCTTCTTATGGATTCTCCGGTCGTGGCTTATGGAGTGTTCAGCGCATGGGGTACCCAAGGTTATATCTTCCGCAAACTTCCACCGCAAAATCTTCTGGTTGCTAGCCGTGGTAGTGTGCGCTTTGTGTTTCCTCTATCAATTCACGGACATGATGGTTGATGTGTACGGGCATCCAGTAACTGTCAACTTACAAATCAAACATCGAGAGAAACTTGAATTCCCGACTGTGACGGTGTGCAACTCAAACAAATTCAAAGACTCATTGATCAGGAATTACGACAAAGATAACTCTGATCGACACAAAGTACTGACATTTGAAGATTTCAACTCGATTGGTTTGAGCGATATTTACAATGAGCTGATCAATATAGGAAGCATTGTCTCGAATAGTACAAATGAAACGTTTGCTAAACCTCAGCTGAGCAAAGAGATCCCTAGATGCGATTACGCATGGGACTACGATACTGCGGGTGCAAATGACTTCTTTTGTGTTGAAGACAATCAATGCATAATCGACACGTGGCTGTGTGATGATTACTTGGACTGTTCTGATTTTTCGGATGAAGATGAAGCTTTTTGTGGTTCAACTACGTGTGAAATTCATGAGTATCAGTGCAACAATGGTGCTTGCATTGAATCTAAAAAAAGGTTGGTCGATAACCAGTCGTTTTGAATTATGTTGAGGCGTATATTTCGCAGCTGATTTTGGTTTTTTTCTTAATTTAATTTTGGAAACCAGGTTGAGGTGTGTATTAAGGATCAGGCAACTAAAATTGCACAGGGGGGGGGGGGTTAAAGATGAAGTGCATTTAGCTCACTGGTTGTACAAAATGAAACGTCGGGTTCAAAAAATCTGAGAAACAGAACACGTCAGAGTGAGATATGGTTTAAAACCTTCAAATAATCTAATCTAAGGCATGATTTTAACGTAATGATCTCACGTAATCTTTGTGGTAGGAATTGAAATCAAGGAACTGTCATAATGAATCCCATTAATTTCTCCTTCTGAGAACTCTCCGTGTAACTTTCTCCTCTGTCGCTTGCTTTTTTCTGTCACCATATGTTTCTTTGAATCGCTGAGCAGCTCTTAGATCTTTTAATAGTTTTCGGGAAAACTTTTTATCTGGCGTCTTGTACTTGTGTAGGGTCCGTTTCTAGATGACCAGAGAAGAGATGTAACCTGAGGCTAACAGGCTTCTGATTTCCTTTTTCTTGTTCCATATCCAACTAAGATTTTTGTTCAGTCAATTTTGACAGAGCGATACATTTATCGTGTAAAAATGAGAGTAGTATTATTAGAAAGCCCAATTGACTCACGTAGAATATTTTAATTAAAAGGAGTTTAGATTTCAATCTCTTTTCGAAGAGTTATTGAAGTTTAAAGTTTTTTTTCTAAATTTCTAGCTGATTTGATTTTTCGTGCACTTATAAATTCTATATTTTAGTCAAATCTGGACATTTTTTCAGCTGATATCAAGTTTGTTGGCAATTAATTTTTTTAATTTTTAATTTTGTCAGTCAAAAGTAGTTATCGGTTGGTTTGCTCAGCTCAACCCATCTTCCGCGATTTTGCCAAAGTCATTCCGATTTAAACAATAGTTTGGAAAGGGCGCCAAATCACCCATTTTGCCAAAATTGGTCCATTTTAGCCATTATTGACAATTTAGGGCCACCGCATTGTTTATATTAGCACGGGAGGCAGTTTACCGAATTTTACAGCCATTGCCATTTTTGCTAAGAGTCGTTAGTTGCAGATTTTTAGACTCATTTAATCAATTTCAATCCTTCATACTTTTGCATCATTTGATCCAGTCACTCTTAAATACTTTTTTCATACTTTTCCATTCAGTGGCTAAATATAGAAAACTGACGGTAGAGAGCTTCTGCCTTCATTTTGAGCGTTAACTTCCGATATTAGTAATTCAGTTGGGAAAAGTTGCGAAATGCCTTGCCCGAAATATCTTCTCACTCTGCCCGATTTTAGAAATTTTCTGTTCAATAGCACATGATTTATATTGCATAAATCTTGAAAGATAACCGTTCAAAGTTTAAACGATGCAAAATCTTGCAAATTAAACGTTGGAATTCAATTGCAGGCCTGTTGTTTTTACCGTCAAAAATGTTTTCATTTTTAATATGTCGTGCATTAATTTTGTTTCTATTATACATAACTTTGTTTAAACAAATCACCTTTTGTTTTTTGTTTCTGAATATGTAGAGAAAATGTGTAACCAATGGAAATGTGTAAGTAATGACTTCAACTTTTCTCTTGGAATGGAGAAGAGTATCGATATTTTGATAGCGTTATAAGCAAAGCAGTTTGTTAACACATCTCTCTCCTGCGGCATACTGCATCACGCATAAATTTAAACTGAAAGGTCAGAGCAAAATAAAAGTGAGTGACACCAAGAGTTAAAATGATTTGATGTTCAAAATTTAAAAAACGATAAATTTTCTGCATGCAGTAGTTTCTGCGAATCGGATTTTTGTTCAGACCCCACTTGTGGGGGGACTATATACTCAAATGGGGTTTTTTGTTCAGACAATTTTGGCCGATTGATATATTCATCGTCGAGATATGTGAGTGGCATCATTAGTAGAATTCGAAATTAATTTAAAAGACTTTTTTGAATTTTGTTTTTTTGAGGAGTTATCGAGGATTGGAGTTTTGTGCGAACAAAGATTATTTGGAATGATTTTGCTCTCTTTTAGTGTAATTTTTCTTCAAAGTATGATTTTTTTTCTAAAAAAAATTTAATTTTGAAGTACATTTCACGCCACAAAATGAATCAGTTTTGTGTTCATATTAAACGAAAGGAGGCGATAAAAAAAGACTAGTTCTGGTCTCATAGGAAAGTTTACTATCAAAAATTTTGATTTCTGTTTGAGAGTTCTTTTCTAAGAAAACTTTTCATATTTTATTTATTTTACAAAGTCACTCAAAAAAAATTTTAACATTAACTAATCAAAAACTTATTTTGTGAACTGTCAATCAGTCTCATTGATGATAACGCCCCCTTCTTTCCTACTAAAACCAACATTTGTTTGGTTAGCGGTATCAAACTCTAACTATTGGCTATACGACTTCAATGCCAAAAGAATTCAAAACAAAGTTTAAAATTTTTGGATATTTTCGTATTATTGGTTCCGTTTGAAATCTTATCACATTATCCTAAAATTCATAGCTGCCATTGGCTTTGCGAAGATGTTCAATGGAACATAGATAGAATTTTTAGAAGAAAGCTTATGGCCAAAATGGCTTTGACACTTTCTTGCATTTATCTGCTGAATTTTTGGTTTTTGCCTGTCTTTGTTGTTGTTTTCATAGTCATAAGACTTATTGCGATATCTTATTTATAACCTATGCTTGAATATCACCTCTGTACTCTCATCGAGGCATAGCTGATCGTATTTATTGACTTTCGATGAAAGCTACTGAATTTAGTTGCTGTTAAGACTTTAAAAATTTTTTTTGAACATTAAAATATCTTAAACATATTTTCGTGTTTAGTTGAAACTATAAGTCAGTTTCATTAGTGAGAGGACCCCCTAGCTTTCTCCTTCGATCAAAAGTTATCTAGTTAGTGCTTTTGGATTTTAAATATTGGTTTCTTGACTTCGATGAACGGGTACTTGAAACTTTCGTTTTAAAATTTTTGATACATTTTTTTTCGTAATTTGGGTTCCTTTTGAAATCTTATGGCATTATCCTAATATTGATTGTTCGCCTTGCCTTAGATAAGACGTTCAATGAATCTTAGATAAGGTTTTCAGAGAAAAGCTGATGGCTTAAAGGGCTTCGACATATTTTGTTCTCGCACTTTTCAATTGAATTTTTGGATTTTTTTTTATCTTTGTTGATGTGTTGATATTCATAAGACTTACTTTGATGTCTTTTTGATTACGTATGCATGACAATTATCTGTGTTCTCTTATCGAGGCCTAATTGAGCATATTTGTTGACTTTTGTGGAAAACTTTTGATTTTAATGGCTGTTAAGTGTTTAAGTATATTTTTTTGAAAAATTTTTGATTATTAACCTATCTTAAACTTAATTTCGCGTAAGACAATCTGAGTTTTGACAAGACACGCTACCTTTCTCTATTGACCAAAATTATCTAGATAATTTCTTTTATATTCTAATTTTTGGTTTTTTGACTTCGATGCACGAGTTTTCATAACTTTTGTTTTTAATATTTGGAAACAATTTTTTCGTAACTTTGGTTTCCTTTAAAACTTTATCGCATTATCCTTATATTGGCAGCTCCCATCGCTTTAGATAAGACACTTAAAGCATTGTAGATGAAAATTTCAGAGAAAAACTTATGGTTTAAATGGCTCGACCTTTCTTCTCGAACGTTTCTTCTGAATTTTTGGATTTTGCCTGTAATTGCTGTTGTCTTGATAGTCATAATACTTAGTTTGACGTCTTATTGATTAAATATTCATGACAAGCATCTTTGCTCTCTCATCGAATCATAGTTAAAAACAATTTTTTGAAAAATTCTTTTGAACATTAACCAAACTTAACTCTATTTTTTTGAACTGTAGGTCAGTTTCAGTAATGAAAGGAAACACTACCTTTCTTCTTCAGCCGAAATCGTTGTAGTTAACGTTTTTATTCTTTAATAATTGTTTTTATGACTTGGATGCACGACTTTTTTTAGTTCCTTTTGAAATTTTATCGCATTATACTCATATTGATAGCTACCATTGGCTTAGATAAGGCGTTCAATGGATCTTTGATAAAGTTTTCAGGGAAAATTTCTGGTTTAAATGCCGTCGACTTTTTCTTCTCGCACTTTTCTACTGAATTTTTGGATTTTGCCTGTATTCGTTGTTGTTTTGATAGGCAATGAATTGTTTTAATGTTCTATTGATGACATATAAAAGACAAACACATTTTTCATTGCGTCGAGGTATAATTTTGCGTATTTTTTGTCTTCCGTTGGAAGCTATTGAATTTAAAAGCTATTGTTTTAAAGCTCTTGAAGCTAATGTCGTCGATACTAAGGGTTTTCTCAGAAATTTGGTAGTTTTAATGAATTTGTTCATATTGTGGATTTTTCGAAACCATATCGGTTTTGTTGATTTGCTGTTTTTACCTGTTTTTTATACTATAGGTAGCCCTAAAATGCTGATAAGCTTGTAATTGAGCATTGAATGAATGATGTCACCCGAAGCAGTCAGTTTACAGTGAAACAGCTTTAAAGTTTATCAAATTATACACTTTCAGAGATTTTTTAAACCTTTCTGTTTTTGTTGCCCTTTTTGTCAACTTGTAACTTATTATCATCGTCGAGAGGTCTCATCCAATAACTTGTATTACAGAATTCAAATTTCTACTGACGTTATTTCTGAACTTGTTATTTTTGTTGGACAATGTGCGTTCTCATAAACGTTTTTTGAGTGTTGTATCTGTGTTTCTTTTTCTCTTTTTCAACACTGTCGCGTAATAACAGATTCCAATGATTTTCATATGTTGCCCAAATGAACTTTTTTTATTCGTTCAGTATAATTTTAGCTGAATTAGTATAAATAAAAACTGAAATAATAGTACTTAGTAATCAGATAATAACTAATGATTTTAATAGCTTAAATAATTTGTGTTTTGGAAAACTGTTTTTTTTTTTCAGTTTTTGTGCATCTTTAGTCCGTTCCTATGGCTAAATTTAACCAAAGATAGGTCCCATTGGCATCATAGTGACTTTTTACTAAAATTATTGGGAATTATTTAGTTATAAGCTGTTGGTTTTTAAGACTTTTGAAATTAATAGGTTTAAAATTTGTTGATTGATTTTTGAGTTTCGCCGCATTCTTTTTTCTCTTTGTCTACTTTTTACCTAGTTTCATTAAGGAAAAAATTTCTTCTGCTGCATTGTTAGGAAGAAATGAAAATGTGTACTTAAGTTTTTACCTGAATGCATTTTGACGTTGTTACAAGGGCTTTCAATTTAGATATTGAGTTTTTGCCGTAATTTTTTTTTCGTTTTTGTGTTGATTTGTTTCTCGTAGTCTTTTAAATATCATATCTCGTGGGCGCTGTAATGAGGCATGGCATTATTTAATTCAATTGGTATTTTGTGTAGCTAATTTTTTACTCAAACATTTATTTTTCTTGTCTTTTCATTTGGTTGACAATTAAGTCAAAATGTAGATGAGTTTGGGTCGGAACATCATGTGCAAACGCACATTAAAGAGCATCCTTGTTTATTCATTGTCACCATACAGATATTTAGAAATATTCAGTCAAAAAATTCAGAACTAAGTTTCACTCGACTAAAAGAAAGCATTTAGAAGGAAGGCACCAATTTTTCAACCTTGTTTCTAGTTTTACGGATCTTGCAATAAAGAAATAAATTTCAATCAGAGGAATAATTAGATTTTTAGAGCTCTTGAGACAAAAAAATCTTACTGTGGTTCTAGCAATAAAAAGATCAAAACACATCTGTTTCGTTTTGAAGGCCATCAAATGACTGTTGTGACATCTGTTAGGACTGCTGCGGCTTGGAAACTTTGTTCGTTCCTATCACCAAAGATGCCTCCATGTCGTAGCTTTTTCTGTTTAGGCGTCTTATCAAACTTATGTCAACTGCCGACCAATAAATAATTTAATTTTCGCTACGATCCACCAAACAGTCGACAAAGCAATTCCCCGGTCAATTATTTATCTCAAATTAACTTCAAAAAGTTAATAAAACCGCATCAAATTTCTGATCAGAAAAGAAGGAAGAAACCGCAATTTTTACTCCTCTAATCATAATAAGATCACCTCAGATGATGTGAATGAAGTGAGAACAGGTAGATAACTCCACATCAGATGGGAGAGCACACCTGACTGCAAAAATTTTAACATTTAACATATAACAACAACATTCCATTAAAAATGATATTTGGGCATCAGAGCGAATGTGTACTGGGCCTAGAGAAGGAATCCCACCCACATATCATATATTGTGAGTTTTG
>NC_134469.1:59882212-59930040 GCF_964194025.1 Convolutriloba macropyga
ATTAAAAACATTGGATGTGTTTAAATTTATTAATTTCTCTCTTTCTTCAACTTCAATAATCTGATTCTGGACTTTTATAAAATGAGACTAGATTACAAGTACTCAAAAAAAACAGTAACAATGCAATTTTCGAGAAAATGTTTGGATCTCCATGTTTTTTTGAAATTTGGATTAAAATCATGAAAAACTTTGGCTATAAACTGAAATCAGTTCCTTTGTTCATTCGTGGGCCGCTAAGACCTTAAAATCATCAAAAAATATCATACGACTACAAGAAGAACGCAAAAAAAAAGATAAAAACAAAAAATCCTTTAAACACTGCTAGAAGACTTTGTCTATGTCGTTAAAACCATAATTTAATCATAGAAAGAATTCACATGATTGATTGTGTTGTCCGTAATAAATTCAATAATGTTATATTTGATCTTTATTAAGGTGACAAGACAAGGAAAAGAACCTCAAAGAAGGGAAAATGCCATAAAAACAAAAAAATTTTATGTGAAAACTTCTGTCAAAACAGAAAACCCATTTTTTATACAATAAAACGCTAAAAAGATCAAATTTTAATCCCATTAATAAATGCGACCTGCCTGGGGAGTGATGTTCTTAAGATTCACGTTAACAAACAAAAAAGAACAAAGTCGCAAAGGTCAATAGTTCCTTGTTCATATTGAAAACAAATATTTTTAAAAGCAAAAACGACTTTAAGCAGTCGAATAAAAAACTAGATAGGTTGCCTTGCATCTCCTTCGGACTTGTCAAAACGTTTTTCTGTAGAGTAAGAAAAGTTCTGTCGGTGGTTTTCAGTTGCATTAATCTGCCAAATTTTAACAAATTTAACAAAAAATGATTATATAATGCCATTTTTGATTTAAAAAAGGCTGATTTTAAAAAAAAAATCTTTAAAAAAAATTAGCCAAACAATTGGATCAAACAGTTCAATGACACTCTTCTATTTTTAGAAATTAAACCAACCGCAATATTACCATCAATTTTAGTATTTTTTCTTTCAGCTAGTAAAAAAAATGCGTGAAAATATGGAGAATATGAACAAAAACAATGAAAGTCAGTGAAACTTTTCCCAAAGTTTTAAGCCTCGATAACTCCGTGGAAAAGAGAAATTTCAAAAAAATAAATTGTCATATATTTTACGCAAGACGGGTTTTCTAATGTTACTACACACAACCCTCTACGATGAATATATCGATCGGCCAAAATTGACTGAACAAAAAATCCAACTCGTGTTTGTAATTCCTCCACCGCAAAAGTTGGTCAGAACAAAAACTTTATGTTTAGTTGCTTGCAACGTAAACTAGCTTGTATGCTTGTTTTGCAGTGAAAAGTGTCATTGGTTTGAAACGTACGAATTTGCCAGTAAATTCAATTTAGTTTTTCAGTACCTTCTCGCAACAATTTGTGGTGCGTTTAAATTAATGAGTAAGTAGGCCATTATGTTCTGTTTTAAACGCTGTAGATGATTGAGCGGTCGTTAGCAAGAATGCAATAATATTCTTTTTTCAACGATTTCGAAAAAAATGGTTAATATTATCTCATTTTTCAATCTTTTTGTACAGTCATAGAACAACTGTTAGTCGCGCTGAAAATTAAAAACCAAAACTTACATAAAATCATCTTTGAGGTATTTATCTTAAATAAACGTTAGGAAGTACGCAATTATTGATTCTTCGTATTTTATTTTGGTGTAATACAGTGTGGTAGTGTCCCTAGTCTATACCTCGACCTAAGAAAAAACCATGCGAGATCGAAATTGGGTATAATTAAACCATGCTGGACCCAAAGGGCTATGAATAGAGCTTTGTTAGACTTTATTCATCACCTGGATTTTTGTTCGACCTAAATTTTGTCACTCTGGACATTTGCTCGACACAAAATGACACACTGAAACTCTGCTCAACCCAGGTTTTGTCACGCTCGAAATTAGGTTGACCCTAAATTTAAGCTGGAGTTTTGTTCGACCAAACAATTTTGTTCAATTTTGCTATGGACTTTCTCTCGAGCAAAATTTTTGGGAAAAAAATGGCTCGCGAAAAACTCAACTCATAAGTCAAGAAAACATTTTTTCATGGGCTTCTTTCACCAGGTCAAATCTATTGTCAAATCATGGATCGAACAAAAGTGTTTTCACAGGTCTGCATGTTTGCCACAAAAATTTAACGTGAATTTTTAATGCTCACTATTTCTTATAATGTAGTCAGCGTGTCTTATCTTGAGATTCTGAACATCAAATCAATCTGCCGAAAATGTGAAAATGTTAAAAAAAATGAAAAATCATAACTTTGGGAGGGAAAACAACTAAAGAACGCCACACTTGCATATTAACTAATGCAAAAAATTCACCATAATTTAACAACCTAGTTTCATTCAATCAAGTAAAGTGGTAATATAGTACAGCTGCGATAACTGCTTTATCTTAAGAATTGCAGATTTTCTTAAGACTTTTGGCAGTTTTCCAACTGTGTTTTAAGTTGGACTGTGGTGGTGCAATGCTGTTTAGCTGCTTCATTATGTGCAGAGGCAAACAAAAAACATATTTTTTTCTAAACTTGCCAAACATGAAAAAACTTTGCTTGACCAAAATCTTTATGAAATGACTTTTGCTTGACTTGTTAAAACACCATGCTCGGCCATAAATTCCTATGAAAAGACTTTTACTGGACTTTAACTTAGAATCTCGACTGTGTAATTTTGATCAATATTGAACCCCATCCCCCCCCCGCTAAACTAAGTGGGTCTTTTCATTAGTCTATGTCAGGACTAGGGTTGTCATGCGCTACTGTATTAACGATGTGATCTGCTGAACGAAAGCGCTTGCTTAAAACCCGACCAAAAAGTTTGCGGTGCTAAGTGCACCCAATGCTTCTACTACAGCTACGAAATTAAATAGCAAGAGGGAAAATTGAATTGGTCGACTTTGCTCGAGACGCAAAAGTAAGAGAATTAATGAAACACATTTATCCTATGTGATTAACGAGTATTCCCCACTGGAGGCAACATAACACTACTTGTATGTGAAGTAGCATATCATCAACATGTATATAAATCACGAATGAAAAAAATGATCTCTTCTAAAAATGATTTAAATTATAAATTATCTGCACTAATATAACCGCTCAATACTGCTACTTTCGACCATATTTTTCATAGTTTAGACATTTTTTAGATAAAAACTATTGGAAAGTGAAAATTAACATTTTTAATAACAAATTATTATTGATTCGCGGTTTTAAAATAATTAGAAGTTTTTACTGATTTTTAATGGCTATTGCTGTTTTAATGGGTTTCTGAGTTTCTTAGCAGACCGAGATGCGTTCTATTATC
The DNA here is from genome assembly GCF_964194025.1 of Convolutriloba macropyga. Taxonomy (NCBI): domain Eukaryota; kingdom Metazoa; phylum Xenacoelomorpha; order Acoela; family Convolutidae; genus Convolutriloba; species Convolutriloba macropyga. Next base: position 59,885,552 of record NC_134469.1, read on the forward strand.
TAAGTTCTCATTTTCATTACTTTGGAATCACAATTGGAATTAGAATATTGCGAACTCCAATCTGGTGGGTGGATCCGGAGTATATTATTAGCACGGCACCACTAACTGGCACGGTGCGTTGAGTAATAATGTCCGGGTACATTTGAGCCGCCGTGTCACCGAGTCACTCATCATCTGATCAATTGAATTGAAAGGAATAAAAAAATTAGCAACAACACCCTGTCGTATTTGGTTGGTTGGTTGTAAGAAACTTGGTAGGCAAGATGTTTCAGAAATACCCTAAAAATGCTAATAAGTACCAATGGAAATGATGACTTTTTACATTTTCGTTTACTGCTGCGCGTAGAAAAGTCTGCAAGGTTGTTATAGAATACTAGAATGTCCTAAGTGATAACACAAGTTTTTTTTGTTCTTACACTGCGTGAGGTATCTGAAGAGAGATCTTTGCGTTTACCAAGACGGCTGTGTCGTTCCTGGTGCAAATGGCTCCGGCCGGACGTTCGCATCTTCGTTTTTGCATTGCATGTACAATAATTAAACATGTTGAGGATATCCGCTTGTTCGGTCTGCTTTACAAAGTTCAACCTTTTAGTCTTTTCTCAACACTGGTGGGTTCTTTATTATGAAAACCCAATTTTAGCAAAGAAAACGTGGCTCGTAAATCTCAACTTCTTCTCCCAATGTTAAGCTTAGTTCCGCAGCCATCCAATTTTTGTAAATCCACTATTTCTGTTAAGGCCACTTTGCCACTTTCTCTAGTTCTACACCTGTAGTGTTCTGCTTTTATGACCACATACCCTGGAGACACAATTTTGTATAGCCCGTCATGATTTGTTCCTCGTTTTTTTCTTACCTGTGCTTGCAGGGTAATTTTTTGTTTTGAATGAAACTTACGTCCTTTAGCAGATTCATTGTCGCCCTCGTTGAGAAGCGTCATTGGTATCCCTGTATATATTCCTCTCAGTAGTCTCGTAGTTTATGTACTGTACCAAAACCGAGTTGAAAAAAGTCGGTTGGGGTTGCGGCCTTCCGTACTAACTAATATTTTTGTCCGTTACCATATCCTAAATCACTTTATTTCGGACGAGCACTAAAATAGCAAACTCAAATATTGAGTTTCGCTCCAAAATTTTATTTGAAGGCGAGAGCTGATTTGTTTTCTGTTCACTTTTACAGAACTTTCAAACTTAAAATAATCTAAAATATATATTATAATCTATTTAAAATAATTTAAAATACAATTCTGACTTCATGTTAAACGAAAATATGTTCTTTGTTGCTTCTTTAGTAAATAGAACCGCCTTTTTAAACTTGTATTGTTGCTTCAACAAGGCAAACTGTTTCACGTTTTTTTTGCTTTATCGTATATGACTTGAAAGTGTTTTGTTACAAAACTGTTTTAGTTTTTCACCCCTAAAATAAAGTTCTTAACGCAAACGACTTTTTGGAGAGCATATCTGAACAAGGATGCTCGTTAATGTGCGTTCTTCGCACATGATGCTCCGACCCGAGCTCATCTACACTTTTGGCTTAATTGTCAACCAAATGAAGAGATAATCAAAAAAAGATGTGTGAGTTTAAAAATTTGTTTTAAAACCTAACAATTAATTGAATTATGTAATGCCATGCCTTATTACAGCGCCCACGAGATCTGCCGTTAAAAAGACTACGAGAAAAAAACAATCAACGAAATCAGCAAAAAACAAAAATTTCACGGAAAAAAATTAATTTTTCTTATCTACGCAGCATATTGCAAAATTTCCTCAATGAAACTAGGTAACAAGTCGACAAAAAGAAACAATAATGAGGCATAATTCAAGAATCAACCATTGTTTTAACACCAAATAATTTCCAAAGTCTTAAAATTCATTAATTTTTAACAAAAAAAAATTCCCAATAAATAAACTAAAAAGTCATTAGGAAACCAATAGGGCCTGTTTTTGGTTAGTCTAAGCCATAGAAACGGACTAAATGAGCAGCAAAACTGAAAAAAAACAAACAACTTGGGAAAACAAACAATTGAAGCCTTTAAAATCATCAGCTATTATCTGAATATAATTTATTCTGATTCAGCTGAAATTATACTGAAAAAGAATAAGTTCATTTTGGTCAGATTTGAAAATCATTGGGATCTATTAATACGCGAATTTGCTATATGATGCGTAAAAAACACAAATTTTGACATCTCAGGAAACTTTTATAAAAACGCATATTGTCCAACAAAAAAAACATCAAATACAACTTAACATCAGTAAACACCGTATTTTTTGAGTTACAAAGAATTAGATAGGACCTCTCAATAATGAGGATAAGTTACAATTTGACTAAAAGTTTACAAATCTTTGAAAACATATAATATAATAAACTTTACAATTTTTTGATACATACTGACCGCTTTGTGTAACACTAATTATTCAAAACCTCAATGAGTATCTTATGAGAGCAGTCAGCATTTTACGGCGACACAAAAAAAATGCAAAAAGAGCAAATAAAACAACAGGAGGAAGACTTTTCAGAAAAAACTTTTTCTCATCAAATAACTTTTAAACAGCATTGGAATTTTTTTTTCTTTTCTCTAAAAACTTTATCTTTGATACATTGAACGTCTTTCGTAAGCCAACAGCAACTACCAATGTAAGGCTATCTTGACGAGATTTTAAAAAAGAATCAAAAATACGAGAAAATTATCAAAAAATTAGAAACAAAATACGAAAACTCGAGGCATTGGAGTCATGTTACTAATAGTAGGAAGATAAAACCACTAACCAAAATAATTGGGTTGCAGTAGAGAGAAAAATTTCTTGTCATTACTAAGACTAACTTACATTTCATAAGACTTAGTTTAAGAATGGTTAACGTTCAAAAAAATTTTCTGAATTTTTTTAAGGACTTACTAGCCATTATGTTAAATAATTAAAAATTTTTCAACCAAAGTCAATAAATACGCTATAGTATGCCTCCATTGGACCAAAAAATGTTTTCTGTATATATTATCAAAAAGACATCACGATAGTTCTTATGACTACGAAAAAAACAACAAATACCGGCAATCTCCAAAAAATTTAAAACAAAAGTACGAGAAAAAAAAGTCGAAGCCAGTTAAACCATAATTTTTAATTTGAAATTTTTAACTAAAATGCATTGAAGGTCTTCTCTAAGCCAGGAGAAACTCTCAAAACTAGATAAAGAAAATATTGTTTAAAAATGCAAAAAAATATCCAAAATGTAAAACAAAAATTATGAAAACTCGTGGCCTCGAAGTCATAAAACCAATAGTCAGAAAACAAAGCTGCTAACCAGACTAATTTTGGTTTCAGTAGAAAAGAGGAGTGTCCTGTATAAGTCCTAACAGCCATAAGTTGTTCACAGAAAGCACTAGATGTGTTCACTTAATGCTCATTAGGAAACAAATTGAAACTAGTAATCGAGTCTATGCCATAGGACTTTTACAGTTTATTAAAATCTCAAGAGTCAAAGTCAAAAAAAACATGATCGATTCCTTGAAAACAAATTTTTTGCTCATTGGTCATCATTTGACTGTAATTGATAGTAGTCATTAACGGAAACTCAATATAAAAATTTACTAGTCTCTAAGTGACTAAGAAAACAAAAAAAATATGAAGTCTTCTAAAAAAGAAAAAAACAGCTCTCAGTTCGGTTTTTTCGTAGTAAAACTCCGTTTGAAACCAGAACTAGCTTTTTTATTGCCTTTCGTCTTTTAGCAACACTAAAATTGTTTGATTTTGTCGCCTGAAATGTAAATTTGTTTTTATATTAATAGAAAAAAATTAATTTGAGCAAAAAATTACGCTAAAAGTGAACAAAATAGTTCCTCCACCCCCAGAAGTGGAGTCGGAACAATAGGTTTCTAAGAGTTAAATCACAATCAGACCGTTCACTATATAAACAATTTCTACGTCTGGGTATTTCAACCTTCTATCACTACATGAAAAAGAAAACTGCAGGTGCCCTATGGTTTCTTCAAAATCAATATTTGTTTTTTTTATTTTCGAGGGTTTGTGCTTAAAAGTCTTTGGGGGTATAACCCGCTTTCATTTTTTAATTCCGTGATAACAATTACTATAAATAGTAGATTATGATTAATTTAAGGCAACATCTGTGATGTATGCGATAATCAGGAATAAAAGAATGAGGTTCCATTAGGCTCAAAAAATTATTGTTTCAACGAGGCTCGGTTACAAGAGCGAAAAGCATCTATTTATTGAGTGTTTCCAGTTGCGTCACAGAGATCGTCCACATACGCGGGCGTGAACTGAGTGAAGGTCAACGATCATTGTGTTTTTTAAAGCCGAAGTTGTTGCCACTTTCTCGCTCAAGCGAATGCATCCGGAGCGCATACGTAGGTTGCGCCAAATGGATTGGCACCACGTGTTGTTTCAATGACTCGCTATTTTTATAGATTTAGTTAAGCATCAATATCTGCATCCTTACGTGTTAGGAAAGATGTTATGGTTGTAACGAAAGACGTTCCCCAAAAAATTTATGAGACGACTATCTGTTAGTGGCGTACTCTGCTTAGACAACTCGGGTGATAATCTGTGGGGGTGAATTACGGGGGAGAAGCTGTGCCGACGATCAGTATGTGTTAATCAGGAATTACAGAATGAAGTTCCATCAAGCTCAAAAATGTTACAAGAGCGAGAAGCGTCTGTTTATTAAGTGTTTTCAGTTGCAGTTTAACGACAACATACTGTTGCTTGTTTAACCGAGTTCCTTTATTGATAGAAAAAGATCTTTGTGGTTTTTTCTCCAATAAAGAGTGTCGTTTTTAATAGGTAAAATTTTCAATGGTAGGAAAAGTTGTTTAGAATTGTAAATCAAAGTACTTAGATAGTCAGCTGAATGTAAGAATCAGCAAAGGCATTTTCAGTGTATCAATGTGTGCAACTAAAATGTTTGCACTTAGTTATTAAGGAAGCAAAATACTTCTCTGTTAAGTTTTATTTAACACAGTCATCTAATTTCTCTTTTCGAAAGTTCGCATTCTGATTTAATTATTTTGAGGTTTTTTTCAAACAATTAGTTTTCTCTTCACCCAAAGCAGTTTTCAGGTGTCATGCAACGCTTCCAAGCCTAACAGGGAGAAAAAATTATCAGACCTATTCATAATTTTAAGGAATTTTGCAAGCAATTAGGTCCGTAGAAAACTGTTCTAAATCTATATTTCTTTTTCATATTACCCTACTTATTATTTTTAAAACCTCAAGGCTGGCCCTTCTGTGTCAGGGAGAAATTTGATTTGACTACACGCAAACTTTGAATCGGTTGTGGTGAAGTAAGCTTCATTTTTAGTATATTGATTCTTTATATATTGTCACATTGAACACACTAATCCGTTAATGTTTGGAATCTGATGCCTTTTAATTTATTTGAATGAGGACTTATGCATTGTTAATTACTTGATTTGATTTAGATTTGGGAATGTAAAACTCTGATCTGAATAATGGGCAAATTTTTCATCATAACTTTTAGCAAAAACTTGGTTAGTTTTTCATGTACTATATTTGTATGTTCAAAGTAACTTCTATGCATTTGGGTGTTAAGGTCAAAATTTTCTGCGGAGTTGCGATCGAACTATGACCTAGTCGAAAACTAAAACAAGTTTTATTTAAAAAAATGCAAATTATTTACAAACATTTGTGAAAATAATGCATTGTTTTTATAATTCATTGTAAATTATTGACAATTTTTGAAATGATTTATAATTTATTGTAAATGGTTGTATTGATTTATAAAATCATTTAAAATTCTTTTGTTAATTTACAACTCAATTACAACTTTTGCATTGAGTTGTAAATTAAGTTTATAAAATAAGATAATAATTGCAATCCCGTACCGAACCCCCAGAGCCCATCAGGCCTGATTCAGAGATTTTCCAGAGGCCAAGTCATGGCAGAGAGATGCCAAGACTTGGGTAGCGGAGCCAAGACTTGAGACATCTCTGGGCAGAGAGAGGCCAAGACTTGGGTTTTTCTGGGAAGCGCAGAACCCAAGTCTTGGGTTTTTCTGAGCAGAGTTAAGATTGACATCATGGTTGTACTCAGCACAGAGTGACCCAAGACTCTGAGACCTCAGAGATCGACTCTGGAGTGTTCTCTTAACAGCCCTGTATTTGATATGATCAGACTCTGAATCAGGCCTGGGACCTTGCCTGATTTTTTTCTGAATCAGGCCTGATGGTCTCTGGGAGCTCAGTACGGGATGGGCTTTACAAATCAATACATCTATTTGGCTGTATTTTATAAATCATTTCAAAAATTGTTAATAAATAATAAAGAATTGTAAAAACAATGCATTATTTTCACAAATGTTTATAAATAATTTGTCACCCGAATGCATGCAAAATTGAATTGAAATGAAGATAAATCAATAATAATCAACAGAATTCAATTATAATATCCCTTATGCTTTGTTTTTAAAAGTTACGTTTAAATTATGACTTTTTGAGCACACAAAAATAAACTAATGGGGATAATTGTCGGAGATAACATATTTGCACCCCCAAAAATACAAAAATCAGTGAAAAAAATCTGATTTTCTATGCGAGTAAAAGAATAAAAAACTGGATAAAAACCAGGCAGGCGAGTAAAATTTACAAAAACGTATTAAGAGAAAACTATATATTATCTTACACACCAGAGAAATCTTTTTGAAATAGAAATATATTGATCGAAAATATACCTATATTAAAAAAATCTTTATTCGAACTAATCGCAAATTTCCGTATGAAAACCTAACTTTTGTCCTAGGCACATATGTTTACGAATTGTTGTTTGAATGCCGCCACAATTTGTACATCAGCCTTGCATTTGAGTATCATGGTTGAATATTGAATTGGGTTACTGTTCTCGAGAAGCAAAAGTCAGAGACCGCTTCAAACTTGAAATTAAATTGTGAACAACTAGAATTTCCGAGTGTAGACTCTACCCTACCCAATGCATCAAAAATTGGGTAGGGGAGTAGAGAGGGGGTGGACACTGTTGTTCGTATTTTGGGTCTTAAACTCCAAGAAATGCCCTTCTCATCATAATTATCCATTTTTCTCAGCTCAATTCGTCTTAAGGTTTTCTTGTTTTTATCAAGATTTGACTGAGCAGAAGTAAAAAAAAATCCTCGTCCAAATTTTGGGTAAAAGCAATTAAATTTTGAATGATTAAAAAACTGGCAACATTCATTTTGTGAAGGTTAACAAAATCGTAAATATTGGGTATGTGTTTATTGAAAAACGATGTTTCATTTTTTATCTCGATGTTCGAACTGAGATGTTCGAACTGTATCATTGTAACATCTAATAATTGATACTTTCCAACTTTTCTCGTTAAGTAACAATACTTTTGGAACAAGTAAATTAAAATTATAGCCATATGGTTAAATATACTTGAAACAAAAAATACTTCAAAAATCATTCAAAGAAAATAAAATAATAAACATCAATCACTTTCTTATAGAATCACTTTATAAAATTTTCTTCCGATTGTTTTCTTCCTAAAAAAAATTACTTGTAAAAGCTCCTACGTTACTGTTCAAAGGAATTTTTCATGTTGTGAGAGAAAGACATCATTCAACGTTTTTGTTTATGATCGATGAACCAAATATCTATTGTTGGTTTCTTTTGGTATGTCCTTTCTTTGAAACCCGAAAACCCGAAAATTGAAATAACCGCTTGATTAATGTTACATGCTCGAAACTTTTTTAAACAAATATCATTATTTTCCAGAAATGTTTTCACTATTGACTTTGCTGAAATATACACTGCTCTGTATCTCAAAAATATAACTAAAAAGCTCCAAAACAAGTTCGTAATTTGCATGGAAAAGTATGTCCGTCTCCGTGAGGTTCCTAAATACGCAGCATTAATTATGTGGAGTTTAGAATTTGTTGTGATTAGTAGATGTACTTTGTTTGCCTGTGGAACTTGACAAAAGATTAGCATTGGAGAACAATTGCTAAATCAATACTATGTATGTAGTGATAATTGGGGACAAGATGCGACACCTGTAGTACGTGTGATATATATACTACACACATAATTGCTGTTGGCTGTGAATGAAATTATCATCACATGATAACAACAACAACTATCACAACAACTCATCTTGAACAAATTTCACCCTCCCATTTCCCAATCCCGATTGGTTACATCTTATCGGCCCAATTTTGTTCCCACTATTTGGGGGAATCTGTTCAGAGTGTGTGCCACTTGATCGGCGTGCTCTTTCAAGTGGCGTTTGCTACATGAGGAGTTACAAGTTACACTTTGGGAACACAATTTAGACAAAGGGACTAACGAGGCATTCATCATAATTACCCACACTTGCCTTAGATTAGCACTTATTACTAACTTACTAACTAATATTGCTAGCTGCATATATAAGTTGCAGAGAGAGTCGAGATGTGCGTTGGAAAAATAGCACTAAAAGAAACGGGAGTTGAAAAAATAAGCTGCTTGTTTTCAGCGAGTAAGAAAGCAAGGAAAAAAGAATTTACGAGACAATTGTTAATGGTGTATTAAAAAAACCCTTGTAATAACCAAAACAAATTGCTACCAACCTAATTTTGTGCTTGCAAATTGGTTAAAAAAACTTAAATCATCATCATAAGTTATGAAATTCTGAAATTTCGTGCTAGCCATGAAATTCATAACTTTTTAGGAACTCCTCAACTCCCGCCCTATTGACCAAAATTGGCAGCCAGGTTGAGGTCCCACCCTAGTTGATTGAGGATGGTTATCTTGTAAGAATCTTGCAAGAGGATGCATAGTGTTGCAAGATTCTTGCAAGATCTTGCAAGATAATCGTACGAAATGCAAAACTCTTGCAAGATAACCGTCTTGTAAGAAACGCCGGTAACATGCCTTTAGCTGCAGCATGGACCTCTTTAGCTTCTTTGAAGATTCGAGAATATGATTCGACCTATTCTCTAACCTCCAAAGAAAAAAAGAGAGATTCTAAAATTGCAAAGGCTAGCACATATAAATAGGAACATCATCAAAATGCGCAAAAGGGGCCACGCAAAGGGTTGTGGGTTTTGGCGCTACAAAAGAAAGCTAAGGCAAATACATATAAATAAGAAAATCAGCAAAACAAGCACAAGCACATGAGAGGGGGCACAAAAAAGGGGTGGGGTTGAAGCGCGAAGCTTTTTGAACCGAGAGCTCCCTTCAATGGACTGAATTCATAATAGAACATGATCTTTGAGTAAATCGGTGTTTAAAAATGCTCCCTTTTCTTTAACAGTATTCGACGTCTATCTTGAACGATTCTTGTAAGATTCTTGCAAAATAAGCGACCGGACCTTACATCTTGTAAGATTAGCGCTATTTGTAAGAATCTTGCAATATCTTGCAATATAAATGTTATTTGCAAGAATCTTGCAAGATTTTACAAGATAACCATCCTCGCTCGTCTAGGGTAGACAAAAGTAAGTATGTGAGATCTCCCAGAGGAAGATATCTTACGTTCAAGCTTTCGTCCGTCTATCAGATTTCCATGCGTTCATGTCTAGACTATCGTGTGTTCATGTTCAGCCTTTGGTACGTTTTTAATGACTCCAGAACAAGTCATGTTGAACGCACGACGCCCTTCTGGGCTAAATTGAAAATCTGGGAACATACCTTTAAGATAACTCAGCAAGTTAATTGACCAAGATATCGATTGGACTACCCGAAAAACTGATCAAACAAAATATCCATCGGATTCTACAACGTTGATTGTGCAAGAACTGGCTAAGAAGTTATATATAATTCAAAGTCAAATATACAATAAAAGTGATTCACTTTATGTTAATCAATCATAAAATAATTCAAATGGGCTCTAAAATGCAGAACAGTTTTCTTTTTGGACGAAATTTGACTTCTGTTTTCAATGTTTTCTTTTTTCACTTATCAAATTTCGGGCAAAGAACTAAAAAATACAGGTGCATTCTGTCGCATATTTGCAATTGCTTGTATCCACCAAGGGTTTTTTTCTTCTCGTCTTCGTCACTTCTATTAGTGACAGGACCTATTGGTTTTCTAAATTGACCACAAAAAACCTAATTAAGGCTTCCAGTTTCCGTTTACATAACACTAAACTCACCTGTTTTTTTGTTTGAATTGGAGATGTAAGCCCTATTTGATGGTTTCTTCTCATCAAATAGTTTCATTATTTAGACTTCTCACTGACATCCATTGGAGAGATTAAAAACCGACGTTTTTTATTCTGATTTCATTTGTTTTCCACAAACATCATTGATTTTTTAAATTTTGTCTCTGTATTAATTTTTTATTACCTTGTCACGTAGTGTCTTTAATGACAGGCCACATATGTTTTTGATGAAACATAAAATAATCTGGTCACTGGCTTCAGTTTATATTTAGTAGTTTTATAACTTTCGCACTACTGGTTTTTTAAAAAAAATATCAGTGGGTGTTTGAGTTTTGATCGTATTTGTTGTTTTCAATTCTGTGGTCTATTAGTATGAAATGAGAATCGTATAGTATGAAATCCGACATTTGGTCAACATGTTTTTGGCAGCATACGCTAAAGGGAAAATCAATAAAATCAGTTGTACGAAAATGAAATTATGAATATCTAAATAAAGTTTTAAAAGTTTTATCTCTGTTTTTTACTACAACAGAAATGAAAAACCTGCAATTGAGATAAATTTAAAAAGCAATGCCCAATATCATTAATTTATTTGCTTAAGTTCAAAAATAAACAGAGAAGAAGGGAAGTTGGGGGCCAAAAATCGAATTTGCAGAGAAATCAATTGAAATGAAAAGCTTTTCGGAAAATGATTGAGGAAGTTAATATGAATTGAGAAAAAAATTAATCAGAGATTGGAGTTAAATCATAAATCTCTTCACTTACCAATTGATATACTTATTGGAGACTAAATTGTTCAAGTGAAATCTTTTTGAAAAAAAATTTAAAATTGTAGGGAACTGAAAATTTCTAACTCTTAGGTTTGCAATCCTTTATATCTTTTCGTTTTTATGATAAATCTAGAGGCAAAAAATGTCGGAAAATTGATTGCAAAAAACATCTAAGCCCTGATAACGTCTAGAAAAAGACCGAATTCAAGAAATTCTCCAAATTCTACGCTTGACGAGCTTTCTAGTGTACACTGACAAATTTCAACGATGAATATTGCCATCGGCAAAAATTGATTAAACAAAAGACAAATCGAGGCTCGGAACAGAAAGCAATCACAGGAAAGATCAAAATTGCTTCGACGTTGTAGTCTCATAGACTTCTATCGATGGATCAAGTTTTGCAAAGCAGATCCTTACCGTGAAAGTTAACGACAAAAAAGCTATGAAACTAACAATTCGACTTCCTTATCGAATTTTTCCGTTTGAATCAAATGCTTCCCTCTAAAAAATAATAGCCCTATCATTTATACTGACCGCTTTGTTTCGCTGACGAGTTGAACCATAAACTAGATAAAAATCGGATAACCTTGCAGCTGGTGTTATCAGTTCAGGGATAACTTTCCAATGAGGGCCCTGATAAGCTAAGGCAGATTGCCAATATACAGCAATTGACAGCGATGATTCGTGCCCTACCCTTTTGGCTCCCCATCCGCAGCTTAGTGTGCATACCCGGGTCGAGGTTTCACTGCCATTCGACGCAAAATTATGTGAGATAAGCGGTTAATGGGGGAAATTTTGTAAGATAAGCGGTGAATGCGGTGAAATTACAAAAATCAGGCGGTGAATGCGGTGAAGAACAAACCTTTATCGCCTGGTAGCGGTGAAATTATGTAAATTCACTTCTGAATTTAGCGGTGAAATTACATAAATTCACCTCTTTGAAAAGAAGTGTCCAAATTATGTAAGGTATGCGGTGAATGAGATGAAAATACATAAATTCACCGCTTAATTAGTGGTGAACTTATATAAATTCATTGCTTGGAAAAAAGTGTTAAAATTGCATGAGTAAAAAGCAGTGAATGCGGTGAAATTACATCGCCGCTTAACTTAGTGGTGAAATTACATAAATTCACCGGTTAACTTAGTGGTGAACTTACATAAATTCACAGCTTAACTTAAAGGTGAAATTACAGATATTCACCGGTTAACTTAGTGGTGAACTTACATAAATTCACAGCTTAACTTAGTGGTGAAATTACATAAATTCACCGGTTAACTTAGTGGTGAACTTACATAAATTCACAGCTTAGAAAAAAGTGTTAAAATTGAGTGAGATCAACATTGAATGCGGTGAAATTAAATAAATTCACCGCTTAACTTAGTGGTCAACTTATTTAAATTCACCGCTTGGAAAAAGTGTTAAAATTGTTTGTGACCCCTTCGCGCATTAGTCTTAGCTATTTAGGGTCTTAAGGGTCGATAAGGTGCACCGGCTCTAGTCTTCAAAGAAGCTAAAAAGTCTCAAGCAAAAGACAAGTTTACTGCTGAAAAATCTGAATGCAAAAATTGGATAAATATGTAATATAAGCGGTGAAAAAATGTTTTTTTTTTCACTGCAAATTTTTTACAAAATTTTGCGGTGAAATTCGGTGAATGCGGTGAAATTATGTAAGTTCGCCGCTAGAGTAAGTGGTGATCATACAAAAATTCACCACAGTTCACCGCTAAAATATGTAATTTCACCGCTATATTAAGCGGTGAAATTACATATTTTAGTGGTGAATTGTGGCGAATTTTTGTAAGATCACCGCTTACTTTAGCGATGAGTTTACATAATTTCACCTTATTCACCGCATTTCACCGCAAAATTATGTACGACATTTGTAGTGAGAAAAACAAATTCTCACCGCTTATCCTATATAATTTTCCGATTTTTCCTATATAATTTTTCCGATTATATAACATCGCATAAACTGTGTTGGAGAAAAGGTATTGTCTGTTTCGATATTGCCCATCGAAGTGTCAATGTTAAATCAAGTGTCACCCATTGGTGACTTTGGGCATATTTATACAAAACGTCAGAAATAAGTCAGTTGAATATCCAATATTTGAGGCGATATATTACACCAATTTGTGACAAAATTTTTAAATGGATCCCTTAAGTTTTCGTAACCTACCCTAGTGGTATTGTTCATCTATTAGATAGAAAAATACTCTGTACAGATAACGCAAAGAAAATGTTGATGGACTTCATCCAATTATTACAGAAAAGAAGAGCGCTGACTCAAATTGTTTTCGTTTATGTTTGTTCAAATATTGTAGAATTTACATTTGAGTTAAACGCTTGACAGTGTCAAAATGTTAGTTAATTATGATTTTGTCAAAACTTTCCTTCACAGCATCGATTCTCTATTTATTAGGGAAACAAAATTACTAGTTTACGGGTGTGGTATAGTATGACATTGTATTAAAAAGGTGCTATTGATTTGGGTACACCAAATCTGTTTAATTTTAAGTTATTTTAATTTAGTTCATTTTGTTTATCATTTAGTTAAATTCTCATTGTCAATTTCCTGTTTGAAGATCAAATCTTCATATTTCACATTTATTTAATTTGTTTACAATTTTTGTCTGAAAACCCTGTCTGTTCATGTAGTCTTGTGATTTGAGTTGCCGCGTTTGGAGATATTTTGATGTGATCAAATTGTTGATCAAATTAATTTAATTTTGATTTCCTCATTCTGCTCAATTCGTAATTCAAGTTTAGTTGCCTCTCTTTATTCTCAAATCTTGTCCGCCAAACACTCAATTGTACTCCAACAATTTTAAGCCTTATTTCGCTAAGCAAAATACGAATCTATAAACTAGAGCTAAAATCGTGCCGCTAATTGCACGCATATTTAGCACTCAGAAAAACGGATTTTCACATTTCAAAATTAATAGTGAATTCGCTCCGCGAATTAGCAAATATTTAAGAACGATAAATCCTGTACTTTGGCACCGCTATTTCACTCCGAATACGGTAACGAAATCTGTACGACAAGGCGCAGTCAGCTCGCGAATCTCGAAAAACACCGCTGTCGATAGAGCCATTTTGGGAACGAGCAATTTCGGATCCTCATATGAGATAGGAAAAGTGGCGCATTCAATTAAAACTTGCCATTCTTGCATGTGAAAACATCACACTAGATACATTTCTCCAACCGAAACCAACAATGGTACGACTACCAGCTGAACCAAAGTACGAGATGGCAATTGAAGATAAGACAGAAGAAACAGAAAGAGATCGACAAATAAGAAATAGTCAATTAAAACTTCAATGGGACTTGAAATGCCAAAAGATAACGGAGGCAGGTGTCTTATGAGGAGAACGGTCATGGCATCTCTCTGACCAAAAATGTGTTTTACTTTTGTATCTTAGCATCGGAACAGAGAAAAGACGTCTCCTAACACAAAAATTCACACATGATAACATCTGCGATCTCACTACCCTCAAACTCTGGGAAATGATGGAGGTAGCTTTCATTCGTCCACGAAATATCACCTTTGATCGCTATGTTTCTTTCTCAAAAAAGCAGAAGAAAGGCGAAACAGTCGAACAGTTCTTCAGTATTTTGAAAGAATTGGCCGAAAATTGCGACTTCGAAAATCGAGAAGAGGTAATAATCAGAGACATCTTCATCACAATTATGTTGGACGACGACATCCAACGCGAATTCCATCGCGACACAGTTGACCCGGAAATAGCACTCAGTATACTCAGTATAGCTGTAAACATGGAAATGGGACATCAGAATCAACAGAGAATTTCTTCAAACAACAATAACAAGGAAGCTGGTAGTAAGGTAAAGGCTATACAATCTTTCAATAGAGTTCGCGGTACGGGTGCACGCGGAAATCAGTTAGGCAGAGTAGCAGTCAATCGAGCAACGATTGGTTAGTGTAGAGGATGTGGTCAGGTTTTGACTACAACACATCGCCAGGTTTGCCCTGCCCTGGATAAGAAATGCAATCATTGTGGTTTGCTCAAACATTTTGCCAAGGTATGTCGGAAAAAGTTAAAAAAATTCGCGAAATTCTCGTCATGGTAATCGCATCAATAATGTAAAAAATGCTGAAACTACTGAACAAAACACACATTCTGAAAACCAAAATGTTAATTATATAAATTATAATGAACAATTCCATTCTGACTACGATTCTTCGGACGATAATTACGTAGCAACAGTAGAAAATGTTAGCTCCCGCCTATTGCATTGCGAAATATGACAATAACAATTTGAATTACAGACTGTCAGTTACTCCTCAATTCTGGTAGTGGTTTGTCTATTATTAATATGTCACTCGCCAGGGAAATAATGCTTAATTGTGCGCAATCACAATGGTCCGAGAAAAAACCACTCGAACTAAATTCTTTTTCGAACAATATAGTCGAAACGCTAGGAACTCTTAAAACGCCAGGTTGTTGTAATGATTGGAAAATTCAAAAAACAGAAATCACGGTAGTAGCGGACGGATTTAGACCTATTCTAGGACGAGATCTTATGGATCAACTGGGTATAACAATCTCACGAAAGCCTTGCCCAAATATAGAAATCAACAGCATAGAAACACCTTGTGCAATAAAAAAAATCGCTGGCACAAGAATTTCCTGATCTAATCTCACGATTAGGAAAATCGTAAAACCATAAAGTCAATTCAAAATTTCACAGAAATTATCGAGTCACGCATCAAATAGGGAGAAAAGTGCCAATTCATCTTCAACCAAAAGTAAAAATCGAACTTGAAAAATTGTTAAACGAAGGACATCTCGTAAAATTAACAAAATGCTCTGATCAGTTTTTCATAAATCCGATAGTTATTACAGTCAAAAAGGACCAATCAATAAAAATAGCATTAGGTTCCAAAATCCTGAATAAAGCTATCCACAAAAACAAATATCAGATGCCAAATATCGATTCGCGAATTCAATCGATTTCACAAACACTGTCAACCGCGCTGCAAGAGACAGCTTATTTCACGGCACTCGAGTTGCAGTACGCGTATAGTCAACTAAAATTACACAGTGATACGGCCCGCCATTGTAACTTTAATCTCGTAAGCGGAGATATGACCGGCACTTATCGTTTCAAAACGGGGTTTTACGGTCTAACCGATATGCCAGCCGAATTTCAAAAAACAACTGATTGTACACTCGTCCGCGTAAATAATACATTCTGTTTTTTGGACGATATACTGATAGTAAGTAGAGGTAGAATTGAACAACATCTCGATCTTGTTCGGAAATGTTTGGTGAAATTAGATCAAGAAATTCTTCGAATCAATCTCGCAAAATGTCATTTTGCAAAAGATTAAATTGAATGGCTTGGACATAGCATCACTCAAGCAGGCATAACACCATTATCGAATAAAACAGATGCAATCGAAAAAATATCTTCGCCTTCAAATCTCAAGAAACTCGGATCTTTTATGGGATCAGTTAATCATCTGGGCAAATTTATTCCTAATCTGTCACAATTATGTTATCCACTTAGACCATTACTTAAGAAAAATACAAAATTTATTTGGACGGAAGAAAAAACGAAGAATAATTCAAATTGATAAAAGCGAAGATTGCGGAAACAACCGAAAATAAGCATTTTAACCCGAACCTAGAAACACGTATAAAATGCGACGCTTCACGTAAAGGTTTGGGTTGTGCAACTCCTTCGCGACACAATTGACCCGGAAAGAGCACTCAGTATAGCTGTAAACATGGAAATGGGACATCAAAATCAACAAAAAATTTCCTCAAACAACAATAACAGCGCAGCTGGTAGTACGGTAAAGGCTATGCAATCTTTCAATAGATTTCGCGGCGCGGGTGCACGCGGAAATCAGTCAGGCAGAGTAGCACTCAATCGAGCAACTATTGGTTAGTGTAGAGGATGTGGTCAGGTTTGGACTGCAACACATCGCCAGGTTTGCCCTGCGCTGGATAAGAAATGCAATCATTGTGGTTTAATTAACCATTTTGCCAAGGTATGTCGGAAAAAGTTAAATAATTCGCGAAATTCTTGTCAAGGTAATCGAATCAATAATGTAGAAAATGCTGAAACTACAGAACAAAACACACATTCTGAAAATCAAAATGTTAATTATATAAACTATAATGAACATTTCGTTCTGACTACGATTTTTCGGACGATAATTACGTAGCAACAGTAGAAAATGTTAGCACACCGAGTATTGCACTGCAAAAAGGACGATAACAATTTGAATAACAGACTTTCAATTACTCCTCGTTTCTGGTAGTGGTTTGTCTATTATTAATATGTCACTCGCTGTGGAAATAATGCTTAATTGTGCGCAATCACAATGGTCCGAGAAAAAACCACTCGAATTAAATTCTTTTTCGAACAATATAGTCGAAACTCTAGGAAGTCTGATAACGCCAGGTTGTTGTAATGATTGGAAAATTCTAAAAACAAAAATCACGGTAGTAGCCGACGGATTTAGACCTATTCTAGGACGAGATCTTTTGGATCAACTGGGTATAAAAATCTCACTAAAACCTTGCCCAAATATAGAAATCAACAACATAGAAACACCTTGTGCAATAAAAAAATCGCTGGCAAAAAATTTTCCGGATCTAATCTCACGAATAGAAAAATCGAAAAACCATAAAGTAAATTCAAAATTTTACAGAAATTATCGAGTCACGTATCAAAAAGGGAGAAAAGTGCCAATTCATCTTCAACCAAAAGTAAAAATTGAACTTGAAAAATTGTTAAACGAAGGACATATCGAAAAATTAACAAACTGCTCTGATCAGTTTTTCATAACTCTGATAGTTATTACAGTCAAAAAGGATCAATTAACCAAAACAGCATTAGATTCCAAAATCCTGAATAAAGCTATCCACAAAAACAAATATCAGATGCCAAATATCGATTCGATAATTCAAACGATTTCACAAACACTGTCAACCGCGCCGCAAAAGACAGCCTATTTCACGAAACTCGAGTTGCAGTAGCGTATAGTCAACAAAAATTACACAGTGATTCGGCCCGCCATTGTAACTTTTATCTCGTAAGTCGAGATATGACCGGCACTTATTGTTTCAAAACGGGGTTTTACGGTCTAACGGATATGCCAACCGAATTTCAAAAAGCAACTGATTGTACACTCGCCCGCCTAAATAATAAATTCTGTTTTTGGACGATATACTGATAGTAAGTAGAGGTGGAATTGAACAACATCTCGATCTTGTTCGGAAATTCAAAAAACAGAAATCACGGTAGTAGCCGACGGATTTAGACCTATTCTAGGACGAGATCTTTTGGATCAACTGGGTATAACAATCTCACTAAAGCCTTGCCCAAATATAGAAATCAACAGCATAGAAACACCTTTTGCAATAAAAAATCGCTGGCAAAAGAATTTCCTGATCTAATCTCACGATTAGGAAAATCGAAAATCCATAAAGTCAATTCAAAACTTCACAGAAATTATCGAGTCACGCATCAGATAGGGAGAAAAGTGTCAATTCATCTTCAACCAAAAGTAAAAATCGAACTTGAAAAATTGTTAAACGAAGGACAACTCGAAAAATTAACAGAATGCTCTGATCAGTTTTTCATAAATCCGATAGTTATTACAGTCAAAAAGGATCAATCAATAAAAATAGCATTAGGATCCAAAATCCTGAATAACGCTATCCACAAAAACAAATATCGGATGCCAAATATCGATTCGCTAATTCAATCGATTTCACAAACACTGTCAACCGCGCCGCAAGAGACAGCTTATTTCACGACACTCGAGTTGCAGTACGCGTATAGTCAACTCTAATTACACAGTGATACGGCCCGCCATTGTAACTTTTATCTCGTAAGCGGAGATATGACCGGCACTTATTGTTTCAAAACGGGGTTTTACGGTCTAACGGATATGCCAGCCGAATTTCAGAAAGCAATTGATTGTACACTCGCCCGCCTAAATAATAAATTCTGTTTTTGGACGACATACTGATAGTAAGTAGAGGTGGAATTGAACAACATCTCGATCTTGTTCGGAAATGTTTGATAAAATTAGATCAAGAAAAACCTTCGAGTCAATCTCGCAAAATGTCATTCTGCAAAAGATAAAATTGAATGGCTTGTACATAGCATCACTCAAACAAGCATAACACCATTATCGAATAAAACAAAAGCAATCGAAAAATTATCTCTGCCTACAAATCTCAAGAAACTCCGATCTTTTATAGGATCAGTTCATCATCTGGGCAAATTTATTCCTCATCTGTCGCAATTATGTTATCCACTTAGACCACTACTTAAAAAAATACAAAATTTTTTTGGACGGATGAACATGAAGAACAATTCAAATTGATAAAAGCAATGATTGCTGAAACAACCAAAAATAACAGTTTAACCCGGACCTAGAAACACGTATAAAATGCGACGCTTCAAGTAAAGGTTTGGGTTTTGCATTAGAACAACGAACACCAAACGGTTGACACACCGTGGTTTTTGCATCGCGATTTTTGAATTCTGTAGAAGATAGATATAGCATCAATGAACTCGAGTTGTTGGGTATTGTTTGGTCTATTGTACATTTCAAATATTATTTACATGGCAAACCATTCACCGTAATAACTGATCATAGAGCTTTACGTTCGATCATGAGATAAAAAAGAGCTAATAAATCCTACAATAGTCGACTATCACGTTGGGTAGATAGACTACTACATTTTGATTTCACGATCGATCATCTTCCTGGTTCAAAAATGGTACTTGTTGACTATATCTCTCGCGACCCACAACAAAAAGCTGTTAATATATCTGCATATGACGAACAATTCATTGTTGCTAAATTGGATGTGATTAAGCGCGGCGCGAAATCCACTTCTAAAACAAGCGTCAAATACCCCAAATTCCATTAAAAAATTAGGCAGTGAATTCGCACCGCGAAATCCAGAATATTCTGCGATTACGGAAAGTGATAATACAATTAGCAAATTAGCACCAAATAACTCAAACTATAATATCCACATCGAGACAACCAACATTCCAAACTCGCTGTTTGCCTTGAATCGTTCTACAAAACGGTTGCCCAATAATCTGAATAATTTTCAACGAATTGCAAACAAATTTCAAAGCGTACTCAGATGTCCAACTCTGACGCCGAAACCCTGATGCAAGTAAAGCACTCAACACCCTCAAAGGTCAGATTCCCGGACAAGGCAGGTCCATCAACGGCTCCCGCAGTGCGAGCAACAACCTCAACTCCCAATACCAATACCACAACGGTCACGTCGCCATCTACTGATGATCTTTACACAGATGCCTTCAATTTTGCGCTGCCCAAAATCTTTTCAAGCACCCTAATGGCCAGCCTGAATACCAAGGACGCGATCCTCAAAGAGATAAGAGACTGCATTCTGACGGAAAATGAGGATAGATGCAACAATCGCCGAACATACTTTTTGGAAGAACATGCATGTCAAGAATGGATGTGTGTGAATCTACGACAGGATAGCTGTACCAAACTCGATCAAAGAAGCCTACGTGGAGGCAATTCACGCAACACACCCAGGCAACTGGGGAATGACAGATATGGCGATACATGCATGGTGGCCATACATGCATCGGTACATAATATCAAAAACAGCAAAGTGCAATCCCTGTGTCAAAATCGGTAAAAATTTAAAGTCTATTTTTCCTGCTAGCAAATGGGCACCATTAAAATTATGCAAAGTACCAAATGAAGAAATTCAAATTGACTTTGGCGGACCCATTTATAATGAAAAAAAATCATGAAGTTTTTCCTTGCATGTATAGGTCGATTTTCTAAATTTCCGACAGCGGAGGCATTTGATAGAGCTAACGCAGATAATATTTTAAAATTCCTTCAAGAGTATGTTTTGCTACACGGAATACCACCACTTTCAAATAGATTAGACCAAGCGCGATGCCAAACTGGTCACCAAATTAAAGCATTTTGTAGTCAAAATAATATGCAATTAATTGAAGCGCCAATACACGATAACAGAGCAATTGGACTCGTTGAAAGGCTAATTCAAACAATCAAGAAACGTTTAGCTTTTAGTAAAATGGCGGCGCAAAATCAAATTAAAATGAAAGCATCGATAAATTCTATAATTTACCAGCTACGTATATGTCGACAAAAGACAATAATATATCACCGTTTGAAGCAAATTTTGGCAGAAAAGAAAATACTCCGTTAAGTAATATTTCAACGGAACCAGATCCTAATAGTATCACGTATAAACGCATTTTGAATAAATAATTAGATTTGGAGACAGTCCGTTGGGAGGAACTAATTTCTGAAAAAAATTGGGATGTAGACGCCAGAAGCGACACAGAATTGGAACACAGCAGGGACAAACTGTGCAAAGATGCGGCCCGAAGAAAGAACGCAGACCCAGAGAAAGAGTCTAGATTGATCACTCATCCTGATGTTGGTCTGCCGGTGCCACGGACAGAGACTTCTTTTTCATTTAAATTAGCCAAGAAAAAACCGAGGACCAAAAGGTCGAAGAAAAGTCTTGATGGGCTTTATGAGGTCGTGGCACCTGGTTCCTCGGTAGTCAAGACGGATGCATATACCTCCGCCATAAAAGAACCAGGAAAAAGAGAAGTCACGATCCGCAACTCTGATTTGGCAAAACTTGGGACTAAGGCACAGCGCCAAACAGAACTCCAAATTTACGCAAATAGGATGCCAATAGTACCCTCCGGGAAAATAAAGCAATATCTAATAAATCAACATGCGAGAGAGGCAAGGATGAAGTTAAAGGGAAACAAGAGAATGAAACATAGAAAGGTCGCCGATGATGCCATTGCTGTATCATCCATTCATTCTAACGTCACGAGAGCACTCAGAGTGACAATGCCAACAAAACACAAAAGAACTGTAGTACCAGCACCGCTCAGAAAATCTAAGTGATTTCGCGCCACCAATGCAGCTCCCATTGACATCAATTGTAATTGCGAAGCCACCATCGAGGCCAAAAAAGAAAGCCGCTACCAAAGCAACTGCAGCAATACAGCCATTACAGCCATTATAAAAAAGGCAAAGAACTTCTCCGTCAATTACGAAATCAGACGAATCATTAGCATCTGTCCAAACATGCCCTCCAACAATTTCCTCGTCTACAGCACCTTCACGAAACAAAAGAAGGCAGCTAATTAAACAGACTCAAATTCAAAATAAGTCGATTGTATCTTAAATCAAGAAAGCCGCAGCTCAGAGCCAAGATGTGGAAACAGACTATAAAGTAGGAAAATGTTCTCCTGTAAAGACGTATCCGACTCAGTATTATATTTCACCAAATTACGAGGGGTCGGAAACGTCCATGACAGTCGGAGAAGCTGAGAGACTATATGAAAGTGATTCAGATTAAAACTTGCAAAAAAACATAAGAGTATTATTTATAGTAACCAGTAAATATGTTATTATTTTCTGATAAATCACTTCGTCGTTTATTTTTGCCGAGGGAGAAATGTGGTATAGTATGACATTGTAATCAAAAGGGTCTATTCATTTGGGTACACCAAATCTGTTTAATTTTAAGTTATTTTAATTTAGTTAATTTTGTTTATCCTTTAGTTCAATTTTCATTGTGAATTTCCTATTTGAAGGTCAAATCTTCATATTTCACTTTTATTTAATTTGTTTACAATTTTTGTCTGAAAACCCTGTCTGTTCATGTACTCTTGTGATTTGAGTTGCCGCGTTTGGAGATATTTTGAAGTGATCAAATTGTTGATCAAATTTAGTTAATTTTGATTTCCTCATTCTGCACAATTCGTTATTCAAGTTTAGTTGCCTCTCTTTATTCTCAAATCTGGTCCGCCAAACACTCAATTGCACTCAAACAATTTTAAGCCTTATTTCGCTAAGCAAAATACGAATCTATAAACTAGAGCTAAAATCGTGCCGCCAATTGCACGCATATTTAGCATTCAGAAAAACGGATTTTCACATTTCAAAATTAATAGTGAATTCGCTCCGCGAATTAGCAAATAATTAAGAACAACAAATCCTGTACTTTGGCACCGCTATTTAACTCCGAATACAGTAACGAATTCTGTACGACAACGGGATCAATAGTTACCGGGTCGAGGTTTTTGGGTAAATTTTTGTAAGAAATGCGGTGATTGCGGTGAACTGTTGTAAGAAATGCGGTGATTGCGGTAAATGCGGTGAAAATAAAAATTTCACCGCATTTCTTGCAAAAATTAACCGCAAAATTCACCGCATTTCTTACAAAAATTCACCGCATCGACGTTTGTGGCTAATTAATGTAAGAAATGCGGTGAAAGGGGTGAATGCGGTGAAAAAAAATAATTCACCACATTTCACCGCATTTCTTACAAAAATTCACCGCGAAATTTACCGCATTTCTTACAAAAATTCACCGCATTTGCTTTCCAACTTTTAATCAATCTGATTTAAATTCACAAGAAATATCTAATAAGTAAGTGCGAGTAGGCGCAGCGGAATAAGCAGTTGAAGGCATGCAGGAGGTCAGAAATTCGAACCCGGGTGGGGACGATTCTTTTTTGAAAGAATAGTCAGAACGCGGTGAAAAAAATAATTCACCGCGATTCATCGCATTCACCGCAAAATTATGTAAGAAATACGCGGTGAAATTTTTTTTCATCGCATTTCACCGCATTTCTTACGAAAATTTACCGCCAAACCTCGACCCGGGTATGAATCGTTTATCACAAAGTCGTGCAATTTCACCTCAAAACTATCGGATGCTATCTTATTTGTGACGGTTAGTATTTGGTGTACAGTTGAATAAATTGTACAAAAGTGAGACCCAAATTTTGTTGATTTTCTAACAAGTATAAACGCCACCACAAATACAATAAACAGCATCGCCAATACAATATCTCTCTTAACACAATCAAAGGCAGCAACTTCATATTTGATTGAAAATTTTATTTGCCGAAAGCTTATCATAGATCAAAAGTATATAACTGTAACTTAACACATATTTGCTAGGAATTTGTACTAAAAACTCAAAAAATCCCAAAGAATTTTTGATTACCGTATTATGAAACTCGCAGAGCATTTTTTATGTCTCTGTTTTGTACTGTTAGCCGGGCTATTAATGAAGTAATTAGGCTCATCGTTCGAATCATTTTGTAGAAAAATGACTATGCTGCACAAGGTTTAACAGGAAAATCTGAATGCTCCAAACATAGAACAATGCGTTGCCGAAAAAAATCAAACATTGGTATTCGACACCATATAGCGCATACAATAATGGCTTCATCAATTATATGCATTGTTGTCTTTCATTTTTGTCTGAAAATTATTTTTTAGATTAAACACAAACAGAATTATCCATATAAGACTAATCATCAAAAGTTTATGTGTTTCAAACCAAATGGACAAAAGGAACGGTCCTTAACAATACTGTCCGCATTCTCTTAGCAGTTTCTCCTATCAAATTTTGCAAAGGATGTGATATATTGCAAAGAACAGAACTTAGAGTTTAGATTAAAACTTGAATAAAGACAAAACTATCCTATCTGATGTTTACAAAGTATTTTCATTGAATATTGCCGACTAAATTGTTGCTTCAAATTTATTCATACAACAAGTTTATCAATGTACATAAACCATAAATTTGAGCGATTAATCCAAAATTCCCACCATCAGTGATCGCCATAAACAAAATCGATTGTCCTCCCTGTAGATACCAGTGAAACGCTCTCAATTTAGGAAAAATATGTGTTAGATGCCAAAAACACTGCATCAATACATGCAATATACGGCAAGGGGAAAACTTGTTCAAACCTAAGGTGTAAACTAACCATTATCAATTTATCTATGTCTATACGGCTCTGTAAATTTTCATACTGATAGCGACTATAAATAACTGTGAAGTTTATTAATTTTAGGCCAATTTGAATACAATTATCAAAATGATGAAAATCTTGTTTCTTGTGCTCGATACCTTGACAATGGTGTCCACACAACCGGCCGACCGACAAGTTTTGGACGTGCAGATTGCTGAATCGTCTACTGTGTGGATTGTGTCTTTTGCGGCTAAATGTCGCGCAGAGAAGAAAGAAGACAAGCTTAATAACAAAAGTTAAATTTCGTACCTACAATTAAGGAATCTCTAATCACTTTCTTAGTATATGCGGTTGAGAGGCATTTCTGAAGCTTACGATATTTGCGAGCCCTAAAAAACTACTCGAAAATCCTTTAAGAGATCATACTAGTAGTTCATAAGCTATATATCTCCCAAAGCGAAAGTAATAACGCAAGAAAGGGCTAATTTCTGTCCGTTGAACAAGGCGTTGGAGAAACTGATGACATTTTTCTAGCGCGCCTAGGAGAAGAAGCACGCTACTGTGACTTCAAAACACTAAAACAATGACCAACCCAGAGGAAGAACTGCTAATAAACATCTCGGGTTTGAGAACCATGAGTCAAAGTTAGAACTATTTACGGCATCAGAACTAAACCAACGATGACTCTTTCTAAAATGACAGAAATCCTGCAGTTCAGAAGTCGTCAGGCAATGGCTTTGATGAGTTCTTTAACAGTAATAACTGAATTGGGATACAACTTCAAAAGAACCCTAAGAAAACCGAGTGATAAACTCACTCTTAGTAAAACCACTGGTCACCTGTGTAATAGTTGTGGAGGAAAACCATACAGTAGCAAATCGTGTTCAGTGTTAAGCAAGAAAAGAAACACCTGTTAAAAGGTGGACAATTTGCAAAAATGTATAGAAGGAAATCCCAGCCTAGGTCAGGTAAGTCCAACCAGCACAACAACTTCTGTGAGGAAGAGGGTAAGTTGTCTGGTCAAACACCTTCCGAAATGGAGATGGAAATTGACTAGACACGGCAAAAATTGTTTAACATATCGGCGACATGGGAGTACATTAAAGTTAAAGACCACAAACACAAAAAGCTGATACCGGTGCTGATAGTACTGTGACATCAACATTCCTCTGCACTGATCTTGGTAAACATCATTTTGATGGGAGATTAAGACGTCTTGAGGTTTTTGATGGTAATCAACGGACTCTTCTCATTATCTTGTGATGTTGAGTGAAACAGAAGTAAGTATAGACAAGAACAACTTTTAATTCTGAAATCCGACAAAAAATTCGGCCTGCTTGAGAGAGACATACTATCTCAAGATGGCATACATTTAGTGTGCCTTCAACACAGAGCTTCATTTCTGTGTTGATAACCCAAGCAAACATGGAGCTCTAGGACTATGCGTGGACCTGAAAGTTCACATTAATGGCAAATTATTTGGACGAATGTCATCTGGTCACATACATGGAGACCATATTCCATAATCTCCATGGGGCATCTTAATTTGGTAAAATTCACTTATCAGAAGCATGTTATTAGATTAAATTGGACGAAGATTCAAAAAAAATATGTAGAATCAACATATCGCAAGGGTTTTTTAAGATTTGCAGGCTTACTCAGGTCTAGAAGAATTCTTCATCAGTCTTCCAGAATTGCATTTAGCCAGCCCTCAAAAGAATCAAATGTGTGGTCATCTTTCAAGATGATGTAGTGGTATATGGAGCAACAAAGAAGCAATACGATTCAAAAAATGCTTCCAATCATAAGTCGACTAGGTCAGAAAATTTTCACCCTCTATGGAACTAAAACTAAGTTTCAATGAGTCTCAAGCGTTAGTTAAATTTGTTAACCAGTTTCAATTGAAATAGCACCTGATTTTAAGTATGTCGAGAAAATTTGGCGGGCAAAGCCACCATCAAACAAGAAAAAACTACATTCTTTTGTCGGCTTAGCACTTTTTTGAGGACGAATGGTACCAAATTTTGCTACACGAATGTTAATTACTAAAGAAATTCTCGAAAAAAATGGCTTCAGATTAGAAAAAAAGTAACAGAACGCTTCCGTAAACATACGAGAACTTGCGATATATGCTAACCCACTTGAGAAGCTTGCCGAACCCTGACAACAGACGTCCTCAGAGAAAGCAATAGATCGAGTCCTTTTACAGAAAGGCCATCCTGTGATCTATGTCTCAATGAACTTATTGCAAGTCGAACAAATATACTCCAATTTTAAGCAAGAGGCCGTTGCAATTGTCTTTGCGGTCTCAAGATTGAAACAATTCCTGGTCGGTAAAAGGTTCACTCTACGAACTGATGACAAACCTCTCATATATCTCTTTGTACCGGACGAGGAAGTTCCTAAAAAACCATCAGTAAGAATCACGAGATGGCCAATAGTGCTGATAGAGATTCCACCCAAACCAAGGTATCTATTGATAGCCAAAGACCATCCAGGCAAAAATGCAATTCAACCAACAGTCTAAAAAATAGATTGGTTGGCCCGGAATCAGTCAAGATGTTCTCTGATATGTCAGTAAATGTATGGAATGCCGATTAAAAGCATCTACTTGACCAGAAAAAGAAGTTTAGGAAAGACTCTTCCTTGGACTGAGGTTAAGGACCAAGGTAACATCTTAGTTATTATAGATGCGGCATCAGGCTGGATATAAGCCTTTCCTGTGGGAAATAGAACTTCACACACAGTGAAGATGTACATGAGTCAAATCATGAATTCAGATACCAAGAATATTGGTATCAGACAATAGTTGCAACTTTTTAAGCGGTGACCTAAAACAGTGGTGTGAATCACTGGGGATCAAAAGGATGGAGCTGCCCATTTACCACGCAAGAGATAATTGACTTGCCAAGCGAGCGATTCAAACAGTGAAAATGGCTACTCAAGCCTGGATTCAAAATCTGGTTCTGTCATTTAGCGCTTTCTCACACCGGCCTTGGTGACACACCGGGATAAATCCAAGACGCGGGTCCGGACTCTGTGGAACTACTGCTAGGACGAAAAAAGATACTTCCAGCAGCCACTGACTTTGATCTGTGTGAACCAGTCCTCTTCAGACCAACAAGCACACCACTAATAGTTCCAGCTACTTTACTCAAAGGAATGAACACTTCTTTCATCCAGCCAGAAACTTCGAACAAGACGGTGCTCTTTAGTGATAACCAAATTGCAGGGCTGACCCGGAAGATATCGAAACCTGATCTACCAAGCAGCAATCTACTGATTTACAATCTGAGAGCAGTAGTGACAATATAGACGTGACATAATTTATCTCCACTGGTGGAGCTTCAGTAAATAAAGGAGAACAACCTAAAAAAAAGAAGGACGTGATATATCGCGAAGATCAGAACTTAGAATTTAAGTTAAATCTTCGATATGAACAAAAATTCTTTACCCGATATTTGTGAAGTAATTTTTTTGAATAATGGCAAATTAATTGATCAAAATTGTTGCTTCAAATTTGTTCATACAACAACTTTATCTGTGTACACGAATCCTAAAATTGATCAATTAATTCGTTTTTCCCACCATCAGTGATGACCATAAACCAACTCAAATATCCTACCTGTAGGTATCCATGACATGAACTCAGTTAGAAGAAAAATGTGTTAGATGCAAAAATCTCCATTAATTCTTGACATAAACGAGAAGGGGCAGAATTTATTCACATTAAGGTGCTGATAATGCATTATCAGCTTATCTATATTTAGACTATTCTGTATTATTTCAAAACGATAGCGACTATAAACAGCTGTCAATTTTAGGCCATTTTAAATTCAATTAATAAAATTGAAAGATCTTGTTACCCGTGCTCAAGACCACGACAAAAGTAAAATCGATAATCGGCTTTTTTAACGAAAAGCCCATTGAAATGTGAATTGAACTGGTCGACAAGTTGGAAAAACTTTCCAAAAAAAGAACAATGCAAACACAGGACATTGTGCTGCCGAGAATATTCAAACATTGGTATTAGACACCATATAGCGCATACACTGAGGGCTTCAACAGTTATTCGCATTATCGTTTTTTTGTCGGAAAAAATGTTTTTGATTAATCACAAACAGAAATATCAATGTGAAACTAGTCATAAATTTTATTTGGTTCAAACCAGATTGACAAAGGAAATGTTCCTTAACAGTAATTTCCTCATTCTCTTAACAAAATCGCGTATTTGTAATTTGCAGAGGGAAAATCAATAATCGGCCTGTTTAACGCAATGTCCTTTGAAAAACAAACTGAACTGGCTGACAAGTTAAAAAGAATTTTAAAAATTTTTTAAATAATGAGCAAAAAGGAAGAATCCACATTCTGTTTTGTTGAATTGTATAATTGATTGCCATTGATACCGGTAGCTACGTTTTAGGACAAACGGTTTGCGAAATAACGCACGTGCCATTTTTTTACTTTGTGATTTACTATATAACGACATGTTTCTTCTGTGAATTGGGGGTGCACAGGCGAAAAAGCTCCAGAAAACCCAATAATTTCAAAATTTCAAATCGGAAGGTTTGATTGGCCGTTCTCTTGGAACTGCTATTTTAGGCTTGCCGAATTCATTTACATTCCCAAAAATCATTTTTCAACATACGACTTGCAGAAATGCACTCGGAAACCTTTTTTAAGGTCACGCTTTTTTTGGGGTTTTGAAGTTTTTTTTGTTTAAAACAATACTTTCGGTTTCACTTTTTTTTTGTTAAAAACAATACTTTCGGTTTTAGCTATTAATATTAATTTATAGTATTTTTTGTTCCCACCCATTTTAGTGGGGGAGGAAATATATGCTCAGATGGGTTTTTTTTCAGACAATTTTGGCCGATCTACATAATCAACGCAGAGAGTTGAATGAGGACAAAAATAATTAAATTGCTGTGATGGCAAAAAGAAAACTTCAGTCTGCTTTAAAGGAAATGGGACAAAAATTCTGTTCTCTCAAAGACTTCAATTTGGGATGAAAGCCGAAAGTGAAATTTCGCATTTCTGTAAGCCAAAAGAAATCCTCAAAACACATTCAAGTATTGTTTGTTCAATTTGTCTTCATTTCGAGTTTCTATGCGAAAACAGTTCCTGCTTGCTATCTCTGAAAGCAGCAAAAAGGTCGCTGGATGGAATTTGCGAAAAAATAGAAAAAAATTAAGCAGACATGTATCGATACAAATAATAAGAAAACCAGAAGGAAAAAAGCAGAAGTTAAAAAAAACATGTATACTTTATGAGATGCAAAAACAGGTTGCAGCTGAGAAGACAAGAGCCAAATAAAGATTTACATTTTCGAATAAAAGTAGAAGAAAAAAGATGGCCTCAATTTGTAATGAACTCAAAACAGAAAAGAATGTGCTCGTTCTAATCAGTGAAAAAATAAAATCGCCAGAAATTGCACTATTTTTTTAAATTGAAACATCTGACATGAAATTGATAGTCCGACAACACTTGAAAAATGTTCGAAGTTTCGATGTTTTCGCTTCTGTATACTGACCTCTGTAAAAACAACGCTTGAAAAGCATTCGAAGTTTTGATGTTTTTGCTTCTGTATACTGACCTCTCATGAGATTTTGTCAGATAAACTCATTTTGTGTGTTGTGAAACAGAAAATTTGAATGAATGCTTTTAGATGTTTGTTCCGAAACACTTTAGTGGGGGGAACGATATACTCAAATGGGTTTTTTCTTTTCAGACAATTTTGGCCGATCGATATAATCATTGTAGTGAGTTGTGAGTGGTATCATTAGAAAGCCCCTCCAGCGTAGAATATAAAACTAAAAAGATTTTTTCAATTTTTTCTTCTTATAGTGAGTTATCGAGGTTTAAATTTTTGTGAAAGTTAGACGTATTTCAGCTGTTTTTATTCACATTTTCGGTATTTCTATTCTAATTTTTGTCAATTTTGGAAAAAATTTGTTAAAATTCTTAACTATAGTGTTATTCATTTTATCTCTAAAGGTAAAGAAAAGTTGCTGAATTGTTCGATCCCAGTTTTTTGGTTAGATTTTATGCTAAACTCTTCAAAATTCAGACTTTTTTGGGAAAAAAAATAGGGACCAAATTGCTTTTTTAGCCCGCTTGCTTTCAATTTTCTGGAAGTAGATACTTCTAAACTGCGGCCATATTATTTTTAAAATGACAAATTGGCTAGTTGGACTCCCACTGCCTTAAAGAGTCTGCTGGAAATATAATTTTGCCAATTTTTTGCAAATTTAAATTCAAAAATTATACAAAATGCATTTTTGTTTTTGACAAACTGAAAATGTTGTAAAAAAATTGATCTATTTCCCAACCGTTTGATAAAATGCCAGTTTTTTGTTAGACTGGCAGCAATATCATGGTTGATCTCGATCTCGCAATGGATGCTTACGACAAAAAAATTTTTAGTTTTTGATGGGGCGTGACCTTCTTTTCAAAAAATTTCAGCTATGTAGAGTGTTTCCATGTAAATTAGTAACAACAATTTCAAATCATGGCCTAATTAATGACACAAACTATTTACAGTAACCGAGGCTCAACGAGATTAATTCCGGTTTCAGAGTTAAGCTCATCGTTTTTTTGGCACTGACTAGTTGTTTTCAAAAAAGTTTTATGGACATTTTGTGCTTTGCTTTCATTTGTTATTATTAAGTAGCCCACTGACTTTCTGTCCCTAATCAAAGATCCAGACTCAGTTATACTGTAGGAGGTAAGAATGAAACTATACGATTCTTTCAGTTGTGATCAACTGTCTGCTATTAATTTGAATATAATTTTTTTCAGAAAAACAAGGTTAATTTTTGAAATTTGCAATTATTTTATGCTATTACTCTCAACTTTGGGCAATATCTGAGTCAAAAATGGCAGAAACCGCTTTCCTGTGGTTTACAAATTAATGTCCGTAACTGTTTTATATTCAACTAAAGGTCACTTTGTTATGATACTACGCGTTTATAATTTATTTTTTTCTTTTGAGCATAATTGCGTATTTTATGAGTTCATTTTGTTTTCTTGTCAAACTATCACATTATTGACATTTTCAATTGAAGGAAAGCGTAGTAGGGAAAATTCTCATTGTTGTAAAAAAACATATATAGATATGTTAATTGTATTCGTTATATAGTTTATTCTTTTTGGGCCGAGGCAGAGTTATCTCGCAAACTTTTATGGATTTTTTTGCCTATGTTTGTCTTTCTTTTTGTAGTTGTACGGAATTTAACTAAAAATTTTCAACGGTATCCTTTTTGCTTTCTTTTTCGCAACCAAGTAACTCATTCTCAGTAATTGCAAATCTTATTTACTTTTTTTAATTGAACGTTTTTTTGCGCATGGTTATACGTTTTGACTGATCGCTTCGACCATTTATTTCATAAAAGTTTTCCAAATTTCTAAACTGTTCAGTCTTTTTGGTTTCGTTTTGTTGTCAGGTCGACGTAGTCCTTTTATAATGAAGACTCTTTGATGTTAAGATGTGGAGAAAGTGTCAGTTTACAGTTCTTTCAGGTAACATCTTATATATATATAGTGAATTGAACAGTGTGATCTTGTAAAATTGTTTAAAGTTTAGGCTTCTATTTGTTTTTATTTTGTGGGTTCGTGACTTAGTCTCATTATTAACGGGCCCAATTGGCTTTCTGAGGTATTGCACTTTTATCCATCACTGGTGGTGGAAGTTTTAATTTCGTTTTTGACTTTTGAAAATACACCTCTTTCAAAACATATTTGGGTTTTTGAGCTTCGTCTTTTTTAGATACTTTTCGGTCAATTAGTAGCACAGTCTCTGTAAACATAGATCACAACTCGTTGAGCTATAATTTAATTTCTACAACGGTGTTAGCTTCAAACATTTGTTTCTCGGCTTTTTTACAACCGTTACTACAAGATTTCATAAACTATTTAGTATTTTTTTATATTTGTACAATTTAAAGGATTTTGTTTCCGTTTTAAATTATAACAATAATTGTATGTCCCATTGACTTTGATATTTTGCGCAATTGAACATTGGATATTGACCTGTCTCAATTGCTTCCTATGGAGATATAAATGAACATTTTAGGGATTTCAGCTGATATCTAATGACATTAATAACGGTGAAATTAAT
Organism: Convolutriloba macropyga; assembly: GCF_964194025.1. NCBI lineage: Eukaryota > Metazoa > Xenacoelomorpha > Acoela > Convolutidae > Convolutriloba > Convolutriloba macropyga. The sequence continues at coordinate 59,918,373 of NC_134469.1, forward strand.
TGTTTTCAAAAACAGAAACGTAATTTTCAACTTTGCACCTATTTGCTCTTTTTTGTCGACCTGCTAACCGTTCTCATTGAGGGCAGGTCCCATATCTTTAATAATGAAGAATAGGTTAAATTGTTTTGTTTAGGTTTTATCTGATGCGAGTTTGAATTTTTTGATTTTATGATTTTATTTATTATAGACATCATTTTGGTCGTAAATAGTGTTTGTTTTTTAATGTTTATTTTTGTCCTTTCTGGTATTCCTATTATCAACAACGTTCATCGGCCCTCTAGCGTGGCATTATTGTATTCCATTGGTTGTTTATTGAACTATTTGTATGTTTTTGAAAGATTTCTATCTCTTCGTTATTTGGTAGCCAATAAAGTCAAGAATGTGGATGAGCGGTGTCCGAACCTTATGAACGTGTGCTCGTTACCGAACCTCCTTGTTCATTTTAAGTTTTAATATCCCTATTTTAAAGTTAAATTTTGGACACAATTATTTTGAAAGTATCTCATTTAGTGGAGTTTGAAAAAAACGGAGGTTTAACAAATCTTTGACGCTATGGCTATTGTAAGTAAAACAATGTCCCATGAAACGCAAAATACGAATCCACAACTGAAAACGCAAAAGTCTAAAGCATCGGAGAGTCAATGATAAAGTAATTAACAATTTGAAGGACTGTCAAAATCAGATTCTTGATAGCTAAGATTTGAAATTTTGCCTGGCTTGGAGGCTAAAGGGAAATATCAGTTTAAAGAGCAAACATTTTTTAAATAACCTATTTAAAACACTTGGTTGCAACCTTTTATTGTCAACTTAATACTGATTCAATTGACTTAAAAACTCATAAGTGCGTTTTCCTTAAACCAACTTCAATTTTTTAAGCACAGTCGAGACTTAATTTGAAAACATAAAAACGGATTCCAGTGTGTAACTGGCAATTAATTTTGATTATAATGGCACTCTTAATTTTATGTCATTAGAGACTTAAAGTGTTTTATTACATTTTACATAATTTTGGAGTTTCTAAGAAGAAATTTTGCATAACTTTAACGCTTCTAAGCGTTAGTTTTACATTTTGCACATATATAAGCCTTGCTTTTTTGGCGTTTCTAGCGTAGATCTTTCATGAATTCAGCGTTTCTACGCGTTGCTGTCCCATAGTTTCAACTGAGTTCTCCGTAAGATCAACGCCATAAGGAAAGTAAATGCAAAAGTTATGTAAGATCTACGTTTTAAAACGCTAAAATTATGTAGAACATACTATACTCTCTATGACTAAAAATTCAATGTCTTTACTGCAATCTTACGTAGGAAAATTGCAGTGAATTTTCTAACGCGCCAACGCTATTTCAGGCTCACCTTGCCAAAACTCCTCGGCACGGGTTTGCTCAGTAAGGTAGAAGTTGGCTGTGATCATCATCTCAATTTCTACTTAATTTGGTTTCACACGCTCTGGTTAAAAAAGCTAATTCCAATGTGTTCTTTAACAAAGCCATAAAAATCACCCACTAGTTATGATAACTTAAATCCAAATGACCAGATGGTTTCTTATATTTTTTTAACTTACTGACTTCTTGCCAAAGTATCCCCGTTTTTGTTGAAAAGATTAACAATGAAGTTAGTTTGAACAATTTTATTTTCAAACCACCACTCATGCAACAACTATAGTACCCTAACATGATTATGAATTTGTTTTTTCTGGTGTTGTTCAAGTTAAGCTGTGTTTGACAGTGTGTGACAGTAAACAATTAAAAGCTAAGTTAACATGTTTTGTTCTATCACTATCTAAGTGTGAAATTTGCAAAAATCTGTTAACCTAAATAGTTTCAATCATTTTAGGAATGATTTCAGTTGTTTTACTTAATTGACAAAAACGCAAAAACCAGTTTGCTTTCTCAAAACTAATTAACAGTTGCTAAATAGATCAACTTTCTAAATCAATTTACGTAATTGCAAGAAAAAACTGTTTCAATCAGTGACAGACAAATCTCAGGCCAATTAAACTTAGACAAAATTTGCTAAAAATAAATAAAAATCAAAGAACACTATATTGTTTTCAGAAACGCTTATGAATTTTTCATAGAGTATTTTTGAGCTTGCGGCAAATTGTTTTTACTATTTTTTGTTTTAACTAACCAGTACCCAAATTATAGGTGCAGATGTGATGAAACAGACTCTTATCTCAAGCATCAAATCAATTTTTCTAAAAATCAAATTCGAAATATATTAGAATAAATTTTTGTTCATTCAGAGAATAATTTGAAAGAAAAATTTATGCCTCTGTGCAATCTAATGTTGATGATATCTAATTTTGTGACCGGAGCCTCCCAATAGAGATATTACTAGACGAATATGTCAGGCGTTTCTTTAGTCAGACTTTTATCTTTGAAAGAAATACAGTACTGCTCATTACCTCCATTTTGCTGAAAATCTTGAAAATCTTAGCTGCTACGTCTTTTCAAAAATTTTCTTTTACAGTTCTTTCAATTCACTTCTACCTAAATTCTGCAAAAATTAAAAGAAAAATCTTCAATTTAAATTGTCTTAAGATTTTTTGGTACATCTTTTTAATGTTCTAACTATTGTCTTTCTTGTTAAACACAATGCAGTTTTTGTTCTGGCTCACTTACTGTGGGAGGAACTCAAATGGTTTCTTTTGTACAGTCAATTTTGGCTGATCGATTTTTTCATTGTAGACCGATATGAGTTGTATCATTAGAAAGCTCGTCCAGTTTCGAATAAATGACTAACAAGATTTTTTTTCAAATTCAATTTTTCTGCAGAGTTATCGGGGTTTAGTGATTTGTGATCATTAGATTGACTTCCGTTGATTTGTTCACAATATCCTTATTTTTGCGCAATTTTCTTTTCCAATTTTGCAGAAAAAAATGTTAGGGAGTTGTTGGTACGATAGTGTTATTAGTTTACTTCTAAAATTAGAACAATTTTGTTGAACCATTTGTTCCAATTCTTTGGCCAACATTTTTGCTAAATTTTTCCAAGTTCATCTTTTTTTCATCGAAATTGGCATAAAACATGCTTCTATTGTCGTTTGCTCAAATTTGCCGGATTGACACACATTAAAACTGCTGAAACTATCTTCAGAAACTCCAAAGAGTCTTGGTTTCACATGTACATTCCTTCAGAGTGTTCTTGACATAAAATTTGGCATGTTCTTTGCTAATTTGACTCTATAATTATGCCAAGTGCATATTTTTTGATATAGTGAATTTTTCAGCGATGAATCTATATCCATGATAATTGGAACAATTAAGTGTTTCTAAATAAACGAACTGCGAGAGCAAGGCTAGCTTTGGTCTGATATTTATTTCCTCAATTTCAAAGAACATTCGTATTGCAGTCAGTCATTGTCATTTTAAGAAATAATTTCATTTTATACGTTCTTTACAGAGAGATAAAACTCAATTCAGGCCTTAATGACACCTCCTACTTGCCCCCTAAAGAGTTCCATGGAAGCTTATCTAATTTTTTTTGTCGAAAGCTTATTATCGATCAACTTTAAAGAAAACACGTTTTCAAAATACACAAAGATTTATATAACCATGCGACTTTTTTTGTCGCGCAGCTCAGTGTCTTTAAAAACAGGTCGGATGCTCATTTTGGTGTATTAAAATTGAATTCTTACTACGTTTTTTTATTTTTAGTTATGGTTTTTCTGCATTGATACTACGAGTTTTCTCAAAGTTTTTATGATTTTTTGAAAATTTTGATATATCTTGTGTTTTTTGTTTTATCACATTATTCACAGGTCAAGTATCATTTTTTGAATGTTTAAAGAGAGGACACAATCGGATATATCAAATTTTCCGTGATTATGTCGTAGTTTTAACGGCTGCGACACCGTCTTCTGGCAGAAAATAATGTATGTTTTCTTTATTTGTCGTTCTTTTTGTGGTCGTATCATACATTTTGGACAATCGCAGGTCTCAACGTCCTCCTATGGATGAGCAAAGAAATCTATATGCTGACTTCAGATGACAGTTAAACTTTTTTTTATTTTGATTTATATCAAATATAATAAAAGAAATTAAATATTTTTTCTGATTTTGAACTTTTGCTGTTCTTTTTTGACAACTTGCTATTTTGTATCATTATTTACAGGTTGTTTATCAAATTACAGGACATGTGCAAGAAACGCATCAGAAAACACACAATTTTATTAGTGCATTGCTTTTTGTTTCAACAGCATCGATACCAGTTTTTCCAAAAGAAATGAATTAATTTTTGATTTTTGTCAATTTATCGTGCTGTTTGGAGACGCAAGACATAATCTGAAAAGTGACAGAACTCAATGGTTTTTCCCGAATCAAAAGGATTTGTTGAATGATTTCAGTTGACAGCTAATGCGTTTATGACTTTGAAATTAATTGTTTTCAAACAAACTTTTTTTTTCAAGAATAAACCATTCGGCATTCACTAAGAGTCAGCTGGCAGTAACAAATAGATCTTCGTCTGTCTGCGAATATGTTTTTAGTAAAGATGTTGTTCAAAAAGAGACAACGCCTTCATATAACATGTTAGGTGGAAGATTTTGCAGTGATTACATCTCTTGCGTTTGTACAATATCCCTCAATTCGTCGTCTATCGGAATTGAGAAAGCTTCTTTCTATTTCAGCCCAAATTTCAAACTGGGGGGCCTTAATAAATATCGTCATACAAGTTCTTATCCTAAACGCAGTTCTGCCTAAATGAATTTTTAGTGTCAAGATCTGATTCACATATTTTCGGATTTCATAAGATTACATTTCCGTTTGTCTGAACTATTATCTCATAGTTTTTACATCAGATTTTGCCCGAGGAAGGCTTTTAAACTTACATGAAAGGTCTTACTTTGCTCTGATGTTCCCATACCTGATTTTTAATCTCTAAAATCTTGTCAGACATGACAAAAATTGTTCGTAAAGCGGAATTCTCATTGTTTAATGTATCATAATTAGAACTTTTATTGGCTGAAATCTGATGAGTTTGAAACTTTTACGTATTACCAGACTAGATCTTTTGTGTCAAAAACCTTTAAAACCAATTTTTCAAAAGATTCGTCAAGCTTAAATTAATAATAATGAGGCTTTATAATCTGAATTCAAATTCGGTGTTAGAATTAGAATATGAGTTGGAGAAACAAACCATTGATCAACAGGACTCAGTAAAGAGAATACAAAAAGAACAACAAATGCTGCCAAAGCTCTAAAAATTGTTAAAAATTTACAAAAACTTTTTGCTCTCATTAAGGCAAAAAAAAAACTTAAGCTTTGCTCTCACGTACATGGGATCTCTCATTATTTGACACTTTAAAGGAGAACAAGCTTGTCTGTATTTGGAATTTTGAAAAAAAAAAGAAGAAACATTTCAAAAAATACGGAGCCAAAACATAATCCGAATAATTTTAAGCGCAAAAATCAACATTGAGAACAAAACTGGCCTTGTTATCTCGGTGAGGCCGTTAAAAAATGTAATTGTTGTGTATAGATGCTCATCGGATCTTTAGGCTTTACAAATCTTATCTAATGAAAATCCTAGTATATCAAAAATATATGCATTTTTGACAAATATCGACTTAAATAAGCGAAAAGCTGTCAAATTATTAGTTCCAGAACACTTCTCTAAGAACCGGAGGCACAAATTGCCTTCATCTGAGAATGAAAAGATAATTTGAAAGTTAATTTGAACAAAGTGCGCTAAAGAAGCATAAGTGCTGCCATTTTTCATGAAATAATGCTGAACTTTCAAAAATTTAGCCCAATTTTAAGCCGAAAAGAGTCGAACAATTTAGCAAATCTCTTTTATCTTTAAACGCAAAACAGAGAACACTTTCGTTAACAAGTTCAGCATATTTTTAACTAAAGCGGTGAAAACTTCAGCAAAAAATGGAAAAAAATTGAAAGCAAAACGACGGAAGTGAGGCTAACTTTCACAAAACTCAAAACCTGCGTATATCCCCGGAAAAAGCAAAGTTCAGAAAAAGCAAAGTTCATCTTTTTAATCTGAATTCCTTTAGTGGACAAGCTTTCTGATGATACCACTCACAATTCTGTCGGATGAATATATCGATCGGCGAAAAGTGACTGAACAAAGAAAACCAGTTGAGCATTTAGTTCCTCCCCCACTAAATTGGGTTGGAACAAAAACGTTTATATAGTTTCAAATCTTTGAAAGTAAATAAATATAAGTGCCTCTTCTATGCTGAAATGCTCTGAAACCTACCTCAACAAAGATTAAAAAAGTGAGAGCTAGACAAATAAAAATGAGAGCTACGAATCAAAAGTGTCCGAACATAGATAAACTTCCATATTAAGAGAATATCTTTTTCATTTTAGCTGTCTCGTTTGAAATATTTTCATGGCTAACTTTCATTTAAAATGTGTTTATAAACTCATGATCTTAAATTTAAGTTCATTTTTGATGTTTCTAATGCAAAAACATTTTGCGTTGCTACAGTAGACACTGTTGCATGAAAACCAGTTAAGGAATTTGGGAGACTAAGTTATGGAAAAGAGATGGGGTGAAAATAAATTAATCAAAAACCACTTAAGAACAAAAGAAGTGTCATAATATCCTATTATCTACTCCGAAGCAATTCTTGTGGCTTTTCAGTGCCGCTCTTGTCGAAGGGGAAAATTAACGGTTATTACAGTGTTATTATCTCGCAGCTGCCTTATTTACAACTGTAATATCATTTGTTTCCCAACACAATGCTATCATTTCAAGTTTATTTTGTGTATTATTACAACTGTGTTGTCCCTTTGACAAAGTGAGATCGATTTGATATTTCCATACGAGGGGGAGATATTTTTCTGTCACCTTCAATTTAGATAACGACCTTTAAAATTTCCCCTGTTTCTTATCTGAATTCTGTAAGTGTCGATATTATAATTGGCAGGAAGCAATCGGTATTAGCTGTTTATAACAAGTTAAAGTGATAAATATAGTAATTAAAATGGATGGTAGCGCAAATTGGTTTTATGTCAAGGAAGTGATAATATGTTTGTCACAGATCAGACAAATCAACTTTAATTCGTTTGTTTAAGTTTTGCCCTACAAACGAGTATAAGATAGCAGGGCAATATAAACTGACGCACTCGGTTGCTTTTTAGTCATGTTAGCCCGTGAGCCCCTGTTCCCTGTTTTCCTTGTTAAGTTCACCCATCCGTGAGTTGATGTTTTGCTCAAGTGGGGGGTGAAATGAAGTTAAGGAGAAATCTATGTCAGATTGTGGTACCAGTTTATGGACGCATTAAAACAAGTGTCACCGAAATGCCATCGGGCGTGCTTGACTTAATTGTCACTATTGCAACAAATTCCCAAACTCACTTGCCGATCCTTTCCAATCAAACCAGCCTCTGGCAAAGTTTAGGCGTTGGGACCCGCGATTTGCCACTAGATATAAACATTTTGTTTTACAGCTGGCTAATAAAACAAATTGACTTCATAATCTGTTACTACTTTCAAAGCTAACTAGCTATCCCATTGTTTATTTTCTGACCCCCAACTCTTTTTATCGATGGGTGAACAGGTGAGGTTTTAACTGAGTGTAATAATTTGTCCCGTTTTGTAGAAAAAACCTATAAAGTGAACAATAATATAAATATCATTGATGTACACAATTAAGCAATATTCGACAATATTGGTGTTAACCGGACCCTCTTCTGGCCGAGACCAAATGTTAATCTTCCAAGATCTTGCAAGATAAACATCAGAGCCCGACAAGGGTGGTGTCAGAGTACATGAGTAGTGGTGCATTATAATCTGATAGAAAAAGTTAAATCAGTACTTTTTCATACTAATCCAATGGTTTATGTAATATTCCCGTGTTGAGATTTTCGTCGGATTCAAACATAAGAAATAGTCGGTTTTCGTCGGTTTTACTTCGCCAACACCGATCAAAGCTCTTACGTTTTTTTCATCGTTTTGATCGGTTTTCGTCGGTTTGAAAACGTAAGAAGCGTCGGTTTTTGTCGGTTTCAAAACGCTCGAAGCGTCGGTTTTCGTCGGTTTTAAATGAACGAATCGTCGGTTTTCATCTGTTTTAAACATACGAAGCGTCGATTTTTGTCGGTTCGAAACGTACGAAAAATCGGTTTTTGACATATATTGGCTGACATTGTTGTCGGAAGTATCTCAAGTCAAGCTGAAAAACCGATATTCGAGATTTTCCAGTATGATATGTTTATTACCCTCCTCCTTTTTCATTCCAGGCTTGGAATCGGCAGTGGCAGAAATACATAAAATAACTTTAGGAGAATTGAGCAGAGCACTAGGTAAAAAACATGGCTCAAAGCGCTCTCTCAAAAAGAAAATTTAAAACAAAACTAAGCACACGCACCAAGACAAAGTTAGCTAACTTTTGTCGGACGTCTCCTAGTCCAGTTAAAAACCAACTTCCTGAGATTTTTTAGTGTGATCTGTTTTTAAATTTTTAAATTTCAGACTTAACAGAGGACAATAATACATTCTTTATGCTTATTTTCAATGTTCAGGCAAAAATTGTCAAAATTTTTGGGAAAATTCAAACACAATTTACGCTGATTTTACGCTATGGAGATAGTCATATCACGTATTCCAACAAGCTTTAACTATTACGTTAATACTTATTTCGTTTTTGAGTGGCACTGTCAGGCTCTTCAACAGTAACTGATGATTTTAGTATCATTATCAGTTTTACTTATACACTCACATATATAAATAAGGAGGCTCGTTAATGTGTGTTCGCACATGACCTTCCGCCCGAGCTCATCTACATTTTTGACTTAATTGTCAACCAAATAAGAGACAACAAAAATAGATGTTTGAGTTTAAAAATTTGTTACAAGACCTAACTAATAATTGAATTACATAATGCCATGCCTCATTACAACACGCAAGAGATCTGCCATTAAAAAGACTACGAAAAAAAAACAAACAACAAAATAAACAAAAATTTCAATGCAAAAACTCTATCTAAGTTTAAAAGCACCTAGTAACAACGTCAAAACGCAATCAGATGAAACCTTAACTACACAAACTAACTTTTTCCTATTTAACAACAGATGGAAATTTTCCTTAATGAGACTAAGTAACAAGTCCACAAAAAGAAGAAATAGTGAGGAGAACTTCAAAAATCAATCAACATATTAAACAAAATAATTTTAAAAGTCTTAAAAATCACTAGCTTGTATCAAAATATTTCTCTCAACGGGACCTTTGTTTGGTTAGAAAAACTATGGGAATTGACTAAGGATACAGAAAAATTCAAAAAATTACAAACAATTTGCGAAAATATAAATTATTGGGTCCATTAAAACCAATAGCTATTATCTGAATAATATGTATTTTTATTTCAGTTTTTATTGTATATTAATTCAACTAAAATTATTTTTATAAAAAATAAATGAGCTCAGTTCGGCTACCTTTGGAAATCATTGGGATCTGTTACAACCCGAATGTCCTAAAAGAAGACAAAAAAAAAACAAATATGCCACTCATAAAACTTTTATGAAAACGCATATTGTCCAACAAACAAAACATCAGCTACGACATAATATCAGTAGACATGTTAATTTTTGAAATACAAAGAAATGGATGGGAGTTCTCAATGATGAGAATAAGATACAAGTTGACGAAAAGGACAACAAAAACTGAAAATTTTAAAAAAATTTTTTAAATGTATAATTTTATAAATGTTATGACTATTCGCTATAAATCGACTGCTTCGGGTAACATAATTAGCTCAACACTACAAGCTTATGGGACCGGTCAGCATTTTACGGCTACGGAGAAGAAAAAACAAGCAAAACGTCAAACTAAAAATATTGAGCAAGAAAAGTGTCGAGCGCAAAGCCATTAAAAATGAAATTTTGAGAAAACTTTTCTATTTCAATTAGTTTTTTAACAGCAACGAATTTTTGTTGTTCTTCTTTAACAATATGGCTTCAAAAAAGTCAACAAAATTGAACAAATACATTAAAACCGCGAAATTTTTGATAAAGCCCGTTGTATCAATGCTACTACATTCAATAGATTTCAACGGAAGCCAATAATTACGCTAAATTTTGCCTCGGTGGGACCACAATGTTGGTAATTCATAAGTCATCAAAAAGACATTACAACAAGCCGTTGACTATGAAAACAACAACAAAAACAGGCAAAATCCAAAATTTCAGTAAAGTACGAGAAGAAAGATTCGGGGCCATTTAAACGTAAACTTTTCTCTGAAAACTTTATGTATGATCTAATCAACGTCTTCTCTAAGCCAAGGGGAACTTTCTATATTTAGGTAATGTGATATGATTTCAAAAGGAACGAAAATTACGAAAAAAATGTCTGAAAAATAAAAAAAAAATTTAAAAATTGGTGCATCGAAGTCATGAAAACAAGAATTAGAAGATAAAACCACTAAAAAGATAAATTTTGGTTGACATAGATAAAAAAAAGTCCTGACATTACTAAGACTAACTTAGAGTTCACGAAAATGAAATTACGATTTGTTGATGTTCAAAAAAATTTTGAAAATTTTTTTTTAAAGTTTTGACAGACATTAAATTCAATAGCAACAACGGATGTCAATAAATACGCTATCTTATGCCTCGATGGGAGAACAAGGATGTTTGTCAAGCATAGTTGATCAATAAGAGATCACAATAAGTCTTATGACGATGAAAACAACAATATGTATAGGCAAAAACAAAAAATTCTTTAGAAAAGTGCGAGATAAAGTGTCGAAGTCATTTAAACAATACGTCTTTCTCTGTAAAACTTCACTATGATCCAATTAACGTCTTCTCTAAGCCAATGGGAGCCGTCAATATAAAAATAATCAGGTCAGATTTCAAAAGGAACCAATAATACGAAAATATCCAAAAAATTTGAATTTTTTTAGAAATCTTGTTTCATTGAAGTCAAATGACCAACAGTTAGAAGACAACAACGCTAACTAGATTGGTTTTGGTTGAAGGAGGAAAGAAAGGGGTCCTGTAATTAATGAGACTGACTTATAGTTCACGAAAATAGGTTTATGATTGGTTAATGTTGAAAAAATTTCCGAAAATTTATTTTCAAAGTCTTAACAGCCATTAGCTGTCCATTTGAAGCACTAGATAGGTTCAATTAATGCTCATTACAAAATTTTTCTGCACTTTTAGCCAGCGAGTCTATGCCGTAGGACTCCAAAATTTTTGTGAAACCCAATAGAAAAAAAAAGAAAATCAAATTTCATTTAAAGTTACGAAAACTCAGAGTCGAAGCAAAAAAAACATGAGCGATTCCTTGAAAGCAAATTTTTCCTTCAATGGGCTTCATTTGAGTGTAGATGAGTTTTGTCATTAAGGGAACATCAATATGAAAAGTGACTGGCCTCTAGGTTACCTAAAGAACAAAAAATATATGAAATGTTTTCTAAAAAAGGAGCTCTCAATTAGGATTGGAATTTTTTTGATGATAAACTTTCCTATGAGACCAGAATTAGTCTTCTTATCGCTTTTTGTCTATTAGGAACACAAAATTGAATAATTTTGTGACGTGAAATGTAATTTTGACTTACTATTTTTATAGAAAATATCTTATTTTGAACGAAAATTCCTCTAAAAGTGAACAAAATCATGCCAAATGTCGCGTGTTCACACAAAACTTTAATCCTCGGTAACTCTTCAAAAAAATTTTTACTTTCAAATTTTGCGCTGGT
>NC_134469.1:59930240-59974861 GCF_964194025.1 Convolutriloba macropyga
GTATTTTCTCTGTCTGGAATTTACTCAGCAAAATGTAATTTTAAGAAGTTGAAAGGATTAAGTAAATCACACCAGCTAATGCTGGTTCTAACCCGCACTTAAGCTGGTAATTCCGATCGGAACAAACAGGTATCAAAAACGAGATGATTAAAAATGTCTTCCTACCATCGACAGACTACAGAAAACAGCTCTCCACTCAGCAAGTCCTTGCTACTTGACACTGGGAGACAACTGGTTACTACAACAGTATTGACGTCACTGGCCAACGTACCCTGTATCTCTGACTCTTTAACCGGCAGGATGTGGACCACTACTGACGACTCAAGTCACACAGTTCACTAGACAGGGACTATCAATACTTACTCTAGTCACCAAGTCAAACGCTCGACAGTGAATGTACATTCAGCGTAGTTCTGCGACATTCTGCAGATTCTGATCAAAAACGCCGCATGAGTGTAGCAAACGAAAAACTGAATGTAGAGATTCAAGCAATCAGAGACTGAGAAGGCTCTATTCTCTTATATATCGTAATAACAGGGCTGACTTCTGTCAGTCTACTAGATAAAAGCTACACTATGTACGTTACTTCTCTATTGACCCCGGTGTTATGTACTCTATTCGCCCTAATGTTTAAAACTTTTCTTTACTGTTTTGCTGAGTCGTTTAGTCTAAAGGAACTAGGTAAGTCTACTTCGCGCGCACAAATAAGTAGCCCTTACTCTTTATACTTTAAGGCTGTTAAAGGAGCCCAAATAGGGTCTGCCTTAGGAGAAGCAAAGGTTTATCAGATGAATAGAGCAGTGAGAGAAAGATACGATATATGCTGCTGCCAAACACATGCGTGCCTGATCTGACGGTCAAGTCTATCCAATGCATCACCTTTCTCCAACTGCGGAAAACTAAGTGGGATACAATTTAACTAAATTTAAATGATCAAATTAATGAGTTCTGTTAACAGTGAACATTTTTTGAGCGCTTTGTCAAAATGATGGCTAAAATATTCTTCACTCTGACTCATTTTTAATCAGAGAAAGATAAAAATGAAAAACTAATTTGCAAATTAAGATCTTGCCTGTTCACATAATCAATTGATATTTCTAGCGTATAAGTTTTACATTGCAACGTAATTGTCGATTGATTGGTTTTTATAGGCGGTATTTTCATAACAAAGTGATGGTTCTCACTTTTCAATCTTAATTTTAAAAAAATTGTACTAATAGTTACAGGGGAAAGATGTTTCATTTTGACCTGCGCAAAACTGATAGTCAAAACAGTTTTTCCTCTCCGAGCAAAAAGATTTAACATATTTGATAATTGTTCCGACCCCACTATACCTATCAACTTTTGGTTTCCACCAGAGCTCAATAGCTCAGACTTCATTATTGTTCCGACCCCACTAGTGGGGGGAGGAACTACATACTCAAATGGGTTTTTTTGTTCAGACAATTTTGGCTGATCGATATATTCATCGTAGGAAAATTGAGTGGTATCACTAACAGCGCATAATTCGAAATTAAAAAGATTTTTTTTGAGATTCGTTTTTTTCGAGGAGTTATCCAGGATTGAAATTTTGTGTGACCACGCGATATTTGGCATGATTTTGTTCGCTTTAGTGTAATTTCTTTTCAAATTATGAGTTTTCTTTACAAAAATTTTTAACTCCAAATTACATTTCACGCCACAGAATGAATCAATTCTGTGTTCCTAATAGACGAAAGGCAATGAAAAAGACTAGTTCTGGTTTCGCAGGGAACCGCACTGTAAAAATTTTCCAATTCTATGTGAGAGCTGTTCTTTAGAAAACTTCGTATAATTTTTCGTTTTTTAAGTCACCTAGAGACTAGTCACTTTTCATATCGATGTTCCGTTAGTGACCAACCTCATAAGACGTGTTCTGAGCTTACCTTTATTAGGCTACTTCCGAAACTGTCTTATGGTTGTCTCAAGAATAAGGTGTACTCTTAAGGCTTACCTGACTAACTAAAGTTCTATATCTCTAGTCTGTTACTCTTCTATCTGAGCTTCAGTAGACAGTGCACGGGCCCCAATGCTAAAGTCTAACGTATATCTCAATACAAAACAAGAGCGGAGTAGAGAGAGAGAAATATACTTTATTATTATATCAGGTGGTTAACTGGTACTGACTAAATAACTTTCTCTTCTGAGAAGAGGGGTAAATGGGTAAACATCTAAAGGATAAAAAGGAAAAGATATTATTCCCTTTTTTATCCAATCAGGGAAGAGTATTTTCAGTCTTTATTTAATTAAATAATAAAGTCTTTCAAATAGTTCTTTCTGGAAGTCATATTTGACTCCATCTTTCCGGGGTTTCGAGTTTTTTGAAAGTCTCTTTTACATTCTAATAAGTCAATTTCTCTTTTTTTCTCTCTGTAGGATTTTCTTTCTTTTTGGAGTGTGTTGCTTGAGATCGGTTCGTCTGTAAGCCGATTCCTAGACATAGGTTGCCCAAAGAGCAAAAATTGAACATCAACAACCACAAAAGTATCTATTCCAGTACCACATCCAGTGGGTGAAGATCCTTTCGGGTAGATCCAATGTTGATGCTTGGAGGCGATCCTGATGTCCAGTGGCTTGACTTACCTGACTTACCTGAATTGATTTGTTGTTAGGTGTTAGAGGTTCAGAAAAGTTTTTCTTTATTATAACCTGTGTTGGGGTTCAATGTTCTGTTATACGTAGTATCCCTTCCGGTTGGAAAGAAAACAAATATTTATATGATCTGTGTTAAGTGTACCTTGTTATATGTTTATGGTATTCGAAGGATCAATTGAGGGTAGTACTGGCTAGGTCACCACAAGGTGTGTGACACGGTCTAGAAATGTTCAAGTGACATGTGATTGTTTAGCCATGTTGGATTAGTACAGATTTTGTTACTGAATATGAACATGTATGAATAAACTGTTTCCTGCGCTAATCCGAAGTTATTCTGATGCAATCAATTCTCACGAATTGTATTGTTATACTTCTACAATTTGTGTTGTGTTATGTATTTTGTAAAGGGTTTATAGATCTCGCTTATGGGTGTGTAATGGATATATCCAAAAATGTCCAACTACTGTATGCAATCAACTTCTATTCTCTTTAACTTCAGAAATTAAGTTAAAGTCTCTGTCTGCGCGCTTATACAATCTTCCAAATAATCCAAAGGCTCTTTCAATATTTGGAGTACTACATTGTTAGTTGTTACCAGGTAAAGGTAAAGCTGTTAGTTGTTACTATGGCTTAAAGGGTGAATGTAATGTATCCATACATGTTGTTAGTTCTTTGAGAAATGAAAGTATATTTTTCATGTATTTGGTACTTTGTTTATGCATATGTTTTTATATGTTAAATTTTGAAATTCAAGTATTTTATGTTTTGATTTATGTTACAAGTTGATATATTGCTATGGTTCGTTTGGAAAAGTATTTAACACTTTGCTATGTTATTATGATTTCACACTGATATTATAGTTTTGTATGTTGTGTAAATATATCTGTTCTATAAGAATCTAGAATGAGTTTTGTTGAATTGTCATGTCGATGACTCAAGGTATGTAAATGTTGTATTGTATCGGTACTTTGCTTATTCGTTGTTTTTTGAAAATTGCATCTTTTTTCATCGGTAGGTTCAATTTTACTTTTGTTTTTCCGACGTCAAATTTTGTTGTTGCATATACTTGTCTGTATTGCAATATGATTGTTACTACTTTTTCAAACTCTTCTTGTGTTAAGTATGAATGTTGAAAATCAAACATTTGTATGAATTCTTTTTCTTGTTCTGAATATTTGTTAATATTAAATCTGCATTTAAAGTTTGGTTTTCTTTCAAATGTTGCTACTTGTTCGATTGTTTCGTTTTCTTGTATGTTTAGTATTTCATTAATATCGTATTCACTTTCGTATGTTAGGTGATACAATGCTGTGAATAAGTCAATTGAGTTTGTTTGATATATTTCGTTATCTTGTTTTTTAAATGTAATATTTCTATTCATGAAACCAATTAACCCTGTAGTTATGGTTATTCTATGTCTATTTTTGTTAACTAGTAAAATGTCTATGAAGTACTCTTCATCTGCTGTGAAGTCTTTTATATCTGTAAAAGATATATTGTGATATTTGTTTATCGGTTCAAAATAGAAATGTGATTTATGAATTGTTTTTTCATTTGATTTTTTCATTTGTTTAAATATAGGGATTGGAAATGTTATGCTTTTATTTTGGTTCTGTTCGATATAAATTGTTTCTCTGTTAAATATTGGGTATAATCGAGAGTAATACGGGTAACCTTTTAAACTGTTCATATAGAATATAATATCATTATCTAGGATTGTATTTGTATTTAATGTTAGTCTCTTTGTATTTACATTTATCGTTTCGATATATTCTTTGAAGAATGGGGTGCCTAGAATGTTATGATTGCATTGAGTTACATAAAAATGAATGCAGAAATTGGTTTGAGGTTTATTTCTGTTGTTTGAGATTCTATCTGGTGTGAGAGGTAATTTGACTGTTCCGTATGTTTCTATTGTAGTGTTGTTCGCTGCAGTTAATGTTTTGTTTGCTTTTTCCAATTGTATTTCTGGGTTATTATATTTTATCTCATTCCAAGTATCTTCATTGAGTAAATTTAATGTTGCTCCTGAATCCAGTAGAAAATCAAGTTCTAAAATTGGTTTTTGTTTAGTGAAGTCTTGT
This sequence comes from Convolutriloba macropyga, assembly GCF_964194025.1. Classification (NCBI taxonomy): domain Eukaryota; kingdom Metazoa; phylum Xenacoelomorpha; order Acoela; family Convolutidae; genus Convolutriloba; species Convolutriloba macropyga. The sequence continues at coordinate 59,934,938 of NC_134469.1, forward strand.
TCGAATTTATTGCATTGATACATCGGTAATATCCATGTAGGATTACTCTCTAATGTATTTATTAATGTGTTGCATGTATCTTCGTTTGCGTTATAGAATTTATCTAGTATCTCTTGATCTTCGTCTGATGACTCTGATGTGTATTCGTATTCGTCAATTCCTGGTGGGTCATCGTTTTGTTTTTCTGACTTAATGCTATTTATTCTGTTTTTGTTATTATTATAATTATATTTGTTTCCTTCATTTCGTCGTTCTGTAGAGTAATTTCTTTGATTTTGTTCTCTTTGTGATGAATATCTCCTGTCGTCTCTTTTATTGTTATTTGAGTAGTTTCTATTGTTACTACTTGAACGTTGTCTGAATCTATCGTTTCTGTTTGAATCTCTGCTGTTATAACTTTGTCTGTCATTGTTATTGTAGTTAATATTTCTGTTATATGGTGATTGTTGTCTTGAGTTGTTTCTATCTGTATATCTTGAGCTTGATCTACTGTTGTATCTGTTATGATTATTATTTCTATTGTAGCTGTTTCCTCTGCTCTTTCTGTAATTGTTTCTATTATAACTTGTACTTCTGTTATTGTAATTATGTGATTTTCGATATCCCTGATAATTCCTATTATCTCTAGGATTTACATTGTTATTATAGTTGTTTCTTGATTGTGATCTGTATGGGGTTCGGCTTCGTGAATTGTTATATATCGGTGACGTTGGCGGTAATTGTCTTCCGTTAATATTATTTGAATCAATCTTTCTGTTTGGTAGATTTTGATTATTTCTCATGTGACCATAGAATGATCTTTCTTTTGGTCGTGCTATGCTTTCTCGGCGTGGTCTTTTGAAGCATCTACCTTTAGTATGTCCGTGTGAGCTGCAATAGCTACAAAACAATGCAAATTTTGGTCTACCTTTGAAATTCTTTTTGTCATATGTATTATTAATTCCGTTAAGGACGTTACATATTGTTCCTTCAAATTGTTCTAGATCGTTTTGGTTAAGTTCGTTGATATTGTTACAGGCTATGTTCATCTGTTTTAAATCGTCATTTATATTACTCGTGCTCTGATTAACCTCATATAGTCGTTTGTGATTATTTGTTATAGTTCTTGTTAGATCCATCTGGTCTATTTTTTCTACCAATGCTTTGAATGGCATTTCCGGTTCTCTCGGCGTTTGTTTGTAATTCGCATGCTTTTTTAATGCTGCTGTTTTTAGTTCGTTATCTAAACATCTAATAAATGTTTGGTTCACTACACTATTTCTGTAATCTTCTGTGTATAATGAATATGCAGTTTTCACGAGAGTTTCTATTCTCAGTGCTAATGATCTTAGTGATTCGTTTGTATGCTTTTGTAAATGTTGTAATATTATTTTTGCTTGTTGTTTTGATTTTTCAGAATCGAACACATCTGAGAACTCTTTGCAAAATGTTTCCCAATCTAATTTTGTTTCGCTTGGAAATGTTGAATACCATTTTTGTGCAGGTCCTTGTAGTGTAGGTAATATTAAGGCTGCTCTTTTTACTTTCCATTGATGATGTCCAGGTTTGTTTACTGGTTCTATTCCGCTGCTAAATATCATAGCTGCAACTATACTGTTTAAGTATTCTTCAACAGTATATGCTGGGTCTGTACCATCGAAAGGTCTTATTGTTGTTGGTACTGAACCACTGCTGATGCTTTGTTCTAATTGAGGTTCTTCGTTTATGCTCATTGATGTTAATTGTTTATAAAAGGGTAGAGGAGGTTCTACTGCGGTTATTTCTCTTTCTTCTGTTGTGATAGAATTGGTTCTTCTATTCCGATTTTCATGTTGTCGATTGTATTGTCTATTATTAATTTGTATATTTTCGTTCGCAATATTGTCTATATTTCTGTTATTGAATAATTGTTCATTTTCTGTTCTGAAGTTTGTTTGTCTATTTATGTTATCCAGAGCTTTATCTAGTCTGTTGAATACCATTTCTAGTGCTTCTTCTTGTCTTTTTTCCATTCTTTTATTCATCTGTTGATATTTCATTTCTAGATCATCTATAAGTTTATTTGTGTGATTTGTTACTGTAGCTGTTATTTCATTTTTTAGTTCCATGTAATTATTTGTTTGTTGTCTCCAATATTGTTCGTGATACTCTTGGTTGTCATTTAGAGAACTAATATAGGTATTGCTTCTATTATCTCTCATTGGATATTTCCGTCGAGCATTTTGGTTCACTGATGGTGGTAATTTAGTTTCAAATCTGATCTCCCTTTCTTCGGAATCTGAGATATCTATATCTTCGTCTATATTTTGTTGATTTCCAAATAAATTCGATGTTAATTGTTTATCAGATTTTAGTGTTGATTTTTGTTTTGTTTGTAAGTTATTATTTGTTTGAATGTCTTTAGGTGTTGATGTCGATGTTAGGCTTCTTGATAAGTTAAATGAAGAAGATCCTGTTTGACTTTGATCCGTGATTTTTACATGACTTTGTTATCCTTCAATGAAGTTTATGCTATCGGAGCATATTTTTAATGTGCTTTCAAAATGTTCTGAAAAATGTTCGCTATTCCAAATGTTTTGTAGTTCGTCGCATAGATGACTAATTTCCTCTGGAAATGTTTCTCCGAATTGGACTCGTTTTTCATTAATGTGTTCGAAGTTATCTAACCAAAATAGGAATGTGAATTCAGATACTATTTTTATTATATCTAATGTTGTTGTTTTAAAGTCTGATTTAATTCAATTATTTTTGTTAGCCAATTGTTATAATTTTTTATATCGAATCTTAATTTGTCGTTCACTGAATGTATTTGTTGACGATGTTCGTTCAGTTATTCGGCTGTATTCCTTAATGTCTCGTACGTAGTGGATGTCATAGCTGTCAATTTTGTTTTATCTTGTGATTCCTCATGTCTTTTCAAGAATATTTTAAACATATCCGATAGTGATGTTTCATTTTGGAAGTTAAAAAATATCTTTTTATCTCCTTTTTCATCTGTTAGTGTAAATGCATAGTGTTTGTTATGTTGATCTCTATCCAGTAGTATTACTGGTAGGTAATGTACTAGATGGTTTCTATGTATGTTAATTTGTTGTATATGTTTTGTTTCTTTAAATAGATTGTTTTTCAAGTTTATTATTATTCTGTAGATAATTTCACGATTCTCTTGTGGACAATCGTTAGCAATTGTAAATGGTATTAAGAAATTGCTAGTATATGTTTGTTCATTGTAGTTGTAAGCCATTTTAATGTTCTTTTTATTTGTTATGTTTACCAACAATTACTTATGTTTTCTTTTCGATGTTTTTTCTGTTTGTTTACCCAATTTAGTTCAGCACTGGTCGCACCAGATAAGACGTGTTCTGAGCTTAACTTTATTAGGCTACTTCCGGAACTGTCTTATGGTTGTCTCAAGAATAAGGTGTACTCTTAAGGCTTACCTGACTAACTAAAGTTCTATATCTCTAGTCCGTTACTCTTCTATCTGAGCTTCAGTAGACAGTGCACGGGCCCCAATGCTAAAGTCTAACGTATATCTCAATACAAAACAAGAGCGGAGTAGAGAGAGAGAGAAATATACTTTATTATTATATCAGGTGGTTAACTGGTACTGACTAAATAACTTTCTCTTCTGAGAAGAGGGGTAAATGGGTAAACATCTAAAGGATAAAAAGGAAAAGATATTATTCCCTTTTTTATCCAATCAGGGAAGAGTATTTTCAGTCTTTATTTATTTAAATAATAAAGTCTTTCAAATAGTTCTTTCTGGAAGTCATATTTGACTCCACTCATTTACAGTCAAATGAAGCCAAATGAACAAAAAATTCGTTTTCTAGGAATTGGTCATGTTTTTTTCGGCTTCAATTCTGAGTTTATGTAATTTTTAACAAATTTTTGATTTTTCTTGAGGTCTTACTAAATTGTTTGAGTCCTATTGCATAGACTCATTGAATAGAATCATTGAGAGGACAGCTAATTGCTTGTTAAGTCTTTAAATTAAAAAAAAAATTGAACCTTAAACGATCTTAAACTTATTCCACTGAACTGTACGTCAGTCTCAATAATGACAGGACACTCTTCTTTTCTACTGCAACCACAATTAATCTCGTTAGCGGCTTTATCTTCTAACTATTGGTTATCTGACTTCAAGGCCAGAGGATTTTTTTTTTTAAAATTATAAAACTTTTTTATATTTTCGTTTTTTTCGGTTCCTGTTGATATCTTATCACAATATCTTATTATTGATGGCTGCCATTGGATTGGAGAAGAATATCAATGGATCATAGATAAAGTTATCAGATAAAAAATTATGGTTTAAACGGCTTCGCACTTTCTTGCACTTGAAAGACAGACATCCTTGTTGTACCAGCGTAGCATAATTTAGCGTTTTTAGCGGCTTCCGTTGGAATTTACTGAATTTATTGTCGTTGATGCTATGGGGTTTCTTAGTTTTTATGTATTTGTTTATATTTGTTGATTTTTTGAAATCATATTGTTAAAAAAAGAAGAATCTCATGACTGTTAAAAAATAATTGAAAAGAGAAAATTTTTTACTGAAATGTCTACTTTTTAATGGCTCCGCCACTTTTCTCGCTCATTTTTTAAATTTGCAACTTAGCCTGGTCTTCTTTTCGTAAGGTAGCATTTTGGACATTATGCGTTTTCATAAAAATTTTGTGAGCGGTGTATTTTAGTTTTTTTCTCTCTTCTTTTAGCATCTTCGCGTAATAACAGATCCCAATGATTTTCAAATGTGGCCCAAATGAACGTATTTAAGCGTTCAGTATAATTTTATCTGAGTTATTTTATAAAAATTGAAAAAAATTTTAAAAAATTCAGATAAAAGCTAATGATTTTAATGTCTTCAATAATTTGTGTTTTGGCAAATTGTTTGTTATTTTTTGAGTTTTTTTGCATCTTTAGTCCGTTCCTGGGCTTATTCTAACCAGAATCAGGTCCTATTGGATTCATATTGTGTAAATTTATTGAGAACTATTTCGTTAAAAGCCAGTGAATTTCAACAGTTTAGAAATTGTTTGGTTTAGAAAATGTTTATTGATTTTTGAGTTTGGCCTCAATACTTCCTCGTTTTGTTGACTTGTTACCTAGTATCATTAGGGAAAATTTCCATCTGCTCCTCAGTTAGGAAAAAGTCTATTTGTGTAGTAAAGGTCTTATCCGATTGCATTTTGACGTTGTTACTAGGTGCTTTTTAAATTAGATATTTAGTTTTTGCAGAGAAATTTTTGGTTTTGCTTATTTTGTTGTGTTTTTTTTCTTGTAGTCTTTTGTGTTACAGATCTCGTGAGCGCTTAAATGAGGCATGGCATTATGTAATTCATTTAGTATGGCATAATTTTGTTCACTTTTAGTGTAATTTCTTTTCAAGTTATGAGTTTTCTTAAAAAAAGCATTAATTCCAAATTACATTTCACGCCACAGAATGAATCATTTCTGTGTTCCTAATAGACGAAAGGCGATGGAAAAGACTAGTTCTGGTTTCACAGGGAACCTCATTGTTAAAAAAATAATTCCTTTTCTATGTGAGAGCTGTTCTTTAGAAAACTTCATATAATTTTTGTTTTTTTAAGTCACCTATAGACTAGTCGCTTTTCATATCGATGTTCCGTTAATGACCAACCTCATTTGCATAATTTAGCGTTTTTAGAGGCTTCCGTTGGAAGCTAATGAAGTTAATGTCGTTGATGCTATGTGGTTTCTTGGTTTTTATGTATTTGTTCATATTTGTTGATTTTTTGAAACTATATTGTTAAAAAAAAGGATCTCACTCATGGCTGTTAAAAAATTATTTGAAAAGAGAAAATTTTTACTGAAATGTCTACTTTTTAGTGGCTCCGCCATTTTTCTCGCTCATTTTTTAAATTTGCAATTTAGCCTGGTTTTCTTTTCGTAAGGTAGCATTTTGGACATTATGCGTTTTCATAAAACTTTTGTGAGCGGTGTATTTTAGTTTTTTCTCTCTTCTTTTAGCATCTTTGCGTAATAACAGATCCCAATGATTTTCAAATGTGGCCACAATGAAATTATTTAGGCTTTCAGTATAATTTTATCTGAGTTGTTTTATAAAAATTGAAAAAAATATAAAATATTCAGATAAAAGCTAATAATTTTAATGTCTTCAATAATTTGTGTTTTGGAAAAATGTTTGTTATTTTTTGAGTTTTTTTGCATCTTTAGTCCGTTCCTAGGGCTTATTCTAACCAAAGTTAGGTCCTATTGGATTCATATTGAGTAAATTTCTTGAGAACTATTTCGTTAAAAGCCAGTGAACTTTAACAGTTTAGAAATTGTTTGGTTTAGAAAATATTTATTGATTTCTGAATTTCGCCTCAATACTTCCTCGTTTTGTTGACTTGTTACCTAGTCTCATTAAGGAAAATTTCCATCTGCTTCTCACTTAGGAAAAAGTATATTTGTGTAGTAAAGGTTTTATCCGATTGCATTTTGACGTTGTTACTAGGTGCTTTTTAAATTAGATATTTAGTTTTTGCAGAGAAATTTTTGATTTTGCTTATTTTGTTGTGTGTTTTTTTCTTGTAGTCTTTTGTGTTACAGATCTCGTGAGCGCTGTAATGAGACATGGCATTATGTAATTCAATTAGTATGGCATAATTTTGTTCACTTTTAGTGTAATTTCTTTTCAAATTATGAGTTTTCTTAAAAAAAAGTATTAATTCCAAATTACATTTCACGCCACAGAATGAATCAATTCTGTGATCCTAATAGACGAAAGGCGATGGAAAAGAATAGTTCTGATTTCACAGGGAACCGCACTGTAAAAAAAATTCCAATTCTATGTGAGAGCTGTTCTTTAGAAAATTTCATATAATTTTTGTTTTTTTAAGTCACCTAGAGACTAGTCGCTTTTCATATCGATGTTCCGTTAATGACCAACCTCATTTACAGTCAAATGAAGCCAAATGAACAAAAAGTTTGTTTTCTAGGAATTGGTCATGTTTTTTTGGCTTCAATTCTGAGTTTTTGTAATTTTTAATGATATTTTGATTTTTCTTGAGGTCTTACTAAATTGTTTGGGTCCTATTGCATAGACTCATTGAATAGACTCTTTGAGAGGACAGCTAACTGCTCGTTAAGTCTTTAAATTAAAAAAATTGAACATTAAACGATCTTAAACTTATTCCACTGAATTGTACGTCAATCTCAATAATAACAGGACACTCTTCTTTTCTACTGCAACCACAATTAATCTCGTTAGCGGTTTTATCTTCTAACTATTGGTTATCTGACTTCAAGGCCACAGGATTTTTGAAAAATTATAAAACATGGATATTTTCATTTTCTCGATTCCTGTTGATATCTTATCACAATATCCTATTTTTGATGGCTGCCATTAGATTGGAGAAGACTTTCAATGGATCATAGATAAAGTTTTCAGATAAAAAATTATGGTTTAAACGGCTTCGCACTTTCTTGCACTTGAAAGACAGACATCCTTGTTGTCCCAGCGTAGCATAATTTAGCGTTTTTAGCGGCTTCCGTTGGAAGCTAATGAGGTTAATGTCGTTGATGCTATGGGGTTTCTTGGTTTTTATGTATTTGTTCATATTTGTTGATTTTTTGAAATTGTATTGTTAAAAAAAGAAGAATCTCACTCATGGCTGTTAAAAAATTATTTGAAAAGAGAATTTTTTTTAAAGAAATGTCTACTTTTTAGTGGCTCCGCCACTTTTCTCGCTCATTTTTTAAATTTGCAATTTAGCCTGGTTTTCTTTTCGTTAGGTAGCATTTTGGACATTATGCGTTTTCATAAAACTTTTGCGAGCGGTGTATTTTAGATTTTTCTCTCTTCTTTTAGCATCTTCGCGTAATAACAGATCCCAATGATTTTTCAAATGTGGCCCAAATGAACTTTTTTTAAGCATTCAGTATAATTTTATCTGCGTTATTTTATAAAAATTTAAAAAATATAAAACATTCAGATAAAAGCTAATGATTTTAATGTTTTCAATAATTTGTGTTTTGGCAAATTGTTTGTTATTTTTTGAGTTTTTTTCATCTTTAGTCCTTTCCTAGGGCTTATTCTAACCAAAGTCAGGTCCTATTGGATTCATATTGAGTAAATTTATCGAGAACTATTTCGTTAAAAGCCAGTGAATTTCAACAGTTTAGAAATTGTTTGGTTTAAAAAATATTTATTGATTTTTGAATTTGGCCTCAATACTTCCTCGTTTTGTTGACTTGTTACCTAGTCTCATTAAGGAAAATTTCCATCTGCTCCTCAGTTAGGAAAAAGTATATTTGTGTACTAAAGGTTTCATCCGATTGCATTTTGACGTTGTTACTAGGTGCTTTTTAAATTAGATATTTAGTTTTTGCAGAGAAATTTTTGATTTTGCTTATTTTGTTGTGTGTTTTCTTCTTGTATTCTTTTGTGTTACAGATCTCGTGAGCTCAGGTCTGAACATCATGTGCGAACGCACAATAACGAGCATCCTTGTTTTCAGATGTATGTTGAAATTTCTGTGGTACGCGCAATCTCACGCGAGTGGTATTGTTACATTTATATTTTCAGTACTGGCAAGAAGCAGGCTGCAATTGGCAATTCCAAAATCAAGTTTCATGTTTATAGTTCTTCGGTAATCAATCGTACTCGTAGTACCCCAAAAAAACTTCTCCAAACAAAAGATAGGGGGTTGAGAGCAGCAGCAAAAAGCAAAACAAAAATGAACCGGAAAGTGATTGATCACTGATAGATGCGGCTCCATGCATAATAGTTCTTGACAACAGCAAACGCAATTTTTTCCAGAATCGAGGTCGAATTTGAACCTAAATTCCAATCAGACTTTTACCGTCCATGAATAGAGCATGCAAGCTGGTTTCACCTAGTTGAGAGGATAAAGCAATGCGTTTTACCCAGAGTGGCGTTATGCCACCTTTCAATTTTGATGGTCCTTATAATTTGCCTAACTTAAATAACTACACAATGAATGTGAATTGAAGCTTAATACACCTTGATAAAAACAAGCATGATATTGTTATCAACCCTTGCAAAACTTGAAGCATCTTGCCAAGAACTTGAAATGCCAACATTTCATGGTAAATCTTGATAGATAAGTTTGGTAAGATCTTATCAAGATAGACCAAGAAAACCTCTTGATAGCTGTTGACAATTCTTTTTTGATCGGTGCTCAATGTATCTCGTCCCCAGAAAAAAAGAATTCTCCTGTGAACTCAAAAAATAATGTGAAATTTAAGGGGATCATTTGCAATTTGGAAACTTAAGTTTTAAAATCACATTTTCTTCAAAATAAAACTTTTCATCGCAAAATAAAGGGCACGTGACATCCCTGACCTTACTGTGGACACAGTTCAAAAAGTACGAGTAACAGGACGCTTCATATCAAATATTTTATAAGTTTCAACTTCAAAACAGTCAGGTATCTGCATCAAAGTTACAGTAGTTTACTTGATATAAAAAAATTATCTTCAAAAAGTCTAATTTCTATCTCCACAGCCCGAATAGGCATAAAAACAACAACAAAAAGAAACAAAATCTTCTGTTCTAAAAAAAAGCAAAGTGAGGGTAAAGCTGATCACTCACACTTCCCAGGCTTAAAGACCTACATTATTGGAATATATTTTAGATAGCGCAGAAGTACAAGCGACGTTACTATTTTGAAAGTGCAACACAAATTGTATTAAAATTGGTTTTATTTTCGGCTTTATGTAATTTTGTTTCAATCAATCTCAACTTTTTGTCCTTAGTCGAAAAAATGAGAAAACTTCAAAAGATCATTTCTAAAGTATTAAGTAGCAATGCCTAAAGTGTTCTCGGCCAGTTATTTGGCACATTTTGTTGCCGTGGTGACACATCAGAGGGTCAAAATGCTTTATGTCAGACTCTTTAAAAGTTTCATTTATTAAAAAGATTTTTGTATTAACAGTTTTCTACCTGGTTTAATTGGTTCTTTAGAAAGAGTTTTATCTCTATCTACTCTCGCACTAGCAAACAAAACCTTAAAAAAACAACAAATCGGTTTTAAGTCTTGATCGCTGTATCTTCAGCCAACAAAAGAAAACAAAGCACCTTCCTGTGAGCTCGAAATACACAGTGAGAGTTAAGCGGATTAGTCAAAATTTCTGTAAAAGGTGTGTACCTTATACATATTGTTATGGCAGCTCACGATTCTCAGCAAAACCCATTCTGTGCAGGTTCTCGAGTTTCTCGCCGTTTTGGTTCCTTTTTGAATCCAATCGACGGATAATCTCGTCGAAGATAATAAAGCCACTTAAAGTATTGCAACTTTAAATTTGATTGAAATTAAGAATATCTCTAATGCTTTTCAACCTAATGCTGAAGTTTGTAAATCATAAATCAAAAGATGTATTGTTGCTAACCGCTTTAAGTGTAGCTCAACTAACTTCTCAGAGCCACCAACTCTCTCAGCAGACTCTAATGATTACAAAGAATTTAAGTTTGAGCTTTCTAAACAAAATGTTCACATCAAATAAAAAAGATAAAAATGTAAGTGACACCTTTTTCGGTTGTTCCTGATTGGTTAATGTAACAAAGTGATTTAGATCAATTTTAATGATGTATATGTCAAATAACTGCGCAAAATAATTGTGTTGACATAAACAATTATGTTATTTTACGTAGCATAGGATACCTTCAAAAAGCGGCAATTGACAGTAAACATAACGCTGTAGTTTCATATAAACAAAATTTTTTGAATTTTAGCAAATTTTAGGAGAAAATATGAACTAGCACCTTTCACAATAGAAGCGTTAATAGTCACACAATTAAGTATGACGCAATAGCGTTTTTTGTGTCCAAGAATATTTTAGAGGTTAACCTAATCACGTGCTATGATTTTAATGCTAACCAGCCGACTGTTAGAAAATTCCTTTCCCGAAATCGGGGGATTGACTACTATGGAGTGGCAACTTGTAAACAGTTCCAATCTTCGTTATTTTTGAGTGTCCTCAAATTCCAAATTTTCTAAGTCTCAAATGTCATCTTTTGCTATCTGGTGGTTCTTGCTACTCTTTAGACGTGGTGCCAACGCAAATCCAACTCGCATCCTCTTTAGAGTTTCATTATATCGGAAACAGAAGCCTTAATTGTTGGTTAATAAAAAAGAGGAGCTTAATTTTGCGACAGCTCTTGAAGAATCTTGATAAATTTTAACAATTTGTTTTAAACCATTTGAAATTGTGCTAAATCCTACTTAAAGGGGTTTCCTATCACTTGTAATGTCATGGCTCTTACAGTGGCATGACAAGAGTTCTTACAATTTTCGCCTCCAACTTCAAAGAACCATTCTTTTACCAAAAGTGCAAGATTGCACAAAGCCATCCCGTCAAGGTTCAGGCGCAAAAATGGAAAATTTGACAAGCAGAGCAAAACATTTCTTCGTAGCTTTTAGTTTTAAAAAGATTGACACCAAACAAAATTTTGGACAGTACGAAAGAAAATTAAAATGCAGGGAATTGAACAGTTTGAACTGTTTCCTTTCCCCTGCAGACTGTGGCGCTGCATAATTCTTAATCGTAAAAAATTGAAAGGATTGTCTCACCTGTTCGACCACGAACTATAATCATGGCTAATGCACACAAAGGAAAACACGTTTTGTTCACACAGGAAACGGAAATAGTTCTGAAAAATCTGTTCCCATCCGTTCTGCAAATCTTATGAACGTTTTGTAAGGTCAAATGAACAGATGCAAATTAAAAGTTTTCTTCGAACTACATGGGTTATTGACTTCTGGTTTGTCGTTTTCCTGGTCAAGTTCAAAAACTTTCCTTATAAACTAACGGAAGCTGATTTTCTGACAATTCCTGCTAAAAGTTGTTAATTCGTGCTTAATCATATGAATTCCTGCTAAATCTTGATTAATCCTGCTTCTTAGTTTTTACAAATTAATATCTTGCCATATCATGGTTAATCTTTTCTGTTATCATTCCAAAACCTTGTTCCTTGACATCCATGCAAATACTCACAAATCTCGATATTTTTAAGGTGAGTACCATGTCAAGATTTTGGCAGGATTTACCAAGATTTATTATGTATCCTATCAAGGTGTAATAAAGTTGCTGTTCGCATGTTAAAATTAGAAAAACCTAAAACCAGATTTCATATGATACCTAATTAATGCTAAACCAATACCCAATTTATCAAAAAAAAACTTTTTTTATGAAGTTGTGGCACCATTGTGGGAAGACTTGACAAGTCTTGGGTTAAGTATTGAGCACAGTTTTTATTGTTAGCTTGCTTTCGTTCTGTAACGAAAGAAGAAGGCCGCCACTTGCAATGCATTGCTCTATGCTTGTCAAGTCAAAGTCAAGTCTTCGCCAAGACTTGGAAAATTTTGAGTCAAGTCTTGACATGACTTCACAACTCTTGAGATTTGAGATAAGACGTGATCAGTACTAATTTGTCAATTCAAGACGTGTATATCACTGGAGAAGTACTGATCAAGACTTGAATTTTGTTTCGGAAAAGGAAACAAGCATAGTTCCAAAATCTTGTTACCTTTTGTTCTTCAAATCCACTAAATTGAACATTTTCTAAGGTCAAATCAACAGACACAAAATTTTTTTTGAATTACCTGGGTCATCGTCTTCTGGCTTGTCGTTCTCCATGTTTCTGAAGAGATCCTCTTTATGCTTTTTAAGCTTCTTTTGGTAGAGGGCAACTGAGAGCCAGGCACAGACGACGTACACACCAGCAAATACCAACACAGTAATGTCCACTGCCTCAAAGGTCGCCATAGTACTTCAGGGACACTGTTATCCAGGGTTAGACCTCAACTTATGGAAAAGTCATCCATGCTTGACCAAAAGTGGATGCTCTACTCCACAAAGTTTATGAAAAAAAAATTAAATTCGAATCAAGAAAATTTTTCCGCTCGATTTTAATTAGTTGCTAAACCGGGTACTTAATAGTCACAATATTGACTAACACCCACCCACCGTAAACCGCAATTTTCTTACATCATTTTGGTGAAAGAATTGCAATTTGATAAGTCAGAGTCTAGACCTGGGATAGCTGAAGACTGCGATGACAAGAACACCAGAAGGTGAATTGTTAATGTGATTCTCTTCAGCGGAACTGTTTGTCTTCTTAAACTGCTCTGTTGATAATAAATGAAGATTGCTCTTTGGAAACTTCACTTCGACTTCACTTCTCCAAACTAAAGTTAATGTCATTTAAAAGAACCTATCTGCTGTATCTATCTGCAGCTTCTAAGAAAACTCTAAATACTTTTGAACAAACTTCGTTTCTTTGAAAAAAATGCTATGAAACCTATCAGTTAATTTAATGTTACAGTAACAGGCTGTTGAATTTCACATTACTGAGTTATAAAAGCTGTTACAATTTTTATATATTTGAACACTAATTAACTAACAAAACTCGGCAGTTATCCTGCTCGATCTAGCAAGATTATACAAAACCAAGCCACAATTTTGCAAGCTTATTTCAAGATCTTGCAAGATAGCTGGCTTTTGCATGATTATATATAATTGACCCTTTGGCCACATGTTAAATAGTACCGCTGAAATTAATACCGATAATTCGAAAAGTTATAACTTTACAACTTCTCGATACGGCGTCTTCAAAAGTTTGTAGTCAAAAGACTTTCATAAAATCAAAGTTTTAAATAACATAAATTTTAATTAAATCCTAAAAGGTAAAACACAAGGCAAAAAAATATATTAAATATTTCAACCTGTCGCTCTTGTAATTCTGTTACCCAGTTCCGATAGTTGAGAACTCTGCATGCAGAATTCATAATACCACTAAGATGACTAATGCACCCGATGACATCTGGCCGCTCTCTAAAGCTTAGTCCATTTCCTGCCCACTCTTAGATCTCAAATTGAATTAACTTTTGATTGAGTTATTACTTGCTCTAGTAATATGAAAAACACCATATATTCTTAGCAGAGACGGAATCAAATCCACTTCAGCCTGACCGGAACGCACTTGAGCGCCTCATCAAAAACAGCAGTTGGGTCGGTTTAGATTGTTCAGAGTTGGCAAACATTCTTCACGAAATCCGTCCCATAGGTCGAGCACAGTTGACTTTAAATGCTCGAAGGTTTGACTATAAACTGATAGCACGCGCGTTCTTAAAACACATTACTAGACCTTGTTTTGTGAATTCCTCACCCAACTGTTTACAAAATTAATTAAGTAAAAAATCAGTGTGCAGCTCTATGAAAAAAATGAATTGAAATAACTCATAAAATTTTTTAAACAAATTTAAAATATAACTAAAACAAGACAGGCCATGTAAACAAACAAACAATTTCCTCTGAAGAGTCTCCGAGGAATAAAATAATTAATTTAAGAAACATGCTGAATTTTTCATTCAACTCCAGGTTTTAAAATCAAACTAATGATTTTTTGAGTTATTGAAATAAGTAATGTTTTGAATGGAAGAAGAGAGCTAATATGAGCCGTACTAGTTGGTTTATGATATTGTATAACTACTGCAATTTTGGTATGAGATGATTTACGCAAAAAAACAGATAGATGGAGTCAGAGGATGGGATAACGAATCTCTCACGGTCACATAAAAAAATGGAGTTACATTTGTGTTTGTTGTGACACAATTTCTTAAGCATCTGACTACAGTCCTACTTAAGCAAAAGTACTCGGGAGTATTTGGACTCAAGTTATTTTTCTGGGGATGTTTGTCCGAGTATCATTTTTGCTTTTGTGTTCATGTGATATTTTTTCCGCTGAGGAGATATCTTAGTAAACTGTGGCTTTTTTGTGAAAACTTTAATGTGACTTTTCTAATGATGCTGTGTATCTTGCCTATTCTGATCTTCTCATATTCTGCTAACCATCAGTGTAACGTTGGGTTTCAGAAAAACTTAGTACTCATAAAATATTATCCTTTGAGGCCAGTGTGTTTATGTCTATAATTGTTTATTTTTTTGCCATATTTGGCCATGCGTGGAAATCATTGATACATCTAAAGTATCTTTGATAATTCCTCTAATCATTATAATTGGCCAGAGACGTGTCAATCTCTGAGTAACGGCCGCTCTCCTAACAAAGTCAAGGGAAACTTTACACCATCCAGTTCGTTTCAGCGGTTTCAAATCTGTTCGGATAATGTGTTTTTGCATAAATTTTTTTGATCTGCACTATCCGCTATACTGTAGATTACCGTTGCAATACTTGTTGCTCAATTAGTCACAATAACTAACTGCTCAGCTTTGCTGTATAACAAACTTGTTTCTCTCAGAATAACAAAACAATTCGGCACAAAAAATCAAATTTCCGTTGAATCGTTGTTAATCATTCAATTTATAAAACGGATTTAGGAAATCTAATTCTAACATATTGTAGCACTATAATTTGGCTATGGTCATGCAAAGTTTCAGCGTTCAGTTTCAAAGATTATAGAAAAAGACACACTTAATGTAACTATAACTGAACAACAATAAAAATTTTCTAAGTTTAATGTTATCAATTCTCTCTGTTGGTTTCAATTACACCAATTTCGAGCTAGAGAAGTCTTCGTTAACCACAGGAAAAGGAACTAACTATACAACTCTATTTATGCTGTTGTAAAGGTAAAAATTGCTCTTCTGATTGGTTGTAGATCAATATGTCGTAAAATTCTCTCAATACACTGAGTTTGGGTTTCGGGATACGTTGTACGGTGCCCCGCACTCTCTGAGTTAAAAGGAAAATTGCAAAATTCATCGAATCTGGCATAACAGGATGGGTATCTCTTACTCCGTTTGAGCTCAATTTGTGTGATTGTGAACATTTGAATACTTGACGTTAATAGCGTAGTTCGAGTTTGAATTTCAGTTTAATTTCATTTATGACAATTGCGTACTAAAAATAGTTACTAACATTAATGCTGAAATAAGTGAAAAAATCCGTATGGCTTCAACAGAATGTAGAAATGAATTTCGCTTTTCATGCTATTCTTGCTTTGCTGCTTGAAATGGTTTTTACTCGCTATTCAGTTCAGTTGTTGAATTAATAAGCTCGGCCTACACATCGCCGGCACTATTTTCCATCGCGAAGACATCTGTTCCAGGTAGTACTGGGGCAAGATTCAGTACTGGTCTCTTGTACACTCCGTCGTTTATTCGAACTATCGCTGATCTAATCACACCGTCAGACCCATCGATGGTCTCCATAACTCGATCTAGATTGTAATATCCATGCTTATTTCTGTCTTCTAACAACCGAACGGGATCGCCTCTTTTAAGGTTTTCGTTCGTCTTTGATCGCCATTTTTGCCAATTGTTCAGAGCTGGCAGACTTTCTTTACAAAATCTGTCCCATATGTCGAGCACAGTTGACTTTAAATGCTCGAAGGTTTGACTATAAGTTGATAGCCCGCGCGTTCTTAAAACACATTATTAGACCTTGTTTTGTGAATTCCTCCCCCAACTGTTAAAAAATTAATTAAGTAAAAAACCAGTCTGCAGCTCTGTGAAAAAAATGAATTGAAATAACTCATAAAATTTTTAAAACAAATTTAAAATATAACTAATGCAAGACAGGCCATGTAAACAAACAAACAATTTCCTCTGGAGAGTCTCCGAGGAATAAAATAATTAATTCAAGAAACATGCTGAATTTTTCATTCAACTCCAGTTTTTAAAGTCAAACTAATGATTTTTGAGTTATTGAAATTAGTAAATTTTTGAATGGAAAAAGAAAGCTAATATTAGCTGTCCTATTTGGTTTATGATATTGTATAACTACTGCAATTTTGGAATGCGATGGTTTACGCAAAAAACAGATAGATGGAGTTAGAGGATCGGATAACGAATCTCTCAAGGTCACATAAAAATGGAGTTACATTTGCGTTTGATGTGACACAATTTCTTAAGCATCTGACTACAGTCCTACTTAAGCAAAATTACTCGGGAGTATTTGGACGCAAGTTATTTTTCTGAGTATATTTGTCCGAGTATCATTTCTGTTTTTGTGTTCTTGTGATATCCTTTTCCCGCTGATGAGACATCTTGGCAAACTGTGGTTCTTTTTGTGAATAATTTGATGTGACTTTTTTTTAATTATGCAGTGTATCTTACAAATTCTGATCTTCTCATATTTTGCTAAAAGTCAGTGAAATGTTGGGTTTCAGAAAAACATAGTACTCATAAAATATTATCCTTTGAGGCCAGTGTGTTTATGTCTAAAATTGTTCAATTTTTTTGCCATATTTGGCCATGCGTGGAAATCATTGATACATCTAAAGTATCTTTGATAGTTCCTCTAATCATTATAATTGGTCAGAGACGTGTCAATCTCTGAGTAACGGCCGTTCTCCTAACAAAGTCAAGGGAAACTTTACACCATCCAGTTCGTTTCAGCGGTTTCAAATCTGTTCGGATAATGTGTTTTTGCATAAACTTTTTTGATCTGCACTATCCGCTATACTGTAGATTACCGTTGCAATACTTGTTGCTCAATTAGTCACAATAACTAACTGCTCAGTTTTGTTGTATAACAAACTTCTTTCTCTCAGAATAACAAAACAATTCGGCACAAAAAATCAAATTTTCGTTGAATCGTTGTTAATAATTCAATTTATAAAACTGATATAGGAAATCTAATTCTTACAAATTGTAGCGCTATAATTTGCCTATGGTCATGCAAAGTTTCAGCGTTCTGTTTCAAAGATTATAGAAAAAGACACACTTAATGTAACTATAACTGAACAACAATAAAAATTTTCTAAGTTTAATGTTATCAATTCTCTCTGTTGGTTTCAATAACACCAATTTCGAGCTAGAGTAGTCTTCGTTAACAACAGGAAGAGGAACTAACTATACAACTCTATTTATGCTGTCGTAAAGGTAAAAATTGCTTCTCTGATTGGTTGTAGATCACTATGTCGTGAGATTCTCTCAATACACTGAGTTTGGGTTTCGGGATACCTTATACGGTGCCCCACACTCTCTGAGTTAGTAGGAAAATTGCAAAATTCATCGAATCTGGCATAACAAGGTGGGTGTCTCCCACTCGGTTTGAGCTGAATTTGTGTAATAGTGTGAACATTCGAATACTTGACATTAATAAGGTAGTTCGAGTTTGAGTTTCAGTTTAACTTCATGTATGACAACTGCGTACTAATAATAGTTTTTAAAAATTAAAGCTGAACTTGATGAAATTTGTATGGCTTCGACAGAATGTAGAATTGAACTTCGATTGTCATGCTATTCTTGCTTTGCTGCTTGAAATGGTTTTTACTCGCTATTCAGTTCGGTTGTTGAATTAATAAGCTCGGCCACCACATCGCCGGCCCTGTTTTCTGTCGCGAAGACATCTGTTCCAGGTAGTACTGGGGCGAGATTCACTACTGGTCTCTAGTGCACTCCGTCGTTTATTCGAACTATCGCTGATCGAATCACACCGTCAGAACCATCGATTATCTCCGAACTCGAGCTAGATTGTAATACCCATGCCTATTTCTGTCTTCTAACAACCAAACGAGATTGCCTTCTTTAAGAGTTTCGTTCGTTTTTGATAGCCATTTTTGCCAATTGTTCAGAGTGGGCAGACATTCTTCACGAAATCCGTCCCATAGATCGAGCAGAGTTGATAAACTCTGCTCCGTCCCATGAGTCGCGCGTTCTTAAAACACAGTACTAGACCTTGTTTTTAAATCCGTACTAGAACTTGTTCTTAAAAACACAGTACTAGACATTGTTCTTAAATCCGTCCCATGAGTCGCGCGTACTTAAAATACAGTACTAGACCTTGTTTTGTGATTCCGAACCCAACTGTTTACAACAAAAGTAATGAAGTAAATAATCAGTGTGCAGCTCTATGAAAAAATTGAGTGTAAACAAACGAACCATTTCCTCTGGAGAGTCTCCGGGGAATAAAATAATTAATTTAGGAAACATGCTGAACTTTTCATTCAACTCCAGTTTTTAAAGTCAAACTAATGATTTTTGAGTTATTGAAATTATAAAATTTTTGAATGGAAAAAGAAAGCTAATATTAGCCGTCCTATTTGTTTTATGATATTGTATAACTACTGCAATTTTGGAATGCGATGGATTACGCAAAAAGCAGATTGATGAAAATAGAGGATGGGATCACGAATCTCTCAAGATCACATAAAAAATGGAGTTACATTTGTGTTTGATGTGACACAATTTCTTAAGCATTTGACTACAGTCCTCGGGAGTATTTGGACGCAGGTTATTTTTCGGCAGATGCTTGTCCAAGTATCATTCCTGTTTTTGTGCTCTTGTGATAATTTTTTACGAGCAAAAAGTTGCCAAGCAAGAAGTGATTGGGGGTCCATACTTCTGAGTCCTTAACATATGAACTGACTGGATTCAGAGGTGTTGCGTTCAATGTCTGCTCTACGATATACATCGTAGTTGAAAAAACGTCTCTGTGACTGATCTGTTTCTCAACACTGCATACATTGCTTTTTTGCGGCTGCTCATCAACCGTTCTCATACTCCACCAAAGTGAGGTGCTGTGGGCGAGTTGAACTTCCATCTGATTCCCCGTTGAATTAGATGATCTTCGATTCCTTTTTTGATCCATGCCGCAACGTACTCTGCAAACTCTCATTCATCTCCAACAAAGTTTGTCTCTTTGTCGCTGATGATTGTACTTGGTTTGCCTCTTTGTGCAAAAAAATCTCATAATTGCATTGAGATCACCAGACAACTATCAAGGAACGGGCCAAAGCCGTCGACTCAAACATTTGTAAAGGCAGTTGAAGCATCTAACCGCTCTCCGGGTAGATTGGCCATTACTGGTGCTTTTGTTTGTGCTCTGCTTTTTCTGCAGATAACGCACTTTATCTTAACTGATCTTAAGGAGTTTCGTATAACTGGGATTCACATCTTCTGCAGAAAAATGCTTCCTACAAGTTTAGTGCCCTCGTGTTGATTTTCCTTGTGCTAGTTTTGCAAGAATAATTCAACAGCGTGACGTTTCCAGTGTTTCGTGCTTTACATTGAAGTCCAATTGACTTTTGCCTATTCTTCTTTTCGGGCGAATTAGTACTTCTTCGTCTAGGAACGGAGAGAACTGTAGCATTTCGCAGCTTTTTGGAATTTCTTTTTTAGCTTTCAGAGAATTCATCTCTTTACCTCTATTAAATTTACTGAATCGTTTCCACTGGATAACAGCTTTCTTCTCTTGAGCTTTTACCATGAAGACTGATTAGTTTATATTCTCTTTACCTAAGGCAAATATTAGGTTCACTTGCTCTGGCCATTCATTTTCTGGTTGCCTCAAACAGGCCGGCCACTGAGCCACTCATTTCTCCTAAGTTCCTCAATATTGATCGTTCTAGTGCCAATGTCGGCTAGGTTGTTGATACCGCTCACATGCTTCCACTGTGAAACATCAGTTTTTGTAGTATCTCAGCTACTCGACTGGCCACAAACAGTTGTTGCTTACGATGGGAACTTTTTATCCACTGCAATACTGTAGTTGAGTGTGACCAAAAACTGCAACTGTTTATCGCCATTTCGTGTTCCTTGACTATCTGTTCCTTCAATCTCACTACCATAACTGCCGCTTGAAATTCCAGTCGGGATATTGAAAGTTGCCTCATCGATGCCAGTCTGCATTCTCCAATAACAAATGCTAAAGCAGCTGTGTATGCTTTTGGTTGTGAACGTAGATAGTACAATGTACATATCGTGTCTACAGATGCGTCAGCGAACACATGAAGTTCTGTTTTATTCCTCTCTTTGTTGATGAATCTTCTATCAATGCTCGCTTCAGCCACAATTTGAAGTTGTTCTCTCTATCCTAGGAATTCCGATTCTTCAACAGGTTCCACATCGTTGTCCCAATGTTGTCCATTCTAAGTCCGGTTGCCTCGCAGAAGTCTTCCCATGTAAAAACTGAACGGAGCAAACAATTCGATCGGGTCGAGTACTGAAGATACGAGTTGCAGAATCTTCCTTTGGTTTATGAGTGCTTTAACTTCCTTATTCGTTTCTCTCCACATTTGAAGACTGTCATATGTAACGGTTCATTGTAGTCCTAGCCCTGAAGATTCCTCCGTATTGGGTTCCACTTCGACTTGTTTCGTGTTGCTGATTGACTTCAAATCTTCTGGGATTGCTTCGGTTGTTGCTTATCCACTTCTTCAATTCAAATCCCTTTTGAGAGAGAAGAGGTTTCAGTTGATTGAAGTCCTCAATTGCTTCTTTAGGTGTTTCCACCGATTTGATGAAATCGTCCATGTAGGCGTTTTTTTGTATTGCCTTTGCTGCAATTGGATACACTTCTTCGTTGTCCAGTCCCACTCGCTTGAAAACATAGTTTGCACAAGTTGGAGAACTCTTAGCTCCAGATACATGACGCTGATATTCGTATATCTGAACAGGTTTATTAGTCCTTGGGCACCATAAGAACCTAAAGTAACTTCTAACCTGTTCGGGAACTTGTACTTGTAGAAACAACGATTCGATGTCAGCTGTTAGGGCTGTTGGTCCTTCACGGAATCTGAATATTGTTCCAATCAACCCATGTAGCAGATCAGATCCGGCTAGTAGCTTAATATTTAGGCATACCTCTTTATGCTTTGATGCAGCATTGCCAACCCGTCTTACTTTGCCAGGCTTGTTCGGGTTTAGCACTGGATGGTGTGGCGAATAACATTCCTTCCCGATTTTGCCTTTCTCTTTGGACTCGTCCAATATCTTTACGAATCCCTTTTCTACATCTGTATCTATTGACTGTTGGTATAAACTCTTCAGATTTGGATCCTTCTGGAATCTTCGCTCCAGTGAGTAAAGCTGACCCAAGGCTGAGCTGTAGTTGTTCGGTAGGTTTGGCTCTGGTTTACTCCACTTCGTACCACTCGCCTGTGAACTTCATCGTACTCTCTAGCATCCTTTGTGCCTGCAGTCCCTTCTTTGACTGACCGACGACGTTGATTTTGGAAGCATAGGTTTCTATGTCCCACCAAGTTTGGATATTCTCAGCCACTTTCAGGTCTTCTGTGAAGGCAAAATGAAAGGCATTTTGTCTTCTTTTGCCCGTCATGGGTCTACTGACTACCCCTCCTAGCTCTGTTAGAACTGCTAAAGGTTCATTTCGTGTTCCTATCTTAAAGTCAATGAGCATTGTAACTCAAAAGAATCTTGACCAAGGATGATGCCAACTTCCATCAAGTTGAAACTTTTTTCGGGTAGAAAACTCAAGTGATTAAAGCTTTGCTTTAGCCTGTTGTAGTTGTAGTTTTGATTCCCAAAGAGATTGAGGGGTGGGCAGACTCTTCGACTGAAACCACCTTTGAAGGTAGTCCCTTATTTTGAGAGGAACATTTTCTGTCTTCAGATCCTTTGTTCCTGTGTTTGCCATCTATGTTGAGCGTCAAATCACTGCCTTGGACTTGTAACTCCTCTTGTACATTTTAATCGCTCAATGAAACCGTTGATCCAATATCGAGGAAAGGATATGTATTCAGCCTGTTGCCACCGGTCTGTATATGAAAAAACTCTTTACTCTGGTTTAATGCTACTGCGCTTAGTTGATTGCGTGACTGCCCTCGTCCACTTGGTTTTCTGAGTGTAGCAGTCTGTTGTGCTTCTTGATGCATCCATTGATGCCGCACAAATTGGCATTACAATCTTTGATTGCAATTCCTTTGCCTAGACATCCGTAACCTAAGCGTTGTATCCTTACTGCTGCGTACCAATCATTCACACTCACTTTCCTGAATAGTGGACAGTTCCAATATTTGTGAATGCCATCGGCTAGCGGACAGTGATCACTTTACATTTGCTTCGTTTCTTTCACGTTCAAACAAGAACTGAAAATCGATGTTTTTGAGAACCGTTTGTCTCTATTTGTGCTTCTTCGGTCTTCTTCTCTTTGCTCTCCCTTGAAAGCTGAAAACCCCCCATTGCACAAATGCCATCCTAGATAGCCATTTTTCAAACATAATCAGATCAAGCCAATCTTCATCTTTATCTTAAACATAGAACCACAACTTCTCTTTGTGAACCTGAGGTAGTTTATCTACTGCCATATACAGTGGCGAGCTTGATTGCAGATCACCAATCTGCTTGTACTCTTTGAGCACAATCTCATACTGTGAAACAATAACTGAGAAACTGATGTGACCTGTTGAGTTGTGAGGTTTCACCTGACTTGCTTTGCGAATACTCTCCTGTTTTGCATCAATAATCACATGAGGCCGTGCAAACTTCCTCTCCAGTATGCAGAACCATAGAACTGTCCTAAATAGCCCATCCCAGAGGTTGCTGACCTTGCCTTGCCTGTCAGTAAATTGTTCAGACGGCTCATCATCTCTCAGTCTGGTATTGGTGGGCGTTGATCCACTGTTGATCCAATGAACATACCAGACCAATCCGGCCATCCGAGGGGTTTCCGTCGATTTTGTTCAACTTCAGTTTTGGTAGAATACTGCTACCTGAGTAACCGGTGTTGTATCGTAGACAAACTCTTGGGAAACCTCTTGGTCTTCGACAATTGAGGAACGGTCGCGTGAACAGCGATATCGTGAGAAGTGACTATAGCTGTTCACTTCGGGGGTTGCTTCAAAGCAAAATGTTGACCGATCCGGTGTTAGATGGTGGTCGATCCTACTGTCCCAGTCTGAGGCGTCTCTATTCTTTTGGGTCCAGTTAAGCGTGATTTGTCTCGAGCACTAGTTGATTGGAAACGGAGATCATCGTTCTCTAAGGCTGTTCTCTTCACTTTGCGCTCTAGCTCACGCTCTTCCTCCAGTAGTTGATGCTTGGTTTCCAGTTCTTTCGTTTGCATTTCCAGCTCTAGCCTCTTCTGCTTAAATCTTTCGTGTTCTTGTCGCATTCTGGTTTTGAATTTGATATCGAATTTTTTCATCCTTTGCTTTACTAAAGATGTTTCCGAAACATTCTCCGTCTCATGGCTGCTTGCCGTTGCTCCATTTTGCACTGTCTGAGCAACCAGGTTGTCCATGGGGTAATTGTTGTTACTCTCACTATCTTTATTTGCTTGAGTTGCGTTGCTTTGCTCTGAATTTTTGCTGGTTGCCTGCCTTTGGTTATATATACAAGACAATGATAGTCCAAACATGCTTTGCACTTCCTTGTTTCCTTCAGATGTAATTCACCGAAAATCGTTGAGAAGGGTGCAAGCTTGTTTTGACTCTTCAGTTGCTCGGGTATTTCTTGCTCTAGCAGGTGAAGAGTCTGTAAGTAGAGTACCTTTAGTTTGTTGGTTCGATCTGATTCTTCAATTATTTTGAAGCCAATCGGCGTTTTAGTGTTAACTTCTTACGCTAACTCTTGAAGCTTCTTGCCGTATCTGTGAGCTGTTGATTGAAAATCTTCTCTGCTGCTTTTGCTTGCATTGCCTCGTTGCTGTTTGCGTTTGCTTTGCTTTTTTCCTTTGAGCAGGGTTCGCACTTCAAATTCTTTTTTGTATTGCACTCTTCTATTCGCCTCGCTGGCCTGTTGCTGTTGATTTGTTTGATTTTTCTCTGGGGTGTGCTTTCGGCACTTTCTTTATCAGTTTGGTCAGCAGTTTGCCTTTCACTGTTCGGGTCGGTGGACCAAATGTAATGGCTGCTCTCCTATCAAAGTCAAGGGAAATTTAACACCGCTCAGTTCGTTTCGGCGGTTTCAAATCTGTTCGGATAATGCGTTTTTGCATTAACTATTTTGATCTGCTCTATCCGCTATAATGTAGATTACGTTGCAATACTTTTTGCTCAATTAGTGTCAATAACTAAGTTCTCTGCTTTGCAGTATAACAAAATTGTTCTTCTCAGAATAACAAAACAATTCAAATCAAAACAATCAAATTTTCGTTGAATTTTTGTTAATAACTCAATTTGTAAAACGGATTCAGGAAAACCAATTCCAACAAATTGTCTCACAATAACTTGACTATAGTCATGCAAAGTTTCAGCGTTAACAAACTTAATTCTCTCAGAATAAAAAAATAATTCAGACCAAAAAAATCAATTTTGTGTTTAGTTCCCGTTAATAACTCAATTTATAAAACGGAATTCACACAATTTGTAGCCCTATAACTTGGCTATAGTCATGCAAAATTTCAACGTTCTTCTTCGAAGATTATACAAAAAGACACACTTAGTATAACTATAACTGAACAAAAATGATAATTTTCTAAGTTTAATGTCAGCAAGTCTTTCTATTGGTTTTAATAACACCAATTTCGAACTAGATTAGGCTAAGTTAACAACAGGTGGGTGAACTGACCATGCAACTCCATTTATACTGCCGTAAATGTCAAAGTTGCATTTCTGATTGGTTGTAGATCACTATGTCGTAGGATTATCTCAATACACTTGTCGTAAGATTCTCTCAATACACCGTATAAGGTATCCCGAGTTTGGGTTTCGGGATACCTTATACGGTGCACCGCACTCTCTGAATTAGTAAGAAAATTGCAAAATTCATCGAATCTGGCGTAACAAGATGGTTATCTCTTAATCCGTTTGAGCTCAATTTGTGTGATTGTGAACATTTGAATACGTGGCAATCATAGCGTAGCTCGAGTTCAAGTTTCAATTTAACTTCAAGTATGGCGATTGAGTACTAATAATAGTTACTAAATATAATTGTAAAACAAAGTGAACAAATCTGTAGGACTTCGATAGAATGTAGCATTAAAGTTTGCTTGTTATGCTATTCTAGCTTTGCTGCTTGAAATGGCCCTGAGGCGCTAGTCAATTTGGTTGTTGAGTTAATAAGCTCAGCCACCACACTCTGAACAATTTCGTTTACTCTGAATGCGTATTAGGGGAGAAGTCTTTGTTTTCTGAGATTTTTACGGAAAATGCTGCTGTCATGTCTCTTTTCTTGTGATCTCCTCTTTTTTAATTCTTATGAATACCTCTATTGTTTCTACTGCTGTTTTTAACGATTCTCTGCATTTGCTAGTTAATAACACTGAACTTGTAAATCAGACTTCCCTGAGTTGTTTTTCTGTAATTACTTGCTTTTCGGCTCTCAGTTTCTTAGTTTTGATTTTATTTATCCAATTGTGATGTCATGCCGCTATTCTGCCGTTTCAGTTGACTTGTCGGACTTTTAAAGTTATCTGTTAGATTAAAAATTTGTTTACCTTTAAAAAGCTAAGTTTGCTAAAGTTTCACGAATTTTTTGTTGCCGCTGACTTTTTCTAAAACTACTTTTTTCTTTCACTGAGCTTCCTGTTCCTGAAACTGTTTTAACTTTGATATTGTTGAGCTCACGCTGAGCTCATTTCTTCAAACCATTGTTTGGGATAATTAACAATCTTCCAATATAGGTAATTGTTTGTCTAATCCTTGATTTTGCAAAACCGTTATTTTGAAAGGCTTTCTTTCGAGAGTCTGATAACATAGCGTCTTTTTCTTGCTCGTTTTCGGATTGTTCTTCCGTATTTCTTTGTCACTAGATAGTTCTGATTTGTGGTCAACCAATATTTTGTTGTCTTTGCCTTCAGAATTTTGTTCTAGGGCTCTGCTTCTAGCATCCGTTCAATTTTGTCCTTCAGTAAACTACTTTTAAATTCTCCCAAATTTCTATAGTTGTAACATTTTTAGAAAACATCAGTTGCTGTTCGTGCTCCAAGCAATTGCTCTTTTCCGTTTGTGCCCTCCCCCCAGCTTAGTGGGTGCATATTATTTGCACCCTCCCCCCCCCCCCCCCCCAGATTTTTACATAATGATTTACCATGAAATCTTCGCCCAAAAATATGCATGAATTGTGTTGAAAACTAATATTCTGAAGCAAAGCCAGAAGTTCCCGTAATTTCTTTTCCCTTGTAACTCTTTATTTTATATCAATTCCGCAATCAAGAATATCTGGAATATTCTGCTGAGCTATCAAACTTTGTGGTCAAAATTGTTTGCTGTCCCGAATTTTGTCAAAAGCTTACCTCTCATTCAATCTCTGGAAATCTGTTGTGTGACTTAAAGAACTGAAAAAGTATGCACAAAATCAATACTGAAACAATTTTAGAACAAATGATTTTGAATCAGACTAAATTCATGGCGGCAAATAACTTTTGAAAAGAAGAACTGATCAAATAGTTCCATCTCTTTACAAAATCTGTTTTAAACTTAATCGGATGGTTTGCAGCAAAGACTTTGAATTAAAAAGCAAAAAATGGCAATTGTTTTAGAAAAACTTAAAACGAGCGTCGAATTTTGGTGTGTTTTTCTCTGATCATGCCTATTTGCACGGCAACGGCAAAAAATAAACAATATCTTTTTTTAGTCAAAATTACTCAACATGGGCCCTGCATTCTCTTACTCCAGTCATTCTGAACAAAAATCAGATATTTTGAAAACCTAAACTTTTAACGCCCGCAGAAAAAGGGAACGCAGGTAGATTTTACCAGGTCTAAAAACTGAGAATTAATTATTTAGATTGATTTCATTTCAGTTTTATTTGAATTTCATCTTTTGGAGAAGTGTTATAGCCCGGGTCGAGGTTTTTGGGTAAATTTTCGTAAGAAATGCGGTGAATGCGGTGAATTTTCGTAAGAAATGCGGTGATTGCGGTGAATGCGGTGAAAAAAAATAATTCACCGCTTTTCACCGCATTTCTTTCAAAAATTCACCGCATATGGTTTCCAAAGTTTACTCAATCTGATTTAAATTCACAAGAATTAACAAACAAGTAAGTGACAGTTGGCGCAGTGGAATAAGCATTGGAAGGCATGCAGGAGGTCAGAGGTGCGAACCCGTGTAGGGACGATTCTTTTTTGTAAGAATACTGAGAACGCGGTGAAAAAAAATAATTCACCGCGATTCACCGCATTCACCGCAAAAAGATGTAAGAAATACGCGGTGAAAATTATTTTTTTTTTCACCGCATTTCACCGCATTTCTTACGAAAATTCACCACCAAACCTCGACCCGGGAGGGTTGTAAAAGTTCGGGCGAAATTAGCCACTTTGTCGCTTTTCTTGACAAAATTCAGCGCCAATTTCGGTTACTTTTTTATTTTTTGAGCAAGAAGATTCCGAGTAATTTCATTGGAGGGAGACAAGGGTAGATTAATGTGTTGAACAGATATCACTATTTGCAGATTCTGGTCAAATTGCGCTTATTGAATTAGTTGAAAAGTTATTCTGGGACAGCTCATTTAATTCTAGTTAAATTTCCGTCTACCAACTAATCATATTAGAGTTGCCGAAAAACTAAGTGATTTAGCTATAACAGCAGCTAAGATTAGTAAATAAGATCAGATCTCTCCAAAAATTTCCAAACAGAATTGTATGAGCTGAACATCCGTGAGTTTACAAAGAGCCGAAACGTTCGTCAAATGGCATTTCGGCCTGAAATCTTCTGAAGCACTTTTTCCAACAATAAACGATTTCAGACGTTTTCGGAGATGTCATTTGACGAACTTTTTATCTCGCAAAAAATCACAGCCCCGAAGTGATGACGGACAGCAAAAGCAAGAAACTTTGGTTGAACTAAGAAATTTTCATGGCAATCGAAGTCAGTTTTTGTAATAAGAAACTCGTTACTTGCTTGAGTTCATCTTGTATCAAGTAGTTTTCCTTCGCAGTTTTGTTATCGGGCTTCAACTGAAAATAAAAACGAGTTCTCCTCGACGAAAAAGCTACGTACACCTTCCACTTAGATAAATTTTAAAAACTGCGACAAAAAGTAGATAATACAACATTTTGAGTTCAAATAAGAACTCTGGTAACAATTAAGTATATCTCTAGCTTTTAATTAATTAAAAGACGTTTGGTTCAGATTTGAAAAAGTTTCAACGAGTCAAACTTCCGACACTTTTTAGACACAATTCATTTCTTTTTCATTTACAGCATTTTTTTCAAAGAACTGCTTATTTTTGGAACTGTTGCTCCAAAATAGCCCATAAATTTTAATTTGGCTAAATATTGGAACTATTTGCTGACCATTCCGGTACCTCATGTTTCTTTTCTATGAATAAAAATGATGTTAATTTCTTATTTGAAAAAAAACTTAGAAAATAATGAAAACGCTAGTTTTCTTCCTAATATTTAAAAATTTACATTTGTAACAAAAATCATAGGCTTGTCTGAACATATTGCAAACAGTTTGCGCCCATCTGATTGTACCGAGCCCCAAGTTATTACTGATTGCGTGTTAAAACTTTTTGTATTCTTCTGCAAGAAATCTTGTTACATCTCTTCAAAAACTTTTCGCTGGAGACACTTTGTAAAAATACTTCGCTGGAGACTCCTTGTATCTGATACCTGTTTGGTTTTCTGGGCGCATGCCGTGTACTAAATCTTGAGTTTAGGCGGAGTTGCTTTTTGTCTATAAAGACGCACATTTTGAGAATGAGTTTTTTGTGGCTGATATTTACAGAACAAAGCTGATTGACCATCATTCCTATGTAAGCGGAGAACAAAATAAGAAAAACTAATTGTTCAAGACGACCAGTCTGTTTGGGTTTGGGTTCGAAAGCTATAGATTAAAAAAGCGTTGATGCAGAGCTTAATTAATATTCAAAAACTTTGAAATGAGCTTTTATCAGTTCTAAACGGCCGACAAAAATATAGGATATAGCTTAAAACAAGGAGGCTCGGTAATGTGCGATGGCACATAAGGTTCCGACCCGCTCATCCACAATTTTGGCATAATTGTCTACCAAATGAGGAACAGATAGAAAAACGCAAAAATTATATTTTGGGAATCCCAAAAAACCCAAGTAATTTTTTAAAAAATTGT
Source organism: Convolutriloba macropyga (assembly GCF_964194025.1). Classification (NCBI taxonomy): domain Eukaryota; kingdom Metazoa; phylum Xenacoelomorpha; order Acoela; family Convolutidae; genus Convolutriloba; species Convolutriloba macropyga. The sequence continues at coordinate 59,964,589 of NC_134469.1, forward strand.
GGATGAACGAAAAGTTAGCCTCCAAAGCAAATAACTCAATGGAGTAAAAATTGATGAATTAGATTGCTGTCATATGCCAATATTAAGGAAGTGAGTCAATGCGAACAGCAAAATAAAAAAAAAACAAAAAACATTAATTACATCAAAAATTTAATAAATTCAACATACCGTCAGATAAATCTAAAACTAAACAAAATAACTTATAAATCACCAGAAAAGATATGGGACCAACCCATAAAACGGTTTGGTTACTATTAGACAAAAAAGAATAGAATTAGTAAAGTTAAAAAGTTCCCTTATTTTTTTTAAACAATTAATTTAAAAGTGACGAAAACCATGAGAGATTAAGTAAATATCCCAAGTTTACGATTACCATTGTTTCTTTAGAAGGGCATTAGGACCTGCCTTTATTCAATTTTTTAAGCGGCTAAAAAGAATACAAACAAAAAAATACAATTGAAACTTGCCAGAATGCGCTGTTAAAAGCGCCAAGCCATATTTTGGCCATCAAAATTTATTCGATTGCGCCTTTTTCAAACACCAAAAATGTATTGTGTGGCCCTTCATTAGTGAGACTAGGTAACAAGTAGACAAAAAAGAGAAAGTGCAAAATTATGTCATACTTTTGATTTTTCGAAACAAAATTACATCCAAAGTCATGAAAGATATTAATTACAAAATAAAATATTTAAATAGGGTCGTTTATTCATCCAAAGGAAGCCCCTGATGGGACCTGCAGTTATCCAGAACATGTCTTACATCTACAAAAAGAACGTCAAATGTGACAAAAATCAAATTAATTTACTTTTTTTTGTGAAAAACCGGTGTCGGTCATAGTCAAACCAGTAAGGTCATAACGAATTCTTTAAAAAATAGATTTTGGGACACCAATCCCTTTTGACATCTTCCCTTGACACCCATAAAGCCATAATTGACCTGTAATTAACGAGATTAGGTAACAAAAAGAAAAACAAAAAGAACAAAGTTGCGAAAATATAAAATTTTTTTTGGTTTTGGAAAACGATAGCTTTCAAAGTCATGGAAGCCGTCAGCTATCTACTAATATCAAAATATCGGCTCATTTATTCTTCCATGAAAAGCCAAAGTAAACTATCACTATACAGGAAATTTCATACGACCGAAACGACCAATAAAAATGACAGTTAAAGACACAATTAAAAAATTCAATTAATTTCTTCAAGAAAGAAGTGTCGAGGCCGTTAAACCGATATTCTATATCTTTCAGGATTTTAATATGTTCATTTGTGTCTGTGTTTGAACGCTAATAATGTGATATGAGAACTGTCATCAATGTGATGTGACAAAACTAGAAAACGTGAAAAACTGGCAAATATCTAAAAACAAAAAAAATCTGAAATCTAGTAGTATCAAAGCCAGAAAACAATAACTTCAGGCTTAAAACCGCAATTGAGACTACAGTTTAAATCAGTAGAATGAAGAAGCATTCTTTCTTTGCTGACACTAAGCTACAAGTTGACCAAAATAAGAAAAAAAATAGAGGAAAAGTTCATTAAGCCATTATTTATTAAAAAATCAATTAATTTTAAAAAAAGTCGAATTGACCATAAATTTCAAGTAAAAAACTAAATGCATTAGCTTGGAGCTGCTTAGAAAGCCAATCGGAGCTATCAATCCTGAGCTTTGATTTGATATGTTCTGTTCTTTATTAATAAAAAAAGCGTCTTTTTTTTTCAAAAACGACCGACTGATTACAATCCGAATTCTTTTTGTATTGTAACAGTCCAAGATTGGCCCAAAACTAGCTCGAATAATGCTTATTGTTCTCCAGGAGCAAATAATTTTTTGAATGTTTTAGATATATAAAACTTTCTAGTTGAAAACTCAAAAACAAATTCTGCATTTTTGATAACCAACGAGTAAAGTTAGCAAAAAACGGCAAAGTTTTCATTACAGAGCACTCTCAGTGGAAGTTGAAGGAGAAATTGCCCCCTTCTGAGTCTACAAAGATTGTATTAGTGTTGTTTCGTGGTGTACTGCCGGAAAATTTTATCAAAGTGGACTAAAGTAGCTTAATTCGTGCTGTTTTTGATGAAAAAGGCTGAATTTTGATATATTTAGCCAGAATTTTTGACCAAGAAATTTAATCAAAATGATCAATAATGCGTGTTGTCTTTAAAAATAAAATCAACGACACTATTCTTAAAAAATTTTATCAAATTTTAGCAAAATTGACGAAAATTTAGGCAAAAATTCCGGAAAATGTGAATAAAACAACGTGAATTCCCTCTACTTTTCTCAGAAGTTTAAACCTCGATAACTCCCTGTAGAAAACGAAAATAAAAAAATCTTTTTTAGTTCCATTTTCTACGCTGGACGAGCTTTCTAATGATACTAGTCTCAACTCTCTACGATGAATATATCGATCGGCGAAAATTGACTGAACAAAAAAAACCCGTTTGAGTATATAGTTCCTCCTCCCTCAAGAGGGGTCGGAACAATTAGAGCGACCAACGTACGCGGGATAGGAACAGCTCACAAAAGACAGTATAGCATATTCCCTAACGGTGGAGGTACAGAAGTACAAAATACTACATTAGGCTATGTTCAGATATCAAAACAAGCAAACCAAAACAAAAAACAGCGGAAAACCACAAGACAGACATTCATTCCCAGTTCACATAAATTGATTATTTTAAATTTACTGAAAAACTAATAATCAATTTCCAAGAGCAAGAGTAATTTATTGGAGAACAATTATTTTTCAGCCGTTTTCTGAGTTTATTTTTAAACCTAAAGAGGGCAAATTAAGAACCAGTAATCCTCTACTCTGCGGTTCTGAAATTGAAAGTTGTGTTGGGTTTGTTGTCTTTTTTTGTTTTTGGGTACAGACTGTCGGAATTTTTTCTCCGATTTCTTGTCCGGTTCACATCTTGCAACGACTACATAAAACAACAACACCAACACCAAAGAAAAACAAAGCCCAGACAAAGACACCGCACAAAAACGGTCAAATTCAGTAATAGTTTCCCACTTTAACCACAAAGGCATCTAAAACAAAGCAGCATATCAAAATTATAAACAATGAAAAAAAACTTGAGATAATATGAAAGTCAGGAAAATCTCATCCCGACGTTAGAATCAGATTGAACAAAAAAACCAATTCAATTTCACAGAGAAATGAACATCGCGTCAGTTAACAGAACTCAATCGACTGGAGATAAAATCTTTAACATAGGTGACAAAAAATGTGACCAAAGAGTTCAAGACCTCCTTGAAGACATATATAAAATTGAGGAGGAGGGACAATCGAGCAATCAGAGGATCAAGTGGATATGAGATATAGGAGAGCATGTTAATCTTACAACTGCTTTAGCACTAAAACAGATAAGCAGCTAGTTTTTTTATTTGCATTGAATAGCATTTGGACTCTCAATACGATTGTGGAACTGCCTAAACTGGGCAGTATTTCATTTTGTAGAAGACAAATATTGTACTACTTGTTTCGACCAATACAATGTTTCATTGGAAGCATCAGCAGGTTGGTTGCAAACAATCAATAGTTGCTGGTTCAAAATATCTTTTGAAAGCAGACGCAGCCAAGCTCCTAACTTCTCAACAAATAAAATAATCAGCGAAAATTTTATTTCATAAAACAAACTCTAAGAAATTGCAGTGAATACAAAAGCTTAATTTAACAGGCATGTGTTCCTGGTACATTATGAGAAACTTGATGTTAAGGACCAAAAAGAAACAAAGCCCAGACAAAGACACCGCACAAAAACGATCAAAATCAGTAATAGTTTAACACTTTAACAAAAAGGCACCTAAAACAAAGTAGCATATCGAAATGATAAACAATGACAAAGAAATTGAGATAACATAAAAAACAGGAGAATCTCATCCCGACGTTAGAATCAGATTGTCAGATTGAACAAAAAAAAACACTCAATTTCACAGAAAAGTGAATGAAGTGAATATCGAGTCAGTTAACAGAACTCAATCGACTGGCGATGAAATCTTTAATATAAGTGACAAAAAATGTGACAAAAGAGTTCAAGACCTCTTTGAAGACATAAATAAATTTGAGGAGGAGGGACAATCGAGCAATCAGAGGATCAAGCGGATATGAGATATAGGAGGGCATGTTAATCTTTCCAATTGCTTTAGCACTACAACAAATAAGCAGCTAAATTTTTTTATTTGCATTGATTAGCATTTGGACTTTTCAATACGATTTTGGAATTACCTAAACTGGGCAGAATTTCATTATGTACAGGGCAAATATTGCACTACTTGTTTCGACCAATACAATGTTTCATTGGGAAGCATCAGCAGATTGGCTGCAAACAATCAACAGTTGCTGGTTCAAAATATTTTTTGAAAGCAGATGCAGCCAAGCTCCTAACTTCTCAACAAATAAAATAATCAGCGATAATTTTATTTCATAAAACAAACTCTAAGAAGTTGCAATGAATACAAAAGCTTAATTTAGCAGGCATGTATCCCTGGTACAATATGAGAAACTTGATGTTAACGAAAACTGAAAGATGCTTCGATATCTAAAGGAGAAAGTGAAATGGCGCTGATTGGTTCTCGGCAACAATGGAAAGCCTTTTGAGAATCGACGCATATTTATTGCGTTTTCTTTAGCTGTTCACTCAGGGACGCTTAATAATTGGGAACTTTTACTACTGGACAAAACATTTTTTGAATTGTAGAATGTCATCAAACAAAGTGCAAGCGCTTTTGGAAGTTTCATGCAGCAATTTGAAATAAAATTTAAAAAAAAAACCCGCAAACAGCCCAAAAACTCAATAGTTTCATTCGCATATAGCCACCTCATTGCCTACAAGGAGTGATTGTTAGGATAAAAATAATTAGATTTGGCAATTGCAAAAAAAAAAATTACATTGAGTACACAACTGAGCGTGGTTGAAGAAGAATGACGTTGCTTCAGGTGTCTGCGCACTGAACATCAAAATAAACAAGGCAACATTTGAATTTTAAGAGGAGCAACAAAAAACGCAACAATCAGCTGCATTTGAAAATTAAATTGAAGTAAAAAACAAATTCAGCAGCAACACCGAGCATCTCATTATCCAAAGCCGCAAACACTCAAGAATCAAAAACAACCAATTAAAACATAAAAATTTAAAGCAGCAGCAGCGGAGAATGAAGAGCTGGTTTTTCCACCCCATGCAGTTGTACCATAAAAAATCAAAAAACAACAGAAGAATTGGGAACTATTCTAGATTCAGGATTATAATTCAACCTCTGGCCAGGGAACATTTTTAAGATGTCAAAAAACCTACTTAAGCCTAAAAATACAAGTAGCTGAGAAAACTTTTATGAAACATTTGTTACATTTGAGATCGTCATTTCTTAAATTCTTTGAAAGACAAGTATTTCAAAGTTAAAGTGATAAAAAGTACTAATGGCATCTTGAACAGTAGTTAGTGCTATTTAAAAAAATCTACTTTACAACGTCTCTTTCATTTGAGTTTAATAATTCTGCAGACAATATACCTGAATTGTCTTTAGTTATAATTTAATAAGGATGATTTTGAATTTTTAACCATGAATAATAAAAGTTGACAGGTTATTAAAACCAAGACAAGAGCGCTTGAGTTATACTCATCGCTCTCAAACAAAATTTGTATTCAAGATCACTGATTTGTTAATTAAAGTAATAAGCCGACAAGAAAAAACTTAATACAGCAGTTTTAGATAACCACAAGCTGTTGTTGTTGTCGTTATATTTGCGCAATAAAAAGATGAAGATTATATCTGTTAAAAGTAAAGTATTTGTGTTCAAGATAAACTTGACTGAAGATCATCAACTCTCTTGAGCAGGCAAAATATTGAACTATCAAATATTTTAAGTAATTTGCTCAATTTAACGAATCAAATACTTTAAGTTATTCGCTCATTTTAAAAAAAACAGCAAAAAAGTTTTCAAGCTTCTCAGAAAACAACGGAAAAGGAATAAGTTTTCTGCTCTGATGCATAAACAAATTGGTTCATTGCTACTTTTCCCATCGAAACCGATGTTGAATGACGGCTTTAATAAAGATGTGTAGTATTGTCTTTTTAAAAAAAAATTCCTTGAAGAAAACCAATTGTTTTTCCTGGAAAATCTTAATTTCCCCGTAGGGAAAATAATTGTCTTGAGCCTCTTTCAGCGGCATAATCACCATCATTCTTTTACTACTATCTTTATCAGTTTTTAGATTTCTCTGCCTTTTGAAAATGGCTCTTTGTCACAATTGCTCAAAAAATTGAACAAAACTCAATTTTCACAGATTGCTCCTCGAGTTTCACAACCACCTGGTCTCATTAAATTGCAGTCGACCAAAAAATTTTTTCAAAACCATGAGGGAATCTGACGTTTAAAAACAGTTTCGTTTTTTTATTAAAGTCAAGAATCTCCCAATTGATGCACTATTTGCAATCGTAACGCAAGCAGATTTAGGTTGGTTAAGAATTGAATTACAGTGAGAGCGAGAAACAACCATTCTTGGCTACCAATTGCTTTTTAAATTAAAAAGGTTTTTTGCACTATCTAAACAAATCCCTTAAGACAATTATTCATCATATTTTTATTTGTTACTCATTTTTGATTGGTTAACGAAGCAAGTGATAAAAGTCAATTTATCCACAGTAAACGTTAAGTAACTGCACAATCAGTTCTCTTCTTGACAAAAGGAAAGATAATACATACGAAACACTGACTGTTTCATATTTATGAAACTCTACTATGAATAGACAACCAAAAGGTTACATAACTAACAAATTGAGAAAAATAAAAAAAACTGTATAAGAAAGAAAAGTAACTTTGCACAAAATGACTGCTATCAGCCCCAATTGTGAATATAATGCAATTCTGTTTATTGTGCCAATGAATAGCCTAGACATAACGCTAACACGTGCTAAAAGCATTGTTCACTGATAATCTCACTTCTCAAAGTCGGGGATGTACAGAATTTCAAGCCCAATTAGCAAGTTCATTAGTTTAAAAAATACATACCATGATGCATGCAAATTTTCGAAAAAATGTGTATGTTATTTCAAAAAAAATTTCTATAAGAAGAAACCAATTTCTATAAGAAGAAACCAAAAATTCATCATACAAATTATTTAAGACCAATATTTTTTGACAACTATGAAACTAATGTGGTGCATTTGGATGTTTCGTACAGAATAAACACCAGTTGCTGCACAAATTTTACTTTCATGGGATTGCTCAAGTTTCCCTGTTTTTATATTTGAGCTACTTCTACCATCTTACAATTACCATCTTTCAGCTTCCTCAGTTCAAGAGAGTTTAAGATGAAATTTTTGAATGAAACAATGCGCAGAAATGGAAAAAGAATTCAAGATTTTTCTAATTACTTGAGTGTAAGGAAAAGAAAAAGGTTCGATGGTTTGTGTCATTAAACAGAAAAATATATAATTTAGATTGACCAATGAACTTGATAAATAATTGATGTCTTTATTTAACAATTGTTTGTTAAATGTAAATATTACACCATTGTGATCGTAAAAAGTATATGTGTAATATACATTGGTCACGAACAGAACAAGTTGTTATCCAATGACCAAACAGAATCAACGATGAGATAAATAACAGTAGAATAGTGGGAAGGACTGTGCAATTAAGTACAAAAAGTTAAACTTTCTTATTGCATAGGTCAAAATTTCCTCTAGTTGAAAATTCGTTGTTTACTGCTTTGCCTAATTCAAAAACAACGTAAAAAAAACTCTGAAAGCGAAGAGAAAAAATTTCTTGCTGTATTGTTTTACGGTGGGTTTTTCATTAATTCTCTGGGAATTTCAAGTAAGCGTTCTGATTAGCGGATTTAGCAAAAAAATTAGCTTAACTCTGAATGAAATGCAAAATTAAACGGAGTCAAGAGCGAACTGGAGTTCCTATTCCATGACGCAAATCAAAATAGAGGACAACATCAATTAACAGAGACGGAAAATTTTGACGGAGAATTTATTAAAACCCCTGTAGGAGATAAACGCTAATTTAATGTCCAGATATTGTTCGGTTGATATATTTCGATTGATATATATATGGTCTCCATGCACAAGAAGAGTAATTGCATAAATACTAATGAGAGCAACCACAATTAAGTTTCTTGTCCTTAATTCCTAATGGCAAACAGTCCATTGGAATCTGTGAACCCAGCTGAGAAGTCATTTTTGATTAAAAATTATTTATTTACTTGAGTTCATTCTTTTGAACGCGAGTTTTTTAACCTCAAAAACCTGCGTAACCCAAATCTTCTCTTTTTTGAAAATACCATGGTTAGTTTAGCTAGTCATGAAGAGGTTAAGCTCAATACAGCATATTTCAACCGTTATAAAATTGAAATAAATGTCACGTCTTGGCTTATATGTAATCCATTTTTAGTTTCTTTAATTCTTGGAATTTCTTTTGTTCTAATTCGTGCGTTTTCGTTTTGTGTCTATGTTTCTTGTTAAAGTCCGTAATTACTTGGTATGCTTGACTTCAATTAGGAAAAATTTTCGAAAGTATTGAGGTTTTCCGGGGAATGACAGAACGACCCTAATTTGTTTCTGGGGATTGGATACTAAAATTGCAACAGTATATTCGGGTCTTTCCCATTATAGCCCCCCCCCCCCCATGAAATTATAGCCCCCCCCCCGTTATGGTATAATTATCATGATTGGGGGGGGGGGGCTATAGGTTATCTGACCACTAAGCTGGGGGGCTATAATGGGCTATAATGTATTTTCTATTCATGATTTGATGCCGCTACTGTTGCTGTGGTACGCAAGACGATAAATTTTAGATTTCCATAATTGTGGCTTTCCAACTGATGCCCCGAAGCCATCCGCTTCAAGAAAAATCATTACATCCATGAACCTTTAAAAGAGTTCCAATGGGCTTCCTCGAGTTACTATTCAAAGGTCGCTTTGCCATTTTTCAAGCTACAGTTGCGCTCTCCTATTTTCCGTTGTTTGTTGTAGTTTTTCGTCTGACAGGTCTTTGCGTCCATCTTTATTCGGTTTGTTTTCCTCATAGTCTTCTTTCAAAGCTTTGTCTGATTGCAACACCTTTGACTCTAATTGATATTTCCATTTGATATTTTGGTTCAAACGTTGGAGGTCGTGCTTCGCCATAGAGCATGAACATTCTGAATAACTTTATTTATTTTCTTGGTCTTCAATTTAGTGACCTAACGAATGGCGACTTCCGCATTTTTATCAGTTTTTGTTTCCAGTGTTGTTTTTGATCTGTATCTATGATCTAGGCTCCTTTTTTTGAGTATGTCTTTTATCCTTTTTGTAGATGATTTTCTAACTATTTCTTCAGCTCATCAAAATTTTGATCAATGCCTCGGTACCGTTGTACTGTTGTATGCTGGCGTATGCATTATGGTTAAATTTATTGTCTTTTGGTTCATGTCCGCCGCGCACCATGTTATGAATCTGACTTGAAACCAAACCGGTCTAATAAAAAATTCTAAACTGACCATTCTTCACTACGAAAATGAGACATAAAATATGAATAGAAAAACAATGTCCTAGGTTTTTATCCAAGACGACAACACAGTACCAACCAGCATCGATTTCAGGAAAAGGAGACACCAACAAATTGAAACTGCTTAAAGCTGGGGGGGGGGGGGGGGGGCAAACGGAAAAGATCCTGTTAGTTATATGTTTTAGGCGCAGAAGCTCGGGAATTTCAGACAGGCAAGAGTGATTTTAAATTCCATAACAGACGCCCTCTAGCTGAGCGCTCTACAAAGTTCGCACAAAGTTCGAATCTTCGAATTCACCACCTCCCCCCTACCACGCTAATTTCAGTTGTGATAATTGCAGGGTCTTTCCCATTATAGCCACCCAAGCGCAGTGGTCATATAACGTATAGCCCCCCCCCCCCCAATCATGGTAACATACCAGAATGGGGTATATATTTTTTAAGTTTTAAGTTTGTAGTGTGGGGCTGTAATTTTGTTGAGAGGACTGTAAAAGGATAGACGCTAAAATTGTTTGCTAGTGATGATACTAGGTCATTTAATTAGTACGATTTGTTGGGAATGATACAAGGATCATTCAAAATATGAAAGTAAAAAGCTTTAACCGCTGTTATAATGTCTTGTAAAAAAACATATACTGTTTTTTCCATTGAGAAAAATAAACCTGCCCTTTCCGTGTATTCAAATTCAGATATCCAAAAACCCTCTCACATGATCATACTATCATTAGACTCTAAAACTAGACATTATTTGAGAACAATGTGTACGAGCTATCCAAT
>NC_134469.1:61241408-61300181 GCF_964194025.1 Convolutriloba macropyga
GGTGCCTTTGCCTCTGAAGTTCGGCCATGTGTACTGAGTGAGCATCTTGTACCGTGCGAGGAATGCATCGAAGGGCATGCTGAGGACAAAGCCACGCAGACATTTGAGAGTGATCTCCTCGAAGGCAGCCCTCTTCACTATATCTTCCACACTGTCAATTATATCTGAGAAACAACAAAGACTCATGCAAACAAATAAACAAAAAAACTGACACACATTAAAAAAATATTGATTGAATTAAAAAAAAAAAAAGACAAAAGTAATGCAAAATCAGACATAATTTCAAACAGGGAGATTTAGAAAACGAAAAGAGTCTTGAACATTTATTGTAGTGTTCAATTCTACATGCACTTTTTGGTATTCATTGAATTCGTTAGCATTGGAAACACAAATGTTTGTTTCAGTTTCCGCTGATTCTATCCAAATGTTCAACATTTCTTTTTATTATTGCTTTTTAAACGTTGTTTATGTTCTGAGCTAAATTAGCGATGGGAGGCTTTCAGCAATGGGACGCTCAAAGCTTCACCGAAATTTTGGCCCAGGGATATATTTTACACAGAAAGATAAGAGTGGAATCATATGGCAACCCATCTACCGTGGTATGCTTTCTTTAGAAGAATTTTTTGTATTCATTCTTCGAGAAGTTAGGGAAACCTCCCTAACTTCTCGAAGAATGAATACAAAAAATTTTTGTATTCGTAAACTTTTTAAATGCTCTCGCACTCTTAGCGACGTACGATAAATTTTCGGCGCAGTTTAGCTAACTTTGTAAGTTTTTAAGACACCTCATAATCTATAATCAACGCCAACTTTACATTAAGAGTTTTTCCAACAAGCGCTTAAATTGTGTTATTAATCACTTGTTGACTGTTTTTAGCCTCAATTTTCAATTTATCCATTAAACTTTTCCTTGATTTTGTTTTTCGACAAATTTCCTTTTACTAATTCAAACTTTTTCGAAGCTCCTCTATCGCTGTTAAAATGTTGAGAATCATTTGACCATTTCGGCCTCCTATGCATTGGTTGTTGTCATAAAATTATAATAACAAAAACTTTCATAACAAAGTTTTTATAACAATAATTTTTCATTTTTGTCAAAATTTTTAACGTTTTGTAAAGATTATATGACCGTTACCCAGGTTGAGGTGCCATCCGGAAGTGACCTCTGATCAGACCGTGCCAGACGAAAGTAACCTCTGATCAGACCATCCCAGACGAAGTTGACCTCTGATCAGACTAATGTGCGCTCAAAACACCGTGTGCGCTGAATGTGCGCTCAAAATGGTCTCTGATCATACCATTCCATCCGGAACTGATCTCTGATCAGACCCAATTCAGACCATTGTCCAGACGATTGTGCGCGTCAGATGACCTCTGATCAGACTATCCCGAGACCAAAAATGCCATTGATCAGACCATCTTCCAAAGATTTTCTGACCACCTCCAGACCATTGTCCAGACGATTGTGCAACCATGGCCCAGACGATTGTGCGCGTCAGATGACCTCTGATCAGACTATCCCCAGACCAAAAATGCCATTGATCAGACCATCTTCCAAAGATTTTCTGACCACCTCCAGACCATTGTCCAGACGATTGTGCAACCATGGCCCACACTAAACCCAGACCATTTTCCCGACAGTTGTTCAAGTCAGATGATCTCCAATCAGACTATCCCAAAGCAAAAATGCCACCACTATTCAGACACGTTTCTAGGAGAAATTTGGTCGGGTCAAGGGGCAAGTTTAAAGTGAACCAAATTATTAACCCAGACTTACAATAGTATTTAGAGATATGCGGAGAATTCATCTATTTTACCTGAATTACCATATTAAAAAAAGGTTCTGAATGTTCTTTTACATTTATTACTGAATATATTTTGAAAAAAAATAATGAATGAATATATGTTCAAAAAATCTATGGTTACATGGATTTAAAATGAATTATCATTTTTTCTTTTTAAATTCATTTAACTTCTTCACAAATAGATGTTCTTTATGTTAATTTTGTTATTTCCTAATGTTTATTTTAATCATCGAAAGGCTTATTGGTCAATGTATCTAATTTTAGTGAATTGACAAAAGTATTGTAGACAACGTATGGAAAATCAGCTCACTAAAAATAGATACATTGAACAGTAAGCATTACGATGATTAAAATAAACATAAAAAAACAACAAAATTAACATTAACAAGATCTATTTGTGAAGAAAAAGTTAAGTGAAATTAAAAAGAAAAGAGGATAATTGATTTTAAACCCATGTAACCATAGATTTTTTTAACATAGATTTTTTCAAGATATATTCAGTAATAAATATAAAAGAGCATTTAGATTCTTATTTCAATATGGTAAAACAGATAAAATAAATGAATTCTCCAAATATCTCTAAATACTATTGCAAGTCTGGGATAACAATTTGTTTAACTTTAAACTTGCCCCTTGACCTACAGTACTATTGCCCCAGACTTACATTAGTATTTAGTTATATGCGGAGAATTCATATATTTTAACTGATTTACCATATTAAAATAAGGTTCTAATTTTTTTATATTTATTATTGAATATATTTTGAAAAACTCCATGTTAAAAAAATCTATGGTTAGATGGATTTAAAATGAATTATCCTCTATTCTTTTTAAATTCCTTTAACTTGTTCTTCACAAATAGTTTTAATTACTCCTACTCAATTTTCAGAAAAAGTCTAAGAAGAGAGGACGTACTATCAATCAAAAAGAACTTTATTTGATAAGAAACGAAAAAAAAATGTAAAAAGAGAATTGAAAAGCTTACGATGCAAATTGTTTTGAATAACTCTAATTAGTAGTCATTTTTTTCTTAAATCGTTCACCAAGTAAGCTTTGTTTATTGGAGTTTTTATAAAGAAAATTTAGCCTTTTGGATAGGTCCGACGATGAAGAAAAAACGTTGTAGTTTCATCAACTTTCGTGTAGTAAGAATCCTCTGTATTGCTAATAACAGCTGCAAAAATTTCAAAATTTTGGTCATTTATAAAAATTTCTTCCTCTAATAATTTTTCAGTTAGAAAGAGATGAGACGCGTGTTCTAGCTCAACTTCTTGCATCTTTAACATTCTTGTTGAATATATTTATTTATTGATTACTTTTTGTCCAATTTGAAAGCAAAATTTTGTAAAAGGATAACTTTAAACAACAAAAAGTACAGTTGTTTCAAGAATTTTTCACTAATAACTTTTTATTCAGGCAATGTTTTGCAAAGTTTTTTCAGCAAAATTTGGCATTTTATTGACTCTCAATATGCAAAAAAAACTTATAATTTTTCTCCATTTTGTTACGTAAGAAGCCTCTGTAGTACTACAAAGAGCTGCAAATTTTTCGATATTTTGGTCATCTTTAAAAATTCTTCCTTCAAAATTTTTTTAATTAGAAAGAGTTGAGACGCGTATTATAGCTCATTTTCTTGCATTTTTAACGTTCTTGTTGAATATATATATATATATATATATATATATATATAAATATATATGTATATATATATTTATATATTAATTACTTTTTTTTCAGTTTAAACGTAATATTTTGTAAAGAGTAACTTCTATCAACAAAAAATACGGCTGTTTCAAGAATCTTTCACTAATTACTTTTTGTTCAGGCAAAGTTTTGCAAAGTTTTTATAACCAAAATTTAGCATTTTTATCGGTTCTCACAATGCAAAACAAAAATAATGTAGTGCTCTCCATTTTTGTGCCGTAGAAAGCCTCTGTAGTATGCAAATTTTTCGAAATTTTGGTCATCTTTAAAAATTCTTACTTCAATAATTTTTCAATTAGAAAGAGTTGAGACGCGTATTATAGCTCATTTTCTTGCATTTGTAACGTACTTTTTGAATATATATATATTAAATACTTTTTTCAGTTTAAACGTAATATTTTGTAAAAGAGTAACTTTTATCAACAAAAATTACGGTTTTTTCAAGAATCTTTCACTAATAACTTTTTGTTCAGGCAATGTTTTGCAAAGTTTTTATATCCAAAATTTAGCATTTCTATTGGTTCTCACAATGCAAAACAAAAATATTGTAGTTCTCTCCATTTTCGTGCCCTAAGAAGCCTCTGTAGTGCTACAAAGAGCTGCAAATTTTGCTAAATTTTGGTCATTTTCAAAGTTTCTTTCTTTAATAAATTTTCAGTTATTGTGAGTTAAGACGCGTACTATAGCTTATTTTCTTTCATTTTTAACGGTCTTTCTGAATATATATATATTAAATATGTTAAGTCTAGTTTGAAAGGGAATTTTTAACCTTTTTCAAGGGGTAGTCAATTTGACCAAATTCCGGTGTCTGGGGCTAAAATCGTCAAGATGAAAACCTTGTTAAAGTGCTATATTTTTATATGGCATCCAAGCCCGGTTCATTTTGAGTTCAGAACACTAATTTTTATCAGTTTTCGTTCAGTAGTTTCGGAGAAATAGCCTTTTTTTGTGAGTTTCACAATTTTGGTAACGTGTCCTTACATTCGGGCTTATACGTGGACTAATACATATGAAATTGCCGAAATGCAACTATTTATAATAGAAATTTTGAAGCTGTTTTTAATGATGTTCCCGGCCTCGAAAATAGATTCCGTTCAGTTAGTTGAACTCGCCTTATCAAGAGCTTTTCAACAATATATATTTCATACTACTTGAAATTTGAGCCTCCTTCGTCCTAGATCACCTGCGTTCGCCTTGTGAAATATTCGAAGTTGTCTGCAGTCCATCTGTTTCACATGCACATTAGGTGGACAGCAGAGAGGTATGAAGACAGCAGCAGACAGTACACTAGTGACTGCGAACAAAGGAGGACTAAATAGATAGCATGAAATGAGAATGTCAGATTGCTTATAGGACGGGTAGCTAGCTACATATAACACGGCCGGGTGATTCCGAAGTGCACTGTATGGGTATGGCGCTGTATGGGTATGGCGCTCTTCTGCGCTGAATGGCTGTTGGGCGCAGTTGTGCGCTGTATGTTGAGCAGATGTGCGCTGCAGCATTGGTTCTTTTAGTCAAATACACCTGTTTCAGACCAGAATGGAGGTTCTATTCGCAGAAGAAAGTGAATATGAGTTTAAGGAAACCACCCGAAATGATGAAGTGATAAGTCCTGGAGGCATAAAGAAGCAATTGATGTTAAAACGCATGAAAGAGCGCGAAGAAGAGAAAGCAACTAGCAAGTTCTTGCGTACTCCCCCGAAACCCAAAGACGAAAAGTACGCCCTATCTTTCAAGTTTCAAAACTATGTTGGAAACTGCTTGCCCGGCGAGGCTCAGGACAAAGTTTTCAATCTTTTCGAGGGAACAACGGATGTTAAATTGGGTAGATTGAGGCCCAACGATAAGCAAAACGACAAGACAAAGTACCGATATAACGGGTGGATCAATTTTTTTTCTGTTGGTGATTGTCATAGAGCTATGGAGGCTATACGAAACAACGCAGAAAAAACGAATGGGATGCAGATAGTGAAGATTGGAAAAGTGCGCGAACTGGTATGTGAGTTTTCAAAAAAGAAGAAAGAGCAGAAGAGAGTGCAACCTGCGAGTTGCTATAACGGCGATGGAACCAAACAACTGGTCAGAATGGTTAACTTTTCAATGAAACCAGCGAAGAATGACAAACCCATTGTCCAGCCGCACCCAAATTTTTAGATTTGATCAGCAATTTGTTAGTTTGTTTTGATAGTTGGAATTTGATGATGTTTGGAATTTGTTGATGTTTGGAATTTGATTCATTGAAATCTGCCCTAATTGACAGCTTTCACCACGGTTTTTCTAGATTTACGATTTATGATGTTTATATTCAATTTTTGAGGCCAGTCTGCAGGGGAAACCCTAGATTACCAAGGGTCAAGGAGTTGTTCAAATCAAAACAAACTTGGTATGCAGCATCCCCTGTGTATCCTGTGTATGTAGAAACTAAAACAAAAAGAATTTTTGCTATAGCATGCCTAGGAAGAAAGTTAGTTTTTTGTACGGAAATTTGCGATTATTTCAAATAAATAATTTTAAAAAAAGGTCTTTTTCGTCGGGTCAAGGAGTTGTTCAAATCAAACCAAACTCCGTAAGGAGTATCCTATGTGTACCTAGAATCTAGAACAAAAAGAATTTTTGCGTTAGATTGCCTAGGAAAAAAAGTTAGTTTTGCAATCGGAAATATCGAGTTATTCGCTTATTCTATTTTCAAAAATATGGAAATTTTATCGGGTCAAGGAGTTGTTCAGATCAAACCAAACCCGGTAAGGAGTATTCTATGTGTACCTAGAGTCTAGAACAAAAAGAATTTTTGCTATAGCTTGCCTAGGAAAAAAGTTAGTTTTGCAATAGGAAATATCGAGTTATTCGCTTATTCTATTTTCAAAAATATAGAAATTTTATCGGGTCAATGAGTTGTTCAAATCAAACCAAACCCGGTATAGAGTATCCCCTGTGTATGTACAATCTAAACAAGAAGAATTTTTGCTATAGCTTGTCTAGAAAAAAGTTAGTTTTTCAAACGGAAAGTTGCAATTATTTCGAATAACTTGAGATTATTGAATTTTAAAAATTGGTCTATTTCGTCGGATCAAGGAGTTGTTCAAATCAAATCAAACTCGGTATGGAGTTTGATTTGGTACACTCGGTACCTAGTGGTGACTCCATGTGTACCTAGAGTCTAGAACAAAAACAATTTTTGCTATAGCTTGCCTAGGAAAAAAGTTATTTTTGCAATCGGAAATATCGAGTTATTCGCTTATTCTATTTTCAAAAATATAGAAATTTTATCGGATCAAAGAGTTGTTCAAATCAAACCAAACTTGGCATGCAGTATCCCCTGTGTATGCAGAATCTAGAACAAAAAAAATTTTGCTATAGCTTGTCTAGAAAAGAAGTTAGTTATTCATACGGAATTTTGCAATTATTTCGAATAACTTGAGATTATTGAATTTTAAAAATAGGCCGTTTTCATTGGGTCAAGGACTTGTCCAAATTGTACCAAACGTGGTATGGAGTATCCACTGTGTATGTAGAGTCTGAAACAAAAAGAATTTTTGGCATAGCTTGCCTAGGAAAAAAGTTAGCTTTTCATACGGAAATTTGCAATTTTTCAAATTAGATTATTGAATTTCAAAAAATATGTCTTTTTGGAAATTTTGACTTCGACTTTTTCGCTTTTTTTTCAAAGAGACACTTTACTGGATCAAAGAGTTCTTGAAAGTGAACCGAATTTTTTATCCCAGAATACCAGTAGTGTGTAGGTTGTAATATAGAAAGAATGATCCGCCTAGCGTTCCTAGAAGAAAATTATTATTTCACTCATTGCTTATTTTGTTTTCCAAACTAGTTATTTTTTATCTGGTGAAGACTTTTTACACTTTCTCAAATACTTTTCAGTGAACATGTTGCAACAAACAACTATTGTTGTCAGGCAAAATGAAATTATTGCAGAAAGACCTCGTGCATCAAACTTGCGTCAAATTGAGGGGTTAGTTCAGGACAGTAGTTTGGAAGAGCAAGTGAAAGAACTAAAGGCTAAAGTAGAAGATCTTATGAGGCGCGTAAGACAACTCGAGCAAGCTGCCATTGAAACTGTCGATCTTACTGGAGACGACAGTTTTAACACAACTGTCTCTGTTGATTCCGAAGATATGAGTCCTGTGGAAAATGGCTTTTGAAGGTCAATTTCTCTAAATTCAAGTAGATCAGACATGTAATTTTTGTTTTCATGTGAACGTGACCTATTCTTGCCATGATGTTGTTTGTTATCATTGGTTGATTTAGCTAAAGTCATTAGTCTATGTTAGATTTTTTCAGAAGCACTTACATCCAGACAATTTTCAAATCAATTTTTTTCTGATATAAACTCGTTTTTCCTGGCCTCACTTTTCAATATAATCCACCCTGAAGTTTGTTTTATTCTGTTTAACGCTGATTTTGACTTTTTCAGATCATTGAAATGACTTCTCTGAATTGTTCGTTCGTGTGGTTGGTAATGTCAGCAAACAAAGATGATGCTAGGATAATTGACAAAAATTCGTCGTTGTGGGGCTCACTGTCATATTAGGGACAGTAGTAAACCTTCTCATAGGTGGCGGTAAAGCTCCCTATATAGTAGTAAAGCAAAGGATGGCAAACTTTGATAAGGATTTGGAGAATTTGAAAAAAAGATCTGTCTATTAAACCTACCTCAGCGAACGTGAATCTTATGGAATCTAATGGTGCCACTTCTCAGCAAGAGAGAGCTGAATTGTTACCGCAACTGCACTCGTCCTCATCGTCATCCCAGCTGCCCCTGAATGATGACACAGTTTCCGTAACGGTAATTTTAATGTCATTTAAAACTATTCTAAAGATGTGGTTATTATCGTCGTAATTTAGTTACTATCGTGTTCTATTGTGGTTTTAAATTGAGCGCAAATGTTTTAATCAGTGCAGGTCTTTCATTTTTTGTTTGTTTATTTACCATCAATTTCTGTTCGATTTAGTGCTGCCAGGATCAACGTGCAATTGCAGAAGTACTCTTACAAAACGAAAAACGTTTTTTTGAGGTCGTGGATATGATGCAGAAGTCCTCGAACAAGTCATTTGAGGAATTTGTGAACCTGAAGCAAAGTGTGGCCACTATTGTAAGGCAGATTTCAAGTTTTGAGTATGAATTCGCATTTCTGATTCTCAGTGTTTTTGTTTTCACTAGGTGATTGACGTTTTTCATTCCATTGTTGTAACCGAAAATGTTCCTGACAAAAACGAGGATTCGGATGAAGAAATTGCGGATGTAGACGCCGATGAAACGAATTTGTTTCTTGCTGTAGAGAGGAATCCACCGGTTCAGTACGGATTAAATGGTCAAAATTTGGACAAAGTGTACAATGGCCATTTACCCTCACAATATGGAACTGCTCTTAGAAAATGGATTTATGGAGTTAACGGACTGGCATTTGAAATGATCATGCCAGCAAAACTTACTAAAAAGGTCGAAAATGCGCTTCAAAGGAATCCATGCTAACGTTCTTCCGTGAGATTTTACAAATATTTTAAAGTTACTTTTTCCTGATCTTAGGCATCTTAAATATAATTATGCAACCTATTAGTCAACATGTCTTTGCACTTATGAAAGGAAAATCTGACCACTAGTTTTTTAAATTTGCCTAATATAACCTGTAAAAACCCAGAGTTTACATATTTTCTCTATGTTGTTGAAATGCTTCTTTAAATTTTAGGAGCTGTTGAAAGAAAGTTCCCGAGAGACAAGTATCCAAAAGCAAAACTGCAAGCAAACAACGCTGCTAATAGAACAGGGCTCAATGCTAGACAGCGGGTGCTGGGGACGGGCAAATACAGTGAGACTGATAAAGCTGAGAGAAATAAATCTCAGAAAGCAAAAAGAGCTCAAGGAAAGGATGCAAGTGCAGGGAACCAAGATTAGCTTGCATGTGATGATTTTTGACTTTGCTTGATGCCTGATTGCAGCCTAAATTGTAGCTTCATTATGTGAACGTTTTTGTTTTATATAGATTTAGATTTTGTCTTCATATTGTTACTTGTGAAAATACTCCATTAGAAGCATGTCTTTGAAATTCCAGTTTTATTTAAGTTTTGTAACAGATTTTTTATGAACTTTCTGTAGTTGATTCTTGTGCAGAGTTTTCGTCTCTTTCCTAAACCATTTCATTAAAAATCACAGCAAAAGCGTGGTAGTTCCAGATCAACATATTTAGTTCTTGTCAAATGTTTGGTTTTCATGGTGTTAAAATTGTTAACAAAATTAATTTTTTCTCCGATCAAAATAAAACGGAATTTGTTTTTTTTCAGAACCATGTCTCAGACCAGAAAGTCAAATACCGGAAAGTCATCATCTGGCCGTTCTATTAAAGGCACACAATTCGAAACTGATCCTGAGACAGTTTTTGAAAGATTTTTGCAAGAAGAGAACAGAGATACGAAGTTCCTCTTCTATTATTCGCAAGCTTTATTCTCTTGCTATCTGAACGCTGATAACCGGCCAGCCAAGACAACCACTGATTTCAAACTGTCTTTGAAGGCCGGACAAAGGACTGACATGTGACATCGATTCAAGCCGCAGAATTGTATCTTCTTGGGAAAGGGGCCATCAAAACTCGTGTCTGAGCTCCAAAAACAGACATTGGACAGACTGAAAAGAGGGCTTCCCGCAACTCACGTACCGACTCAGGTTCAAAAGAGTGCAGCTGCCTTGCCTTCGAATACCGCAGATGGCGCTCGTGAAACGGCCACCGCAACACAGAGTTCGGGAAAACAGAAGGCTTCGAAGCCATGTAGAGCTCTACTGTTTGACGATTCACCAACTGGTGTCAGCAACGAACCTGAGCCGACTGCAACGCAAGAAGAATCTAGGGCACAGTGCAGTGAAGTATGCGACAATTTCAAAAAGTTTTTGGTGGGGCACGAGCAGAGAATGGTCCGCTCCAGAGCAATTGCTGAAGTCCTCAAAAACAACGCAGACAAAAGGAGACGCAAGGCTGTGAAGGAGATAGAAGAACTAGTAAGATAGCTTTTTCTTTCTGATCAGAAGTCTTTATTGTGTATATATATAGTAACATAAACTAGTTTTGATATCTTTTCATTCTGTGGAATTTGTTCTGATTCGATCTGTTTTTTGAAAGGTTTATTGGTCATTAAGGTAGAAGACCTCCGCGAAGCCAGATCCCTGACTCTGAAAGGATTTCAAAGTGTTGACGAAAACGCAACCTTGCTGGCATTATGCCCTACCAAATCGGTTGAGCATAATGGAGTCGATCTAAACGAAAGCATCAAAGCTGGCCCATAGCCCTCGACACTTGGTAGAAATTTGAGGAGGACATTGTTTGGAGAGGACGGACTGACCGAAGATCTGATAGAAAGTGAGAATTCCCCCAATCGCAAAGAAGCAAAAGCAGAGCTCTGCGTGATTTTCAGAGGTAAAGGATTTGTACCCTTAAATTTTTTTACATTAATCCAGTTTGCGCGATTAGATGTCCTCCAACCAATGAAAGATTTTTTGCAAATTCTGTCACACATTAATTTTTTTTTAGATCTAGTGGAGCAAAAATACCCTCTGACCCCCCGACTGGCATACAAGAAAGTGAAAATGGCAGCTAATCAAGCAGGTTTGGAGAGAAAAAGTTTTTTGAATCGAAAAGACAATCTGGTAGCAGATGAATCTGAACAGAGGATGGAAGATGAAGCTAATGAATTAGACGTCGTCAGTTAAATGCTACGTTAACTACTCCAATTTTTAAAGCAGAGAAACTTTGTCTGTAGACATTTAGCGTTTATATTCTTACCTTGTTTGCTCTTTTATTTCAAGTATCCTCATTTCCTTAAATCCTGTACGTTTTGTTTCAATGGTTGATTTAGCCTTCTGATTGTTTATCTTTTGATTTACTTGTTTAAAGTTTTTATGTGTTTTGGATATTAGCTGTACTTTTACAGTTGATGTGCAAATTTTTTGATAGAGAAATCAGAGAGTTGTTTATATAGATTTACTTGTTTGAAATGTTCATGGGTTTCGGATTTTAGATGTATCTGTTCAAGTGATGTGCTATTTTTCTGGATAGAGAAATCAGAGAGTTGTTTATTGATATACCTGTTCAAAGTATTTATGAATTTTGGATATTAGATTTACTTTTTCAGTTGATGTGCTGATTTTTTGATAGAGAAATCAGAGAGTTGTTTATATTGATTTAATTGTTTAAAGTATATGTGTTTCGGATATTAGATGTAATTCTACAGGTGATGTGCTAATCTTTTGGATAGAGAAATCAGAGAGCTGTTTATAATTATATACCTGTTCAAAGTATGTATGAATTTTGGATATTAGATTTACTTTTTCAGTTGATGTGCTGATTTTTTGATAGGAGAAATCAACGAGTATCTAATTGAGAGTTTTATCGAGTATTTTTCCAGCAGTTTTCAATCATAATGTGTTCTTCTTTTGGTTTTGTCGCCAGTTACTCAGCCGAAATGTTTCTCTTATAACGGTTCCTATTAAGGGTGACTCAACGCAAATTTTAATTTCATAGTGCTTTTAAGATATGGAATTTTGGTCAAAAATTTTGCCTAGTCGAAGACGCTGTGTCAAAGCGCTTTATCAGTGATATTGTTGTGGTTCCACATGCATTACCATCAATGATTTCCGATGAAGACTTCTGCCGTCTCCAAGCATCTGACCGTCAGTTCTTGAAGCTATACAACGATATGATATGTATTTATACGGCAGCATACAAGTCTGGCTTCCGTATTGAACCAGATAGTTTTGGCGGGTTCTGCCTGGTTAATAGAAGTGGTCGCACTATCAAATCTGGAGTTATTGATAGCACTGTAGGACTACTTGCCAAAAAACCACCGAATCGTGAAATTGATGAATGGTCGATAATGGAAGGGGAAAGACTTATGGTTGGAGTTGCTAGGTGGTCAAACCATTCCTGTCAATCAAATTGCGACTATTACATGAGTGGAGGTTTTAATGGAAGGCCTTGTGTTCGACTTCGAGCACTTCAGGAAATTCCAGACGGTTCCCAGTTGATGGCATTTTACAGTTCAAACTAATTTGGTGAAGATAATGTTGACTGCCTCTGTGGACATAACGATTTGCATGGCCTGAAAGTCAATGATGTTGAAACTGATACTTTGTGTTGCAGTCAAATCTCGGAAAGCAAGAAACGAAGACGCGTCCTACCACGTATCAAATTTAAAGAGCGTTCTACTGTTTTAGAGGGTTTCATCAACTTTTATGACGAATGATAAGCACTACCTCCTTGGAAACCAGCCTTGAAAAAAATTTTCCCGTCAATATTGGGAAACAAATACCAGGAATTGTCGTTTCTGAACCTGAGTTTGATCAAATCAAAGGAGTTGTTCAAATCAAACCAAACCCGGTATGGAGTATCCCCTGTGTATGTAGAATCTAGAACAAAAAGAATTTTTGCTATAGCTTGTCTAGAAAAAAAGTTAGTTTTTCATACGGAAAGTTGCAATAATTTCGAATAAGTTGAGATTATTGAATTTTAAAAATTGGTCTATTTCGTCGGATCAAGGAGTTGTTCAAATCGAATCAAACTCGGTATGGAGTATCCCATGTGTATCTAGAGTCTAGAACAAAAAGATCTTTTGCTATAGCTTGCCTAGGAAAAAAGTTAGTTTTGCAATCGGAAATATCGAGTTATTCGCTTATTCTGTTTTCAAAAATATAGAAATTTGATGGGGTCAAGGAGTTGTTCAAATCAAACCAAACCGGGTATGGAGTATCCCGTGTGTACCTAGACTCTAGAACAAGAAAAGTTTTTGCTATGGCTTGTCTAGAAAAAAAGTTCGTATTTCAATCGGAAATATCCAGTTATTCGCTTACTCTATTTTCAAAAATATAGAAATTTGATCGGGTCAAGGAGTTGTTCAAATCAAACCAAATTCGGTATGGAGTATCCCGTTTGTACCTAGATTCTAGAACAAAAATAGTTTTTGCTATAGCTTGTCTAGAAGAAAAGTTCGTATTTCAATCGGAAATATCCAGTTATTCGCTTATTCTATTTTCAAAAATATAGAAATTTTATCGGGTCAAGCAGTTATTCAAATCAAACCAAACTCGGTATGGAGTATCCCATGTGTATCTAGAGTGTAAAAGGAAAAGAGTTTTTGGTATAGCTTGCCTAGGAAAAAAGTTAGTTTTTCGTACGGAAATTTGCGATTATTCCAAATAAATAATTTTAAAAATAGGTCTTTTTCATCGGGTTAAAGAGCTGTTCAAATCAAACCAAAATGGGCATGGAGTATACCATGGGTACCTAGAGTGTAGAACAAAAAAATTTTGACTATAGCTTGCCTTGGAAAAAAGTTCGTATTTCAATCGGAAATATCGAAATATTCGCTTATATATTTGCGGAAATTTGCGATTATTTCCAAAAAAGAATTTTAAAATTAGGTCTTTTTCATCGGGTCAAGGAGTTGTTCAAATCAAACCAAACTCGGTATAGAGTATCCCGTGTGTACCTAGAGTCTAAAGCCAAAAGAATTTTTGCTATTGCTTGCCTAGGAAAAAAGTTGGGTTTTCATACGGAAATTTGCGATTAATTCGAATAGTTAATTTTAAATAATTTTAAAAAATAGGTCCTTTGATTAGGTCTTAGAGTTGTCCAAAGTGAACCAAACTCGGTATGGAGTATTCCATGGGTATCTAGATGGTAAAACGAAAAAATTTTCGGTATAGCTTGCCTAGGAAAAAAGTTAGGTTTTTGAACGAAAAATTGCGATTATTTCAAATAAGTAATTTTAAAAACAGGTCCTTTTTTATTAGGTCTTAGAGTTGTCCACAGTGAACCAAACTCGGTATGGAGTATTCCATGGGTATTTAGATGGTAAAACGAAAAGAATTTTCGGTATAGCTTGCCTAGGAAAAAAGTTGGTTTTTCATACGGAAATTTGCGATTATTTCGAATATTTAATTTCAAAAATAGGTCTTTTTCATCGGGTCAAGGAGTTGTTCAAATCAAACCAAACTTAGTATGCAGTATCCCCTGTGTATGTAGAGTCTAAAACTAAAAGAATTTTTGTCATAGCTTGCCTAGGAAAAAAGTTTTTTTTTCATACGGAAATTTGCGATTAATTCGAATAGTTAATTTTAAATAATTTTAAAAATTAGGTCTTTTTGATTAGGTCTTAGAGTTGTTCAAAGTGAACCAAACTCGGTATGGAGTATTCCATGGGTATCTAGATGGTAAGGCAAAAAGAATTTTTGTTATAGCTTGCCTAGCAAAAAAGTCTATTTCAGTCTTACTATTATTCTAAGGTGAGGGTCTCGGGCCCGCTTGAGGTGCATCCCCCCTGCCCCGTTGAGACGCCGGTTAGTCGGTTTCCCTCCCCCCGCTGGGATTTTTTGCACCTCATTTGTGGGGACGTGAGTTTTTTTCCGACCGTACGGTTATCAGCATCAGACGGTTATCATCCAGAACAGACCTCTGATCAGACTACCCCCAGACTGAAGTGACCTCTGATCATACTATTGTGCGCTCGAAAGGGGCCTATGATCATATCATTCCCATCCGGAAGCGACCTCTGATCATACCATTCCCATCCGCAAGTGACCCCTGATCATACTATTCCCATCCGGAAGCGACCTCTGATCATACTATTGTGCGCTCGAAAGGGGCCTATGATCATACCATTCCCATCCGGAAGTGACCCCTGATCATAATATTCCCATCCGGAAGCGACCTCTGATCATACAATTCCCATCCGGAAGCGACATCTGATCATACCATTCCCATCCGGAAGCGACCTCTGATCATACCATCCCCAGACCGAAAGTTACCCCTGATCAGACGATTCCCATCCGGAACTGACCTCTGATCAGACCATTCCCATCCGGAACTGACCTCTGATCATACCATTCCCATCCGGAAGCGACCTCTGATCATACCACCCCAGACCGAAAGTTACCCCTGATCAGACGATTCCCATCCGGAACTGACCTCTGATCAGACCATTCCCATCCGGAAGCGACCTCTGATCATACCATCCCCAGACCGAAAGTTACCCCTGATCAGACGATTCCCATCCGGAACTGACCTCTGATCAGACCATTCCCATCCGGAACTGACCTCTGATCAGACCATTCCCGCCCGAAAGTGACCCCTGATCATAATATTCCCATCCGGAAGCGACCTCTGATCATACAATTCCCATCCGGAAGCGACATCTGATCATACCATTCCCATCCGGAAGCGACCTCTGATCATACCATCCCCAGACCGAAAGTTACCCCTGATCAGACGATTCCCATCCGGAACTGACCTCTGATCAGACCATTCCCATCCGGAACTGACCTCTGATCATACCATTCCCATCCGGAAGCGACCTCTGATCATACCACCCCAGACCGAAAGTTACCCCTGATCAGACGATTCCCATCCGGAACTGACCTCTGATCAGACCATTCCCATCCGGAAGCGACCTCTGATCATACCATCCCCAGACCGAAAGTTACCCCTGATCAGACGATTCCCATCCGGAACTGACCTCTGATCAGACCATTCCCATCCGGAACTGACCTCTGATCAGACCATTCCCGCCCGAAAGTGACCCCTGATCAGACTATTCCCATCCGGAACCAAAACCCAGACCCTGTAATTACGGTCTGGGAACACACCGTGTGCGTTGAACTTCGGATGATCAGAGGTCACTTCCGGATGGCACCTCAACCTGGGTAATCGCAAAAATTCTTAGAAAAATTTAGCAAAACAGGAAAAAAATTTTTATTTGAACTGAAAAAAATTTACGCTTTTAAGAAATTAACTTTTGGTCAATTTTTCACAAACTTCTGTCACTTTGATTAATTTTATTTGCCTATTGACTTCTCAAGATCAAATTACATCTTTTTAAAAACGGCATTTGTTTTTAATAACGTTTTTAACAAATTGAATTGGATATTCTCAGGGTGATAGCCAAAACGATTTTTCGCTTTTTTTTTCATTATTTGATTGATTTCTTATTGTTTTTAAGATTTCTTTAGACGTTGCTTCAAAGTTTTCTTTAAAAAAACATTGTCTCAGCAAATCAAAAACTGCCTAATAAACGATGTTATCGAACAAAATAAAGGCTAAGAATCATTTGAACTCTCTCTTTCAGTTAAAAACAATTTTTGAGCACGTTGTTGGCATTTTCACCCAGTCAGAGTTTTGTTTCAACTAGCACTCTCGAGGAAAACAAGAAAAAGGCAATTAAACATAGGTCGGGAGGCCTAACAGTTGATGAATTTCTACCATCTTGATATTAACTTTTAATAATTACTCATAGCCCATTACGCATCCAAAAAGCGTTGAACTGAAGACACAAGTTGGTTTACGCCTATTTCATAAGTATTTTTATTTAATATTGAGGCAGAAAAAAGTAGTCTTCATCAACTAATGATAATTTATTTATCTTGTCAAATTTCTAGTCGAAAACGTCGGCTTTCTTAGAAATATTTACAAATATGGCCAGCCAAATAATTTTTTTGCTTCAATAGTTCACTGTTCTATGAACAATAGCAGCAATAGACGAAACATCAAATAATCGAAAGATTCCTCCTATAGAACCTTGTATTTGTGACAACACACAAGGATACATTATTGTACACTTTGATGGCACCAATATGTAAAGTACATCACATTTTGTGCTATTTAAGCACTGTTCTACTTTTTTCTACCTGAATTAAAACGTTTGTTTTGAGATAAGTTGTTAAAACGCCGTGAAGTTTTGAACAAGTTTCAAAGGAGATTCCGTTCTCGTGTTCTCCGCGCACACGGAAAAGATGACTAGCTGTTTTGTTTAGTTACTGTTTGCCCTGATGATACCACGCGAAATGTCCATGGAGAAATAAAGCAACTCAGCTTAAGAAAAAAATCTAGGTCTACATGACCGGAAAGTAAACAATTTTTGTGCCTCTCTAGCAATGGAATATGTTGAGTTCTTCGAAGAAATACAACAGAATTCTTGACAAAAAAATAAAATCATTTCGAGATCAGAAAAGCGATCTCTTATGTTTCAGTGTAAAATCAAGGTACAGAAAAATTTGATGGGTGAAGAATGATTTGCAGATGACAAAACAAGTTAAAGGTTTTTATTTGAAACTGAGAAAAACTGCGACAATAAATTGCAATTTCAAGACCTTATTTTTCAACAGGGTCATTCTCTTGTGCATTGTCAGTCACGTTTTCGAAGAAAAACAACAGGCGGTACTGGAGTGGTAAGCAAATAGTCCCGACCTGAATCTAAATGAAAATGTTAAGCGAAGCAACAGTTACAAAAACAGACAGGTTTTTCGGGAAATGTGGAAGAAAAAAGTCGGAATTTGGACACAAATGTCGTTAAAAACTTGTGTGGTACAGTAGTACATCTCATTCTATTGATTTGGTATAGCAAATTAAGTTATTTTAGTTAATTTTAATTTAGTTCACTTTCCTTCGCCATTTAATTTTAATCATAATTATAGTTCTTGTTTGGAGATCAAATCTTGAGTTTTCACGTTTTAACAATCTGTTTATATCCTGTGCCTGATAACTTTGTCTGTTCATATTGTTCATGTCGTCTTGTGATCTTGAGTTGCCGCAATTGGAATTCAATTGTCGTGATCAAATTGTTGATTAATTTAGTTATTTTAATTTCATTTCATTCTGCTCATTTTCTTAATTCAAATTTGTTGTCTCTCTCTTAAACTAGAATTTGCTCCGCCAAAGCTTTAATTTGTATCAGATAATTTTGAGTCCTATTTCGCTAAGCGAAATACCAGTCTAACAATAGAACTAACTTTCGCTCCGCCAAATCTACGCATATTCTGCATTCAGAATATTGAATCGTTCAGCTACAAAATTAATAGTAAATTCGCTCCGCAAATTAACCAATTAATTTGGAATAGTAAATTGAATAAATCGGCACCGCGAATCAACTCAGATTACAGATTGCGAATCTGTATGACATGGCGCAGCCAGCACGTAAATCTAGAAAGACACCATTGTCGATAGAGCCATTTTGGGAACGAACAACGTCGGACCCACCAATCAGATTGGAGAAATGGCTGATCCAAGTAAAGCTTGCGATTTTCGCGCGAGAGAATATCACACTGGACACACTACTGCAACCAAAACCAACGATGGTACGATTGCCAGTTGAACCAAAGTACAAGATGCCAATTGAAGAAGCAACAAATGAAACGGAGAGAGACCGTCAGATACGAAACAGCCAATTGAAGTTGCAATGGGACTTAAAATGTCAAAAGATAACAGAAGCGGGAGTGCTATGCGGGGAACAACCCTGGCATCTTTGCGATCAAAAATGTGTGTCTCTTTTGTACCTCAGCATCGGTACAGAGGGAAGACGCTTACTAACACAAAAATTCCCTCATGACAATATTTATGACCTGACTACCCTCAAACTTTGGGAGATGATGGAGATAGCTTTTTTCCGCCCAAGAAATATCACATTCAATCGGTATGTGTTTTTCTCAGGAAAGCAGAAAAAGGGTGAAACGGTAGAACAATTCCACAGCATTTTGAAAGAATTGGCGGAAAATTGCGTTTTTGAAAATCGTGAGGAGGTGATCATCAGGGACATTTTCATCACAAACATGTTGGATGATGATATTCAACGCGAACTTCTCCGCGACACAGTTGACCCCGAAAGAGCACTTAGTATTGCAGTCAAAAAGGAAATGGGCCATCAGAATCAGCAGAGAATATCATCAAATAACGGCGCAACTGGCAGTACGGTGAATGCAATACAATCATTCAATCGATTTCGCGGCGCGGGTGCACGTGGAAATCAATCAGGCAGAGTAGCAGTTACTCGTGCATCAGTTGGCCAATGTAGAGGTTGTGGTCAAGCTTGGACAATGGTAAGAAATGGGTAAGAAATGCAATGGGTAAGAAATGCAATCATTGTGGTTTGCTCAACCATTTCGCCAAGGTATGTCGGAAAAAACTTGACAATGCACATAATTCACGTCAAAATAATCGTATTAACAATGTAGAAACTGCTGAAACTACAGATCAAAATACAAGTCAGGAAAATCAAAACGTCAATTATATAAATTATAATGAAAAATTTAATTCTGACTATGATTCCTTGGACGAAAGTTACGTTGCGACAGTAGAAAACGTTAGATCACCGCCAATAGCGTTGCAAAATATGACGATAACGATTGGCAATACAAATTGTCCCTTGCTCCTCGATTCCGGTAGCGGTTGTACGATTATCAATATGTCGCTCGCCAGAGAAATAATGTATAACGGTGCGCAATCACAATGGTCGGAGGAAAAACCATTAGAATTAAAGTCTTTTTCTAATGATATTGTCAAAAATCTAGGCACTTTAAAAACGCCAGTTCGGCGCAATGATTGGAGAATTCAGAAAACAACAATCACGGTTGTAGCTGATGGTTTTCGACCAATTCTCGGACGAGACCTTTTTGATCAATTAGGCATAACAATATCACAAAAACCTTGCCCGAATACGGAAGTCAATAATATAGAACCACCTTGTGCAATTAAAAAAAAGCTAGCAAAGGAATTTCCAGAATTAATCTCCCAAATAGGAAAATCTAAACATCACACGGTCAATTCAAAATTTCACAAAAATTATCGAGTTACGCATCAAAAAGGAAGAAAAGTGCCAATTCATCTCCAACCGAAAGTGAAAGTCGAACTTGAAAAATTGCTAAACCAAGGACATATTGAAAAACTAACTAATTGCCCTGATCAATTTTTTTCTCCAATAGTCATTACAGTCAAAAAGCATTACGATCAATCAAAATAGCATTAAATTCCAAAAACCTAAATAAAGCCATTCACAAAAACAAGTATCAAATGCCGAATATAGACTCGCTGATTCAAGCGATTTCTCAAACACTGTCAACCGCGCCGCTAGAGAAGGCTTATTTTACGACTCTTGATTTGCAGTACGCACACAGCCAGCTCAATTTACACAGTGATACGGCCCGCCATTGTAACTTCAACCTCGTAAGCGGAGATATGACCGGCACATATTGTTTTAAAACTGGATTTTACGGCCTTACAGATATGCCGGCTGATTTTCAAAAAGCGATTGATTGTACTCTCGCAGGCCTGGATAATACTTTCTGTTTTTTGGACGAAATTTTAATAGTGAGCAGAGGAAGAATGGAGAAACATCTCGATTTACTACGAAAATGTCTGATAAAGTTAGATCAAGAAAAGCTCCAAATAAATCTTGCTAAATGTCATTTCGCAAAAGATAAAATCGAATGGCTCGGACATAATATTACACAAACAGGTATAACACCATTGTCGAATAAAATGGATGCAATCGGAAAATTATCAGCACCTTCTAATCTCAAAAAACTCAGATCCTTTATGGGCTCAGTTCATCACTTAGGAAAATTCAATCCAAACTTGTCGCAATTATGTTACCCACTTCGACCTCTGCATAAAAAAATACAAAATTTATTTGGACAGATGAACTTGAAAAACAGTTCACATTGATTAAAGAGAAGATTGCAGAAACAACCGAAAAAAAGCATTTTAACCCGGACTTAGAAACACGTATAAAATGCGACGCTTCACGTAAAGGTTTGGGGTGTGCATTAGAACAACGAACCCCAAATGGTTGGCATACTCTGGCATTCGCATCGCGATTTTTGAATTCTGTGGAGGACAGATATAGCATTAATGAGCTCGGACTGTTGGGTGTTGTCTGGTCCGTTGAACATTTTAAATATTATTTATACGGCAAACCATTTACCGTAATAACTGATCATAGGGCTCTTCTTTCAAATGAGAGAAAATAGAGCTAACAAATCCTACAATAGTCGACTGACACGTTGGGTAGATCGACTACTGCCATTTGATTTTACAATTGATCATCTCCCTGGGTCAAAAATGGGATTAGTAGATTATATCTCTTGCGATCCGCAACAAAAAGCTGTAAATAAATCTGCATATGACGAGCAATTTATAGTAGCAAAATTGGATGTTATTAAACGCAGCGCGAAACGCTTCTTATTAAATGCGGAAAATTACGTCGATTTCGCATAGCTAAATCCGCTTACAAAACAAGCCTCAAATACTCCAAATTCCACTAACAACTTATGCAGTGAATTCGCACCGCGATGTCCAGAACATATTCTTCAATTACGGATAGTGATAACTCAATTAACAAATTAACACCAAATAACTCAAATTCTAATATCCAAATCGAGACAGCTAACATTCCTCACTCGCTTTTTGCCTTAAATCGCCCTACCAATCAGTTGCTATGTCAATTGAACAATTTTCATCGAATTGCCAATAAATTTAAAACAGTCTACATGATGTCACACTCGAACTCAGATGAAGAAACTTTGATGCAAGTCAAGCAATCGACGCCCTCCAAAGTGAGATTTGCGGAAGAGGCAGGACCATCGACAGCTCCAGTGGTACCAGCAACACCAGTCACCCCTAAAACAGACACAACGACAGTAACGTCACCCTCAGTAGACAACCTCTACTTGGATTCATTTAACTTCGCCCTTACGAAGATCTTTTCTAGCACGCTAATGGCCAGCCTCACCACCAAAGATGCAATTTTAAAGGAGGTACGGGACTGCATCTTAACTGAAAATGAAGACCGCTGCAAACAAATATCGCCGTACATACACTCATTCTGGAAAGATCTTCATGTCAAGAATGGATATGTATTCATCGACGACAGGATAGCTCTCTCTCATGCAATCAGAGATGCATACGTCGAAGCCATACATGGCACTCATCCTGGAACATGGGGGATGACAGATATTGCAACCCATGCATGGTGGCCGTACATGCACAGGGACATAATCACAAAGACGGCAAAGTGCAATCCGTGTGTAAAAATTGGTAAAAAATTAAAGTCTATTATTCCTGCTAATAAATGGGCGCCATTTAAGTTATGCAAAGTTCCAAATGAAGAAATTCAAATTGATTTTGGAAGACCAATTTATAATGAAAAAAATCAAAAGATTTACTTTCTTGCATGTATAGATCGATTTTCAAAATTTCCAACAGCAGAAGTATTTGATAGAGCCAATGCAGATAACATTTTGAAATTCCTTCAAGAGTATGTTTTGCTACACGGAATACCCCGTTCAATTAGATTAGATCAAGCTCGATGCCAAACGGGACAACAAATTGAAGCATTTTGTAGTCAAAATAATATACAGTTAATTGAAGCTCCAATACACAATCACAGAGCAATTGGCTTAGTTGAGAGGCTAATACAAACAATCAAGAATCGCCTAGCTTGGATTAAAACGGCGACGCGAAATCAATTTAATGTGAAAGCATCGATAAATTCAATTATTTACCAGCTACGAATATGCCCTCAAAAGACTTTTAATGTATCACCATTTGAAGCACATTTTGGTAGAAAGGCTAATACTCCATTAAGTAATATATCGACGAAACCTGACCCAAGTAGCTGACATATAAAAATATTTTAAATAAAAATTTAGATTTGGAGACAGTCAGATGGGAGGAACTAATATCCGAAGAAAACTGGGACAACGAGGAAAGGAGTGACACAGAACTCGAATTGAATAGAGATAGATTAAACAAGGACGCAGCAAAACGGAAGAATGAGGACCCAAACAAAGAATCCAGAGTGATCCCTCACACGGGAGTCGGACTGTCGGTGACACGAACTGAAGCCTCCCTGGAAATTAAGCTCGCCAAAAAGAGACCACGAACGAAACGCTCCAAGAAAATCCTGGACGAGCTATATGAAGTGTTAGCGCCTGGTTCTTCGGTGGTGAAGACAGATACTTTTACATCAGTAATAAAGGAGCCTGGAAAAAGAGATGTGACCATCCTTAAATCAGATTTGGCCAAATTTGGCACAAAGGCCGAACGCCAAACTGAATTACAATTGTATGCGAATCGTCGACCGAAAACACCAACGGGAAAGATTACTGAAGATATTATTAGTCACCATGCAAAAGAGACCAAGAAAAAATTAGAAGGAGGCAAACGAATGAAACACCGAAAAAAAGCAGACGATATCAGTGCGGTCTCCTCGATACATTCAAATGTAACTCGAGCTCTTCGAGTACGAATGCCCACAAAGCCAAAAGAAAGAGTTATAACAGCGCCGCCAAAGCCACCAGCAGAAGTAACAAGTGATTTCGCGGTGCCAATAGAGATGCCGTTGACATCCATTGTAATCGCGGAGCCCCCTAGTAGAACGAAAAGAAAAGCTGCTACCAAGGCTCCAGCGGCACTGAAACCGTTAAAAAGACAACGCTCAACGCCTTCAGTAACTGATTCAGACGAATTACTTGCATCTGTGCACACTTGTCCCCCCACAGCTTCAAGTACCAGTGTACCCTCGCGAAACAAAAGGAGACAAATTATTAAGCAAACACAGATAAAGAACAAGTCAATAATTTCAGCTATAAAGAAGGCCGCAGCTCAGAATCAGCACAACGAATCGAATTTTACAGTCGGCCCATGCTCCCCTGCACAGTCCTACCCCACACAGTACTATATTTCGCCTAACTACGAGGGACCAGAGGCATCAATGACGGTCGGCGAGGCGGAAAGATTTTATGAGAGTGACAGTGATCAAACTTTGCCGAACGTTAAACTGCTTTGACTAAAACTTTCTGAAATAAAAACATTATAGCAGTAATTATAGTAACCAGTACATATGTTATTAATTTTATGATAAAGAACTTCGTCATTTATTTTGTCGAGGGGGAAATGTGGTACAGTAGTACATTTCATTCATTCTGGGGCTATTGATTTGGTATAGCAAATCAAGTTATTTTAGTTAAATTTAATTTAGTTCACTTTCCTTCGCCACTTAATTTTAATCATAATTTTAGTTCTTGTTTGAAGATCAAATCTTGAGTCTTCACGTTTTAACAATCCGTTTATATCCTGTGCCTGATAACTTTGTCTGTTCATATTGTTCATGTCGTAATATTCATATTGTTCATGTCTGTTCATATTGTTCGAAATTATTTGATGTTTGCGGTGCTTATCAAAGATGCTTCAGGTGTACGCAGCTTTTTGGTACCCTAATTTATCATCTATTGATTAAAAAAAACATTAAAAACAAGTAAATAGGAGACCATCGTCAATTATTTTTATTTTTTTTTCATTTAATTTGGGTTTCAGGAATACAGCGACAACTAACCATTGCTATTGGACTGCGAGACACGGGGGTCCAGACAACACACATAATAAGCGTCCTTAGCATCAATCGATTTGTCCAGTTGCGTCACAAACAACTTCAGCTTTGAACCCAAAGTGTCCATGAGAGAATTACTCTTATACATGTCACTATCCAACAGGTTCTTGGAGCTGTTTTTTGGAGAAAGAACTGAACGGAAGTAGTCCACGTTCATCTGAGAGCCGAACGAAGCCAGTTCAAAACTTTCTCGGGCCACAAAATTTTGAGAGGAGTTGAGGAGAATTTCTTTCAAGTCTGCCATGTGTGTGGTCCCATTTTGTTGTAGAAACCCGTCAACTATAACATTTTAAAAAGTGAACTTTAAAAATTCGAAAAAATATCAAGTTGCCGAAAACAAATATCGACTACAAATTAATGGCTCAAAAATCTGTCCAGATGAACCAGATTAAAAAAAAAAATTAATATTTATATCGCAACAGCGATCTCAATTTTGCCCCAAACTATGTAGAGTCCATTTGCAAGTTTTTCATGCTATCGTGTTGAAACAGTATGCTCAAATTCCATTCTAATGGCAAAATCTTTTTTAAACATAAGTCTTTTTTTTGTTTTATCAGACGAAACATTTTACTTTAATTTCGAATGAAAAATGAATCAAAAAATATTTGTCCTATTTTGAAATTTAAAAGAAAATTCTTGCCCGCAAAAATTTTCACAGATGTTTTGAAAACATTCTCAAGGACATAGACTAGAAGGAAAACTGTGCGGAGTATGGGAAAATTTTGTTTTGCAGTGCTTTATTGGTTTATCACGAATAAAAAAATTGTTTTTGTTGTGGGCAGAAATTTTTGATGTTGCCAAAAGATAACTTAGTCCCGCTTGCCAACCTAAACTATTTAAACTGCATTCAAAGTCGCAGTCATTTCAAAACCCATTGTTGATGCTTGTTGGGAAAAAAGTGATTTAAAATAGAGAAGTGAGCAAATGAAATAAAAATAAAAAAAAATTGTGCAACAACTCGCATGATCATGTGAACAAACAGATTTAACAACAGTCCATATCCAAAGTGAAATTGTTTGCTATGCGCTTATCGCACTGCACTACTACTAGCACACTTTTGAGCTTATAAAAGGACATGAAAGGAAAATTTTTTAATACGAAATTTATTCAAAATCATTCTTCTAGTTGTTCTTGGGTTGGTCCTCGAAATATTTGTTGAAATGTATTTTTACAAAGTACGAGTATTTACATCGTAACAGCATTTAAAGTTGCTATCATTCAAAGCTTCCATTCCATATTTCTAATTGAGCGCAGTTAATAATCATACAAATATCTTTGGTTGAAAGATTTCCAAAATTTTGATAGTACTATTCTTCCAAATTTTATATTTTCTAAACCACTCGCAGAAGACTATAAAGTTAAAGTTTTAAGTTTTTCAACTGTAAACGTTTGCTTTAAAATAAACTCAAAATAAAGCTAGTTTTACTTCCTTTTCCTAAATGAGTGTTCTGTACTAAACATTTCGCCTGTGTTTTTTTTGCTAATTTAAAGGAATCGTGATCCAAAATGCACAATTTACTTTTGATATGTTAAAACCTTTGTTGCCAATTTATCTATTACTGTTAAATTTGGACCCACTATTTGTTAATACTGAACAGTCAGCGATATCATGACTATCTTTGATTTCATCGCGATTATTGCGAATCAAAAATTTCTGTTTTTATTGGTGCGCTGTAGTTTTTAAAAACTATTTTAGCTGTCTCTTGTTTCTGTTTTTTGCAATAAGACACAACAGAAAAGCTTCTCATTGAGATCTATCTTCATCATGATTTAAGTGGGAATGTTTTTTACCGATTTTTGTGGCTTCAGCAAAGTGTTGTCAAAACCTTAAACTGAAATCATGTGTTTTGTCTACATTTCCTGTTCTTTTTGATGTCCCGTGAACTAGTATCACAAGTAGAGGACCCAACTGGCTTTTTAATTGATGTAATTGGAGCTATATGGTATTTTCAGTTGATACGAAACGGCTCTTAATAATTTGATTATGTTAGTTTGGAGAATGTCCTTTTGAAATTTTTAAAGTTTTCCTGTTATTTTTCTGTCAGTTTGTAGCTCAGTCTTGCTTTTGTAGCTCAGCTAACAAAAACAAATGAACCATTTCAATGGTTATATTCATTATCAATGGTTTCTTGGCTTTATTTTTAACAAGTTTTCATATTTTTTTTTGAAATTTTGGACATTTATCCGATGTTTAAGTCTTTTAAGTTAATCAAGTGTAAACATCTGTTTGACAAAAACTCAGAATAAAACTAATCTTTCCTGCGCCTCCTAGAAAAGTGTTATGGACTAAACATTTCGCCCATGTTTTTGCTTATTTAAAGGAATCCTGATTTAAAAATCACCATTTATATTTGATTATCGAAATTTTTGCTACCCATTTATCTATTACGGTAAAATTCGGTACAACTATTTGTTATGAATGAACGGTCTGCAAAAATAATGACTATTTTTGATCTCATCGTGGATTTTGATAATAAAAAGTTTCTCTGTTTTTATTCGTGCGCTGTAGTTCTTAAAAGTTATTTTTACCTTTTTCTTGTTTCTCTTTTTTTGCATTAAGACAGAACAGAATAGCTTCTCATTGAAAATCTATCTTCATTATGATTTAAGAGGGAAACTTTTTTAGAGTTTTTTGTGGATTCGGCAAAGTGTTTTCAAAAACTTAAATTGAAATAATGTGTTTCACCCACACGTGCTGTTCTTTTTGAAGCCTCCTGAATTAGTACCACAAGTAGAAGAGCCAGCTGGTTTTTTAAACGATTTAACTGGAGCTATTTAATGTTTCAACAAGTTGTTGCGAAATGGCTCTCAAGAAATTAATTAAATTAGTTTAGAGAAGGTCCTTACGATTTTTTTGAAATTGTTCTCGTTTTTTTCTGTTAGTTTGTAGCTCAGTCTGAGTATACCGAAATGCAGTCTGATGTTACCGCGCTGCATCAGTTTTCTAAAGAGTGCAAATGAACTCATTTATTGGTTACAAGCTTAATCAATGGTTTCGTGGCTTCGATCTAACAACTTGCATAATTGTTTTTAATCTATGGAATTTTCTGCTTTGTTGAAGTTCCTTGATACTACCTTGTCAGATTATCATATTAAAATCAGGTCACATAAGCTTTGAATGTAGGCCTAATTGAACACATGTATAATGTTTTAAGTGAATACTGTCTGGGTTAATGGGCTTCGAAACTTTTTGGATCGCAAAAAAGAAAATAATTTTCGAATGCAATTTTCTTTTCGTAGTCATATTGGGGAATATGAAAATGAGAAGTTTCGGTGGCTTCCTCTGGCGATGGCTCATAGTTTTAGTGACCTTGAAATAAATTGTTTAGAAGAAATGTGAATGTTTTGATCTCTTGTACGTTTGTTCTTTGTTTTGACAACTTGAAGCTTAGTGCCATAGTTGACGTGTCCCATCTAGATTTAGTAGATTTGAGACTATGTGCTATGATTAATTCTTTTTAGATTTTGGCCAGGGACTATGATGCGCTATGTTTTTTTTCGCATAGTCCCGCTAATATGAGAGCCTATTGATAGTCACAAATTAGTAAACTGAACACGCATAATAGTACGTTCAATTGGGAACTTATAGTCGGAATGGCTTCAGCACTGTGTTTTGAAAAACTTGTTTGTAGAACTTTGAGTTCAGGCTGTAGTTGTTAAATTGTGGTCATAAAACTTGATCTGCGCCATCTAATGGTACAACTTGCTTCTCAAGGTTTTACAAGTTAATTTGCATAACTTTTGTTACTTAACACTTGATGGATGTTATGATTTTGGAACTGTCTGGTTTACAGAATTATTGATCTATTTTGCACTTTTCCAGTTTTTTTCGTTTGCAAATTGTAACTCAGACTCAAAAAACATTGGTTGCATCTTGTATTTTTAGCAAAAAAAATCTTTATTGCTGTGGTTTTACAGTTGGTGATTTAATGGCTTTGATACTTCTGGCTCCCAAAACTTTTTTGTGATTTTTGGATGTTTGACCATAATGTGTTTTTTCCAGTCGCATTAGAACCTCAGTAGAAAATCCCATCAACTTTGAGGAAGCGGGCAAATATCTAATGTTTTCAGTGAATAGCTTATTTGTTTATCGTTTTAATGGCAATGGTGTCGTTAACTTCCAAAATTAAACGATTTTTTTAATTTTTGTATTAGTTTGTTTTGCTTTTTTGGTTGTCTTATGATAAATTCTGGTTAATGACAGGTCTGAATCTCTTCATATTGAAATTAAAGAAAATATTTGAAAATTTCAGTCGATAAAAAATGTCTTTATTGACTTGAAAAGTAAATATTTTCAAAAATAGAAACTATTCAAACTCTGCCCTTTCGGTCTTTTTTTTCGATTGTTTTAACCAACCTATTCTCACTAAGGACAGGTCGCATACACTCCAGTCAATTACAGGCTACATCATTTATCATGTTTGTTTTGCTGCTTTGTTTGAGGCTAATTAGACTTTTGTTTGGTTTTTCTGATGCCATTTTGAAATTGTTATTAAGTGTTTCTCAAAAAAATAGATTTTGAGTTTTGGTCGATGCTAACGTTTGTTTGTATTAACTGATTTTGTTGTTTATATTGCGTCCTAGTCTCATTAGCTTTGCAACGCTACCTTACTTAGTTTATTGTCTCACGAAAGGCCGATCCCATTGCTTCCTAGGGAGTTAAATAAGAATCTGTAAATTATTTTTTAGTTGAAAGCAGATTGGTGCAATGCATTTGCGACTTTGCTTTTTTTTTTACTTGTTACCGAGTCTTGTGAGGTACTTTTGCTTTGAAATGACGTATCATTGGCAGTCAAATGCGGCATTATTTAGTCCGTTTTGTGGTTTGCGTTTTTTAAAAATTTTTTAAAACTCAATTTTTTATGAATTGTTTTCGAAGAGTGTTTTTTCTTAAAGTTTTCTCTCTCTTCCTCGCTTTGTAGGCCAGTCAAAAATGTGTATGAGCGAGAGCTCAATATTATGTGCAATCAAACATTGTTAGCTCTTTTTGATCATAAGCAAAGACGCAAGGAAAGGAACAGATCTTTAATGTCTAATCAGTTTAGATAGGACACAATTTTTTCCAGGCACACTAACCAGAATAAATTACTTGTCCCCAGGTGTGTCTGAGTCTGAATGTGCACTGTCTGGTGTTGTGGGGGGTGTGGTTAAGGAAAAGCTTGTTGTCACTCAGCTTTGCCTTCACAGCTTTGTAGAAGGTCCGATCAGTCACAAATCCAGCTGCTATATTTCCTGTGAAAAAAAATTAGCGATGGTGTAACAACCACCAGCTGATATACCCAATAGAGTAAACAAATTACTGGGCTGTGATATAAAGGTTAACAAGCTAGAAGCTGTTCTGTAGATAGTTGTTCCGAGTACTCTTTAGCCTTAACTATATGTACACTACATTGTTTTAGAGATCAGAAAAAAGTAGAAAAAAAAGTAGAGCAAGAGAAAAGCATGACCTTTAGAGATTTGACAGGCGTCGTTAAAAGTTAACATTGTCAATATATGATGTACTTTCACGTGTTCCGATACGAATTGGCTTTTATAGCCTGTCCCATAAAGTTCAGATAATTGAACGTTCGAAAAACGTGAAAGCATGCAATTGAGCATCAATGTAGTCATTTGAATTCTGAGCGCCATTTTTTTGCTTTAGTTCCATTTCATCTGCTTTAGCCCGTTATAAATTCGCTTTAGATGTTTCACCTTTTAAGCTAAACTTTCAAAGTTTAAATTTGAGATCGTTAACTTACACTATTTTTGACACATTATTTAAACATTAGACATGGTGGTTAGCAACATTGTTAAGATTTGTTACCTTCATCTAAGATGGACAGCATGCCTTTAAATGGCTGTCCAATCATGTCTACCACATCCCGGTTGCTCTCAAATTTGATTTGCTCCCACTGAAGCCCATCCTTTTGGTACATCTGCTGGTTCTTTCGCATCGTGCTCATCAAATACTGGAGATGAAGCGCCTCGTTGCAGTAGTTGACACACAGTTCTCGCAACCCATTCACGTCTGAGTCCATGAAAGCTAAAGGAATTAAAAATTTAAAGTCCAAATGTTATGCAGTTAGAAGTGTAATCCTGAAAACAGTAGCCAATTTCTACATCATTTTTGGTCAATAAACTGTCTAGGTTAACCATTTTAAATCCAGCAAAATTCGAGGTTCCCGTTAAATTCAAGAAAGTCTTTTCACAGCCCATTCCGGTCGAGCACTAATGTACGGACTTAAAAAGCATTAAATCGATTGTGTAAGATTATCCATTACTTGGGCAGTCGATGACATTGAGTGTGACCAGAGATCCGAACTCCCATTTTGTGGACTTGACAGAAAGGCATTCGTTGAACTTGGCCACAACCCACGCAAATGTCCTCTCAAAGAGGCACTGGATCACATTGGGCAACTCACTTCTAGCTTGTTCCACTGTTAAGTGCACTTCATTCCCCTCCAATCCTGAAGTAAACAGAGTTGCATAAACTTTATTCAACTCAAACGTGCAAGTTAAAGATGCCAGATCTCTGAGGTGCCATATCCTAGAATGCTAGATTATCCTATATACAATGTCTGTTTTTAATCCTGTCGTCATTTCAAAGAATGCAAAGTTGGTGCTTCACAAATGGTTAGGTGACTCTGCTAAAGACAGTTCGAAATTCTATCCTACACCTGGAACCTATTTACGCGGTTCTCGATTTGCATCAGAATAACGTATCCCATATTTAAATCAATACCAATCACTGGAAGAGTGCAGTGATGAAGTATCCCCAGTGAAAGTAATTATAATACAGCTTGCCATGCCATAAAAGATCAAGATAATTCATGCATAGCCTGAAATATCTTGACATGCCAAGAGAATTGAGATCTTATCAAGACGTGTCACGAAAATTTCTCGTCTCAACTTGTTAGGATTTTGATAAACCATGACTTATATAGCTATAGATTTTCAAGCGAATAAGATGAGCAAATAAGCAAAGTGCCCTAGTCTAAACGTAATGTCAAATTTGCAAATATTTACAAATGTCAGCAGCGAAGTTCCAACTTTCGACAAGGGCCACGACTTCGACAAGAATTTCAAAAAAGTTGAAATTTTATGAAAAATTTTTAAAAAACAAAAAAAATTGAAGATAGAAAGGAAGGAACGGACCGCTTTCTTGATGTCTTAGATTAATTTTGGTGATGCTTGCTAATATTTTTATTATTGTTTTCTTTAAAATTTTGTCGATGCACAAAATATGTGTACATTCATATCTTGCGACACTTTTATTTTTTTAAGAAGAGAGGCCTGAAGCTTAGATTTAGGACGTTTTTTAATGATTTTTTGAGCCAGTTTTCAAATGAAAAAACCGAGGTCAAATTTGAAAAAAAAATTGCAAATTAATGTGAGAGTTGCAAATTTATGTCAAAGTTATAAAATTGTTTGAAAAATAATGTGAGAAACTGCAAAAATTTGCAAATTAATGTCAAATATGCAAAACCTGTTTGCAAATATTTGCAAATATAATACATTGTTTTACAAAGTTTGTAAATCAATTTGCAAATTTTTGCAAATTTGACCTTGGGTTTGGACTAGGGTGGGGCGGGGGCAAAGTGGACCTGTAGGTATTGTTAACAGGTTACCATGCCACGATTAATTTTCAATGGTTTTCTTGGCACAAAATCAGATAAAAAATTGGAATAAAAAACCGTGTTGGCCGACAGGGCGCTTACCCCATAATAAAAATATGAGCATGTTAGCCGAGAATTAAATAAAAATGAGCAATTAAGTTAATTCTGAAAAAGCTGTGATTGGCCAAATTAATACAGCCGACAAATTATCAAAACATAGGCACCGTTGATCTCACTGAGCGCCGTTGGGATTGAAACAATCAGATAAAATAGAGGAAAACTGACAATTTATTTTTTTTGTAACTATCAAAAAGTGTTCTAATTTCTTCTACAGTGTCAATAGATTACATAATTTTGGCGAGTTCGATTTTAAAACTGGAGAAAAAGAAGCTTAAAGCTAACCAGTTATGAGCATAATCTAAGGAATTTTTGAAAACTCAACTTAAGCTTTTGAATCGAACATTAAGTACTGGTGTCCTCACTGTATTTTATCCCATTTCTTTTCGTTCGCTTTTGACCTATTCGCAAAAAATTGCCCGGTGAATTTTAAACTCAATTCAGTTAAATACCTTCAGTGAGGTAAATTCGCAAAATGACATGAAAACTGAGACATGTGTAAAACGAAAAACGTGATCAAAGGGTCACACGAACTTAAAAAAAAAACATAGCAAGACAACTCCTGGCTTTTAACTCAAGGAATTTGCATTAACTCAACCACAAAACCACTCTTCCAAATGACTAGAATTGGATGAGGAAAAAGCATTTGGAGAAAATCAGATCAAAAAAACTAAAACAAACATTAAAAAAAAATGAATTTAAATTGCTCGCTACTAGCTAGAGAGTCAAAAATTTTTCTCTAGCACGAAAGTCAAAATCTCCACCACAAAAGCACTCGCTTTTTTGTCAATTTTTAGTTTCGGTGTTGAAAAATGCCAAAAAGAACAATTGAAAAATGCCAGCCAGAACACAAACAAAATCATCTCAAAACATTGAAACTAATCAAAATTAAACAAAAATATACTCATTGCTATAACTCTTGAAGCTTTTAAACCTAAGGCAAAATTTTTCCCTTTAAAAACACCTATTTCAAAAATATTTTCCAATCCAATTTTTGTTTCTGAAATCGGTTCTGTATTATATCTGCATGACCTGAAAAATATCCATTGGCCCTTGTAGATTAACTCGAAAATGACCAAAAAATTTTTAAAAAAGAAATCAATTGCAAATTATAAGGAAATGTTGCTGACAATCGTGATATAAATCTCTTCAGAATCATTTCTGTGTCACTAGAGGCTATCCAGTAACCTAATTCAAAGCTTTAAAAAAATCATTGGCTCACAGATCGATAGGCAATAATTTTTAGAAAAAAATTCAAACTTCAAAAAATAGAAATTCGTTCTATTAAAATGTTGAAAGCCATTCAATTGCCCCCTAGCAGCTATCTAATAACATACTATCAAACCTCGGATGAGGTTACCTGGCTACTGAGGCAAGAAAAATTAAAAAAAATACAAATGTTT
The DNA here is from genome assembly GCF_964194025.1 of Convolutriloba macropyga. Lineage (NCBI taxonomy): Eukaryota > Metazoa > Xenacoelomorpha > Acoela > Convolutidae > Convolutriloba > Convolutriloba macropyga. Next base: position 61,275,242 of record NC_134469.1, read on the forward strand.
TGAAAGAACTTGAAAAAAATTGCAAAATTTATCAGAAAACTTCTAAAAGTCCAGAGATTAAATTGTTGAAAACAAATCCATTGAAACTAAAAACCATGCAGTAACTTTTTATCAGAACGCGGAATAGGTTTTCTTGCACTTGAGAATGGAAGAATATCAAAAACTGACAAAAACTTTAGGAAACCTTAAAAAAATTGCAGATTTTATCAAAAGAAATGCTAAAATTCGAGACATTAAAAAGTTAAAACCCATTCGATTGTTACTAGAAAAGATATAGTTCCCTACTAACAAACCTCAAAGGAGATTGGCTGGTACCTGAAGCTGGAAAAACTGAAAAAATGACGAACATTTTTGAAAACCTGAAAAAATGCGAATTTTGTCAAAAAAATTACAAAAATTTGTGATATACAAAACTTGAAACCTATTCCATGGCAACTAAAAATTTTTCCGTAACTCATTGTCCAACCCCTAATGAGGTTTTCTGGCCCCTGGGACTCAAACAAATCGAATAATGACAATAAATGTCAAAAAACATGAAAAAATTGCAACTTTTTTCAAAAAATGCTAAAAATCTTGATAGCAAAAAGTTGAAAACCATTCCATTAACACTAGAAACTATGCAGTAATCTATCATCAAACCATTTATCAAACCCTAGAGTAGGTTTCTTGAAACCTAGGGCTGAAATAATCAAAATTACAAAAATTTTCAAAAAACCTGAAGAAATTGCAAAAATTAGTATTATTTTGAGTGTTTGTGTTTGTAGTACGAAAACATATAGCTCACAAACTGGTCATAACAAGCAATTTTGTCTCGCAAAAGGCATTCATCAACTTTTTAAAACTTCAACTTAAGACTAATCAAACAAAAAAACTCAAAAAAAATCACAAAAAACATGAAGAACTGCACCATTTTGAGCCCAAAAACTCCTAAAAATGATCTTTTAACCTTAAATTAAGGCCATCCCAGCAGCTGTACCACTAAAAGCACTTGAAAGACTGCTAAAGCCCAATTTGGGCCTCTAATGAAATTTAATGCCCGCTGGGCTTTACCTGTTTATCCCGTTTTGAAAGATCAAACTCATTGAAAAATGTGTGAACACATCTTAAAAAAAAACACAGCGCACCAATACAATTCAAATTCTTTGAATTGTAAATAACATATTGCAGTAAATTCAAGGAAAACAACTTAACTAAAAAACAATAGAACAAAAAATAGTAAATGTTTATACATTACAATAGCACTTGAGGACATAGAAATGTTCGTCAAGCAAAAAAAAAGATCAAATACAGTATTAGAAGTAGCAGAAATCAAAAGACAAATCATAACATACTGAGAAAAATTCGTCATAGATTACAAAAAAGAAACGAAAAATCAAAATTTTGTCTTAGAAATAGTTACACTCAACAATAAACTGTTTCATACCTAAGAAAATTTTACCCCGGCGGTAACTCTGTAAGTAATGATCTTGTTCTCAAAAAATCCCATTAAGACAGTAAAAGAAATCATTTAACCAAAAAGTTACTAATCTCCTAAAAATCAGCAAATTATCTAAAAAACCTCCATATAAGCATGAAACTCAAGTTCATTCAAAGAAACTTTCAAACCACAATCGAATCATCTCTAAAGTTAAAATCCTAATAAATTTTTCTCAAAAAATACAATTAAAAAACTGCTTGAAAAGCAGCATGTGAACAGGAAATGTTATTCGCACCTGAACAGTCGGCTCTCTAGGAAACAGCAGTATGAACAAAAAAGCACACTCCTTTCACTACACTCTTCAAATTTTAATCAACATCCAAACGACACCAATTTTGTCACACGTCCAATTTCGCGCTTAAAAATTCATTTCAAAAAAATTGATTTTAAAAAAAAAACTTTTTCCAATACTCCATTTTATGTCGTAAGAAAATAGCGCCCCAATTCAATTCAACTTCTTTCAATTGTAAAAAGTGGAACGAGAAGAGGCATAGATCATTACAAAGTTAGGCTCTCCAATTTTAACACCTGAACTATTTTTGATACCTAGACGGTTTTGGAAAACGATATCTGTAGCTTCATAATTGTAGAGGAAATGATTTTCACAAAAAATATATATTAGTATTTACTGAAATTCAACAAAATTTTTTCAAACAATTGGTGTATATACGAAAAGATAGCCTCCAAAGTGAAGTAAGAAATGAGGCATTATATTGATGAGATATGCTAATATCAAGAAAGCGAGCAAAGACGAACAGCAAAATCAAACAACAACAACAACAAACAACAATTACATCAGAGACTTTGTCCGTTTTAAAAAACAAAACTTAATAACAAAGTCAGAGTAGAGTCAAATAAAACTGCAACTAAACGAATTAACTTGTGATTGACCAGAAAAGATATGATACCATAATAAGGCTTGGTAAAAATTAGACAATAGAGAACAAAAAAATAAATTCAAGCTTATTTTTGTAAAAAAACAATTAATTTCACAGTAATGAAAACCATTAGATATCAAATAAAATATGCCATAGGATTACGATTGCCAATGCTTTTATGGAAGGGCATTAAGAGCTTTCGTTATTTAGTTTTTTATGAACTTACAAAAAGAACAACAAATAGACAGCAAACAAAGATTTAAAAAAAATTGCCAGAAAAAGCTTTCGAAGCCGTAAAGCCATAATTTGGCCCTAAAAATATGTTTGATTGCACTTTCTTCGAACACGGATAATGTAGTATGTGACCTCTGGTTAATAATTCTCGTTTACGCTATGGTAATTGATAAATTTTCGCTGTGACGTTCTGAGTTAACAATTGAATTTTGATATCTCTGGTAATTATACTGCAAAACGAAAAATTTGCAGTTTAATAAAGTACCGAAAAAAGGTTTGGATTTAATTGTAAATCTAAGCAGAATAGGTTTCAGGGCATAAAAAAATTAACAATCCCAAACAAGACTTGCCTTCTTAAAGTTTTGCTTTTCGTAAGAAAAAGGAAGAAGAATTCAGACATCAAAAAATTTTTATTTAATCTTTTCGCCATGTGAAACTAAAAAATGACAACAAAAATTAATTCAAATTGAGGGGAAATACATATCCAAATTGCCAAGAAGAATTTGGAAACTTAAACTGATTTTCAAAACCAAAACACAGAACTGCTCAACCTTCAGAAAGGAAAAAACTCAGTATGACAAAACATTTTGTCAAAAAACTTCTTTAATATAATATAAGCTGTCTTTGTGATATATAAGCAAGACTTAATTTTCTGGAAAAAAACAAAACCAGAAGATTTTTGGTTTTAATACAATTTTTCCTAATAAACTACAAAAGTAAATAATCTGCTCCAAAAAATTTTGCTGTAAATAAGCTTGCAGTTTTATGTAATTTCAAAATAATTAGATTTTAACTTTTTTCAGCGTTTCATATTGAGAATAATTGAATGTTTTTATACTATCATTTTATTATAAAATAATATTCGCTGAACCTCATTTTGCTTCAAACTGTACCTCACAGTAAATTGATTTTAAATTTTTTTAAAAAACGCTTTTTTATTTGATGCATCACTATTCAGTTCTTCGGTAAGGTAAAAAGACCAAGATAAAAAATTATTTTCAACCATCAAAAAAATTTTTAATCTGATAAAAATTGAAACTTTTTCTTTGTTAAGATAACTTTGTGACTAATTTCCATTTCATAATTCTTAAAATTACCTAAAATGTAATTTTTGTTCTTTTTCAACTGTTGTATACATTGTTGTATAATCTTTTTTGTTTACACTGTTGTCTAATCTCTTTTTAAAAGTTAGGATAATTAGAAGTTCTTTATAAAAACAGTTGAAAGAACATCTTTAGCCAAAAAATTGAATTTTTACCTGGGCATCTGAAATAAACAAGGAGGCTCAGTACAATTGCACATAATTTGCACATTAGGTGCAATTGCATATAAATTTTTGACCACACTCATCCACAAATTTGGCATAATTGTCTGCCAAATGAGTAACGGATAGAAAAACCCAAAAATAAAAGTATTTTTCAAAACAATTGGTGTATAAACGAAAAGATAGCCTCCAAAGCAAATAACTCAGTGAAGTAAAAAAAATGAGCCATTAGATTGATGAGATATGCTAATATCAAGAAAGCGAGCAAAGACGAACAGCAAAATCAAACAACAACAACAAACAATAATTACATCAAAGACTTTGTCCGTTTTAAAAAACAAAACTTATTAACAAAGTCAGAATAGAGTCAAATAACGCTGCAACTTAGCGAATTTAGTTTCAAACATGTGATTGTCATCAGCAAACTTGTGATTGACCAGAAAAGATATGATACCATAATAAGGCTAGGTAAAAATTAGAAAATAGAGAACAAAAAGACAAATTCAAGCTTATTTTGGTAAAAAAACACAATTTATTTCACAGTAATGAAAACCATTAGAAATCAAATAAAATATGCCATAGGTTTACGATTTCCAATGTTTTTATGGAAGGACATTAAGAGCTTTCGTTGTTCAGTTTTTTATGAACTTACAAAAAGAAAACAAATAGACAGCAAACAAAGATTTAAAAAAAATTGCCAGAAAAAGCTTTCGAAGCCGTAAAGCCATAATTTGGACCTCAAAATATGTTTGATTGCACTTTCTTCGAACACGGATAATGTAGTATGTGACCTCTCGTTAATAAGTTTAGGTAAAAAGTTGACAAAAGAGATAAAAAGGGCAAAACTAAGTAATATTTTTTTTCGAAAAAAAATATTTCCAAAGTCATGAAAGCCATTAATAACAGAGTGAAAAAATTAAATATGTTCTTTTATTCGTCGAAAAGAAGCCCTTGAGACCTGCAATTAATCAGAATTTATCTCACGGCTACAATACGAACGTCAATTATGACAAAATTCACAAATTAACTTACTTCTTTTTTGTGAAAAACCCGTGTCGAAGCCAGTAAAGTCATAATGGACTCTCTAAAAACATTAAATTTTGTGACACCAATCCCTTCTAACACCTTTTCGTGACACCAATAGTGTCATATTTGACCTGTTATAAATGAGACTATGTAACAAATCGACAATAAAAGGAACAAAATTGCGAAGTTAAAAAGTGTTTAATTTTATTTTGGAGCCGACCCCTCGATAAAATAATTTTTTTATGTCCATTTATTTTCACTTTGAACTAAAAATTACTGTTCCGACCTCTCTTGAGGGGGGATATATACTCAAATGGTTTTTTTGTTCAAAGAATTTTGGCCGATCGATATATTCCTTGTAGAGAGTTGTGAGTGGTATCATTAGAAAGCTCGTCCAGCATAGAATATGGAATTAAAAAGATTTTTTTGATGTTCATCGTTTTTTACAAGGAGTTATCGAGGTTTAAATTTCTGAGAATGCTTTTATTCACATTTTCCTGAATTTTGACTAAAATTTCGTCAATTTTGCTAAAATTTGTTAAATTTTTCAAAAAAGTGCGGTTGATTTTTTTAAAGACAAGAAAATGTTTTTGACAATTCTGTTTATTTTCATTTAGTTTTTGTGTCAAAAACTCTTCCTAAATATTTCAAATTTAAGATTTTTTCACCAAAAAAAACACAAAAACAGTTTCTTTGCTCCATTTGATTAAATTTACCGGAAGTACACATTCAAACGCCACTAACACAATCTTTTTAGACTCAAAAGAGGGATATTTCCTGTGTAATGAAAGGTTTCACTGTCTTTTCATGGAACAACTGTTTTCAAAGTCATGAAAGCCATCAGCTATCTCTTAATATCAGAATATTGGCTCATCTATGGTTCCATGAAGAGACAGTGAAACCTTTCATTACACAGGAAATACGACTAAAAAGTCAAAGTAAAAAAACTACAGCTACACATAAAATTAAAAAACTCAATCCAATTCTTCGAGAAAGTAGTGTTAAAGCCGTTAAAAACATAATCTATGTCTTTAACGATTTTAATATTATAAATTGTGCCCTATTTTGAACCCAATTTTGTTGTATGTGAACTGCCAATAACGTGATTAGGTGACAAAACTGGAAAACGTGAAAAATGGGCAAATACGTAAAAAAATAAAGCATGTGAAATCTAGTAGTATCAAAGCCAGAAAATCATAACTTAAGGCGTAAAACCGCAATAAAGATAAACATTTAAATCAATAGAAAGAAGAAGCACTGTTTCTTTGCTGAAACTAAGCCACAAGTTGACCAAATTATTAATAAAAATTAGATCCATTATTTATTTAAAAGTCAAACTAGTAATCAACGGGTAAAGTTAGCAAAAAAACTGCAAAGTTTTAATTACAGAGCACATTCAACGGAAGCTGAAATGGAAATATCCCTCTTTTGAGTCTAAAAAGATTGTGTTAGTGGCGTTTGAATGTGTACTTCCGGTAAATTTAATCAAATGGAGCAAAGAAACTTTTTTCGTGTTTTTTTTGGTGAAAAAATCTTAAATTTGAAATATTTAGGAAGAGTTTTTGACACAAAAACTAAATGAAAATAAACAGAATTGTCAAAAGCGTTTTCTTGTCTTTAAAAAAATCAACCGCAATCTTTTGAAAAATTTAACAAATTTTAGCAAAATTGACGAAATTTTAGTCAAAATTCAGGAAAATGTGAATAAAAGCATTCTCAGAAATTTAAACCTCGATAACTCCTTGTAAAAAACGATGAAAATCAAAAAAATCATTTTAATTCCATATTCTATGCTGGACGAGCTTTCTAATGATACCACTCACAACTCTCTACAATGAATATATCGATCGGCCAAAATTCTCTGAACAAAAAAAACCATTTGAGTATATATCCCCCCCCCTCACGAGGGGTCGGAACAATAATTTTTAGTTCAAAGTGAAAATAAATGGACATTAAAAAATTATTGTATCATTTAGTGCTTGAACCTGAAAAAGCTATTGTAAATTTTTGTTTGCCAACTGCTGATAATGACTTTAGGCCCGGACCATGGAAAATTAGAAATTTCCCCTGTAAAACACTTTTATTCTTTAATTTTCATAAGAGTTAATATAAATAATCGTTTTTTATAAATCAATTAGGGATCGTAAAAAATATGATGAAACGAACTACCTCCTTCAAATCTGTAGCAGAGAAACCTGTTCACTTGCTCTGGCTTCAGACATAGAAACTCAGCCACAGACCCAATCAGACTAGAGTCACTTGGCTTCGACTTCTGAAACTCGTCTATTTCGAAATCAACCTGGCCAAGCAGAATGACAGCTGCTATCACACTCCAAAGTTGGTCAATTTCGCGGTCACGTAAACCTAAAAATTCCACAATTCAGTTTCATATCGAATCAGCAATCATATGCCAAGAATACGCATAGAAATCGTTGAATGAGAGCTAATTTGGTTTCAACTTAAGACAAAACAATTAGTTTCAGCTCAAACAGGCGTAAAGAAAGTCAACCAACTTGTTCAGCTCTGAGCTCTAATAGTTTTAGGTTTTCCAGAATTACATTCTGTAACAAAAATAAATGTTTAAACCGCAAAACTATTGTAAAATCGTAACCAATGGCCTAAAAAAACAACTATCAGAATTTTAGGTGTGAAATATTTTTTTAAGTTGAACGGACAATTAAGTAATGCAACTAGAGACAATATAACAGCTGCGAACACCAGACAACCCTTAAGAGAACATTCAGCTCTGTCTTGGGAACAAGCTACCAAGTAGATTAGGTTCAGTAATGACTTTAACGAGAAACGGAAAGTGAAGTAATTTTGTTAGAGCGGGTACCTTGAACTCTCAGAAATTTCGGGTATTCTATTAAAGATTTGGGATCTGTGGTGCACTGATTGAGAGTTGGCGGAACTTTGGCGCTTGCTGCTATCATATGTACTGTTATCATAAAGTGTGGAATCATAATAAATGTCATCATTGAACTGTTACCATGAAAGTCTCTGTAAGGAGGTTAAACCATCTCTTTCAATCTCTTGCGTAATTTATATGTAAGTATCCTAGCTCTCATGAGGTCCAATAGGAGCATATAAAAAGCCACTGCTACGTAGCTGAAGTTCATAAACCAATTATAGCGTATTACTGACCTCAATGCATTTTGCGGGGATTTATATGAAATTGCGTTCTATACTGGATACTAGCTTGCTCTAATCCGCGAGTATCTTGTTGCAACGAAAAAACCGTTGGTAGTCACTGACATCCGTTATAACTGAAAGAAAATAGAGTTTTACAAAATTCGTAATTTTGGCCAAATCTAAAAATTTTTACAAGTTGGGACCGAACTACTAGGGCACCCCTAAGCTATTTACAAACCGGGATTGGTAGTGCCAGCTTTACCCAGTCCGGAGCTATTAACACTTATGAGGGGAAAAAGTGATAATTTTGGGGTAAAATCCGAAATTCGCAGTTCTTGAGTTTAATGAACGTTAGTCATACTAGGGTGCAAGAAGGCCCCGAGCCTATGCCTGATTAGGTGGAATACGAACTATACCACCCAAACCGCCCTATGTAAAGAAAAGATCCGGAAACACATATTTAATAGGTAACTAAGTATAAGTTGACTTGTCGGCCATTTTGAACTTTTTGCTTGTTACGGACGTACGACGCAACCGGACTGAAACCCTACAGCGCATAAGCGGACGTGGGGACGGTACCCCAGGAATTCCCATATGTAAACAAATCGTACGTAAGAACCGAAATATCCGGAATTCGCATATACGTATACTTGGCGGCCATCTTGGCTGATATCTAATAAGTAAGTTGGTATTCGACACGTTGCGGTTTTACGGCATTGGTATGACGGAATATAAGCAAAGTAGCCGAAAGCATTATAACAAGTGGAAAACGTGGTGCAATAATGACGGTTATTTGGTTTGAGTAAACAAACTGTTTACTCGGCTCAGTATAAAAGCGGCTTACACTATAAGCGCAGCGCAGAAGTTGCAAACCGTGAACGAGTTAATATTCGATTGTTTGGCATAGTTTGCCGGTATTATTGAGCGAGGGGCTCTGTGAATCGTTATTGAGCGTCGCTGCGTTAACTCTGCCGGAGCGATTGAGCGCGATGCTCTGAATAGTCGCTGTTATAGAATTAGAGTTATTTGGCTAAGTTTGCCTGATTTGATTGAGCGAGAAGCTCTGAGTAGTCTTTGCATTTCGGTTACATTATTGAGCACCGAGATTGCTGTTGCCAGTGAGCGAGAGGCTCTGGAACTTGCGTTATTTGATTGAGCAAGCGGCTCAGATTAGTTATAGTTATTTGGCAGAGTTTGCCTGATTGAGCGAGAAGCTCGGACTTATTGTTGTTGTTAGACTGTGGTTCATCAGTCTGTTAATAGCTGAGGGATAATTCCAGCTGTTTGATTGCGTTTGAGTATAAGCGGCAATCGGTATTACTGTAGAGTTGGATTGAGAAATAACTTAGTTAGTTATTGTTTCAAGCTTGTGGTTGCTTGTGTTAGAATTAGTTATAGTAGTAGTTATTTTGATTGTCGTAGTGCATGTTACCTGATGCCTATTGAGTTATTGTAATTAGCTATTGGAGTTACCTAATTTAAGTGTTTTACCATCGACACTTTTGAACAGCCAAGAGCATAGTACGGGAAATATTGTTGTTCAAAAGAAGACGAACCACCAAACTAAAAACCTTTCGAATTGTGAGATCTGGGCGCTATCGTTTTCCCGTGATAGGCAGCCTAATCAAAATTCAAAATTTTACAGCGGCGCTCCTGGGTGGGCTTCTTTTTCAGTGGGACACAATAGAGCGGAAATCTACGAGTGGTGATAATGTATCGGAACAACGACAGATGCGAGGGGGATGGCAACGATCGGTGTGACTTTGGCTCAAGTCCAGGACATGTGGCGAGCGAGAACGGCGAAGAAAACGAAATACACAATCGACAGAGGAATGAAGAGATGGAACTGTTGGAGATGGGTAGACAGCTCTACAAAATGTTTCGATCATGTCCTAATGGACGTGTTGTGGATTTGGATCAAGTAGATCGCTGGATTGCGGATAATGGAATTAATTCAATAAACGTGTTAGAAATGATGCGAGAACAAGTAGAGGCGAAACCAGCCCCCAGTTTCCACACGCAGCCGTGGGACATAGAGGGACGTGAAGACTATAGAGCACCGACAGTGAGCTACGACGAACAGGATGTTGAGACGAAGACTAACCTGGACGAGATAAGTCCCAGACTGCAAGCCATTCAACAAGGCATCCACGCATTTGAAAGACAGTGACCCTATGAGATGGTAGAAGACTTCGCACAAAGTGTTCATCTGTGGAGTTTAGAATTGAGTTGCTTGGATGAAGGGTAACGAGATGACATAACCATCGACCTGATGTGCACAAAAGTTCGCGAGGAACTGAAGCAGGGGCTCGAATCAAACCACTACTATAGCTATTTCGAAGAAGTTGTCTGGGAGCTCCAGAGATTAGAAATAGAAACCGGAATCCTCGTCCCAGAATCGAAGACCCTAAGTGATGGCAGCGAGGTGGCGGTGTACCAAACATCGAACGAGTGGTTAACCCGTAGCAAAGAAAATGAGACCCAGCAGGGGAGAATACTTGAAACTGAAAAACTTGCAGAGGAAGCCGTCTCCTCTAAAGACAGTGGTAATTCCACAGCACAATCAATTCCGAGCACTGAGAGGGAAGTGGAAAAAGAGACTGATGTGACTCTCAACAATCTCGAACTGGAGGACACAGTAGAGGCCGGTGCCGAACCTGGGTACTAGACATCGACTGGTCCAAGAGTATGGAGCTAGAAGGAAGCGAGCATGAGTTGGACTCGCTGATAGAAGAAGAGTTAGAAAACTTAACTTTTCAAACACCAGAGGAACTGTTGGCCGATTTTGCGGAGCGGGTAATTGCTTGGAGCACCAATCTTGATCTCAACGAGGCGGACATAGAGTACGCCAAGATTCAAGCACTTTGGTTCAGAACGACAGATCAGATCAACCTTCAATTGCCTAGAGACAGAAACTGGAGCCACATGCCAGGTCTAGTGGAAGACATGGAGGTGGTGGAGCGGCAGATCAATGAGAGACTGCAAGAGTCGGTTGCATGCAACGAATTAGTGGGAACTGAATCAGCAGCAGCTAGTGCAGTCCTGGAGACTGAGGAGCCTAAAAACACTGGGACAACATCATTGGGACAAACAAAATCAAAGAAAGTCTACTGAAAACATTCTGAGTGACAGTAAAGAATCTGAAATGAATTATTTAGCTCTACCCACCAGTGAGAGGACAATAAAAACAGACCCCTTTCCTCAGAGCAATGAGCGAGTGGACGAAGTAATCACGTTGTGCACTCAAAAATGTCAATTACTGAAATTAGTGGCAGTAACAGACGGAGACGAACTGAATTGCGAAATTCTTGCCTCCCAAATTGGCACGCAAGAAGACAACCCTGACAATCACAAGACAGCTGGTCCGTCAAAGGAGAGCGAAACAAATGTGGAAGAAATAAAAGCAAGTCGAGGATGCAGAAAACGATTTAGAATTTGTCGACAAAACAGAAAGAGGTCGAGCGCACGGCGACCCTACCGAACCCTGCTGAAGAGCAAAACAAAAAGATTCGCTACCTGAACAGAGAGCTGCCAATTCTTGAAATGTTTGATTTCCGTAATTTTACAAAGGGCAATGCTCATTTTGACAAAACTGATGAAGATTGTGTTTCTTACGGCTGCCTGGAGCCAGGAACCACAAAGCTCTGCGAATTTTATGTCAGACGCTGAACAGGACCAGGCCCGGGAAGTTCCAGACGAACTGAACGCAGACAACAAAGAAAGTTTGTCTGAGGAAGCCTTGCACTCTGACTTAAGCGACAACACTGCTTCAGCAGAAGGAGAATTAGATGAAGGAAAGACAACTCAGCTGGTCCAAAGCAATTTGCAGCTATCCCCAAGACTCCAGACGAACGAGGGGCCTGATGAAGGGCCGCAACGCATCCATGAACACGCTGACCTCGCCCCTCGGACCCCGGATTGCGAGGAGAGCTACTCAACAGATTGGGAGCATCCACCCTCTTCCCCCGTTTTGATAGATGAGAGGCAAGGCAGTCGGAATCTGGAGGATGCAAAACCACAGGGAACAAATTTTACGGTCAGAGAATTAATTGATGTGAATACGTCGAACGAGCAGCTAGCCGTCGAACATTTGAGTGCACATCTTGGCTCAGGCACAGACTATAAAATTGAGTTCAAATCTCAGTTGCATGCGGCTGACCATTGGCGGGAAGCGATTGGTCTGGAGGTACCAGTGGTAGCTAACAATCAGAAATTGTTCTCCAGTAGTACCACGGAACTTGATCCGGCAGGTAGCGAGAGAAGCGGCTGCCAAAAGGAAACCCCTTACCAGGAGGAGTTGACGACAGAACAGAACCCCACAGGACCTAACCAAAGCAGACGAGCGGACCTGGCTGCGCAAGAAGCAGTAGCGACGGACAATCAAAACTTTCTTCCAGCGGGCGGGTGGGAACAAAACCACAGATGGAGTCAACCCCTACAGGCAGGCCAGCCAAATTCTGGTCAACTTCCGGACGGGAGAAACATGTCACTCAGCCGATGGGCAACAATGAAGGGAACCCAGTCAGAGTGTAGAAGGGAGGAGGAGCAGGAACAAGAAAGAGGAATCATGTGGGACATTTCAATGGAAACTCAGATCCTTGGTGTGGCTTGTGAAAACCCGTTTGATCCAGGTCCTTCACGAAGTCCGTAAGGCTTTTCAAACTTCCTGCCCATTAACTTTTGCTCTATTCATTCATGGTGCTAAAGAACCTCCATTTGTGCTGTAAATATCACTAAAGCGGTAAATTGTTGCCTTCAGTGCCAATTGACAGTAAGCAATCACAAGCTAGAACTCAAATAGGACTAGGCAAACAAATAGTTAAGGTGATATAGAAACGTGTATTGGTTTAGCAAATGTCAAACAGCATAAAATGCACTCGCTAGTTAAACGTAAACACACCAGGGATCATTGTTAAGAATCAACAGTCTGGAGCCGGTTATCACTCAGTTGGCAACGCGAAGCCGCTTAATTAAGCTACCTAGAGAAAATACGGAGAAAACGAAAACTATAAATGGATCTGCAGTTTAGCGTTAGGCAAGCACTGCAGGACGATGGAACCTTCTCATCAGAAGAAGTCGAAGCCGCTGCCAAAAACGTAGCGCGAAGCCTGGGAAGGGACCTTAAAACTGATTTTGACCCGGCGATGCTCAAACTGAAAGTACGGCATCTCAACATTGGGATTATTATACTTTGCTCATTGGGATTATTATATCCACCAAGTGCTCCTCTATATGGATCAATCGTACATTGGACAACCAGCATTGATGGCCATTGAGATAAACAGGCACGATGTTTTCCAAAGTAATGGGGGTACAACTAAAGATGGGAATATTGGAGGAGTTTCTGAAGAGATACTAAAAATACTGGGATTTTTTGAGAAGGGTGCAAAGTTGAAGAAATATAGAGAAATATCAAAGGTGTGGTGGAGCCCAACCGAGGGAGAGCTTTTTCGGAGTATGTAAGACACTCTTAGGGAAGGGAATGTTAGTGGCTCAACTTGGAAGACCATACGCTCAGGAGCTTGATTCTGAGACAAGTGATAGAGCGAGCCGATAAAGAGGCGGAAGCTTAAATTGGACATTTGAATAGGATGAAGAATATTAGCCTAATCGAAATTTTTTTGTGTGTTCAAAAAGTCTTGGGTTAAAAGTTACAATTTTACTGATAGTGCATTTTGATCTGATGTTAAGTTTATCCAGGTGGATAAAATGTATAGAAGGGAGGTATGTAAAATCGTAACCAATGGCCTTAAACCACAACTATCAGAATTTTAGGTGTGAAATATTTTTTTAAGTTGGACGGACAATTAAGTAATGCAACTAGAGACAATATAACAGCTGCGAACACCAGACAACCCTTAAGAGAACATTCAGCTCTGTCTTGGGAACAAGCTACCAAGTAGATTAGGTTCAGTAATGACTTTAACCAGAAACGGAAAGTGAAGTAATTTTGTTAGAGCGGGTACCTTGAACTCTCAGAAATTTCGGGTATTCTATTAAAGATTTGGGATCTGTGGTGCACTGATTGAGAGTTGGCGGAACTTTGGCGCTTGCTGCTATCATATGTACTGTTATCATAAAGTGTGGAATCATAATAAATGTCATCATTGAACTGTTACCATGAAAGTCTCTGTAAAGAGGTTAAACCATCTCTTTCAATCTCTTGCGTAATTTATATGTAAGTATCCTAGCTCTCATGAGGTCCAATAGGAGCATATAAAAAACCACTGCTACGTAGCTGAAGTTCATAAACCAATTATAGCGTATTACTGACCTCAATGCATTTTGCGGGGATTTATATGAAATTGCGTTCTATACTGGATACTAGCTTGCTGTAATCCGCGAGTATCTTGTTGCAACGAAAAAACCGTTGGTATTCACTGACATCCGTTATAACTGAAAGAAAATAGAGTTTTACAAAATTCGTAATTTTGGCCAAATCTGAAAATTTTTACAAGTTGGGACCGAAAATCTTCACATCCCCCCCGATTTTTTGAAGCCGATATGGCTGAAACAAGCTGGGGTCACCATCACCCTAGGGCACCCCTAAGCTATTTACAAACCGGGATTGGTAGTGCCAGCTTTACCCAGTCCGGAGCTATTAACACTTATGAGGGGAAAAAGTGATAATTTTGGGGTAAAATCCGAAATTCGCAGTTCTTGAGTTTAATGAACGTTAGTCATACTAGGGTGCAAGAAAGCCCTAAGCCTACGACTGATTAGGTGGAATACGAACTATACCCCCCAAACCGCCCTATGTAAACAAAAGACCCGGAAACACATATTTAATAGATAACTAAGTATAAGTTCACTTGTCGGCCATTTTGAACTTTTTGCTTGTTACGGACGTACGACGCAACCGGACTGAAACCCTACAGCGCATAAGCGGACATGGGGACGGTACCCTAGGAATTCCCCTATGTAAACAAATCGTACGTAAGAACCGAAATATCCGGAATTCGCATATACGTATACTTGGCGGCCATCTTGGCTGATATCTAATAAGTAAGTTGGTATTCGACACGTTGCGGTTTTACGGCATTGGTATGACGGAATATAAACAAAGTAGCCAATAGCATTATAACAAGTGGAAAACGTGGTGCAATAATGACGGTTATTTGGTTTGTGTAAACAAACTGTTTGCTCGGCTCAGTATAAAAGCGGCTTACACTATAAGCGCAGCGCAGAAGTTGCAAACCGTGAACGAGTTAATATTCGATTGTTTGGCATAGTTTGCCGGTATTATTGAGCGAGAGGCTGTGAATCGTTATTGAGCGTCGTTGCATTAACTTTGCCGGAGCGATTGAGCGCGATGCTCTGAATAGTCGCTGTTATAGAATTAGAGTTATTTGGCTAAGTTTGCCTGATTTGATTGAGCGAGAAGCTCTGAGTAGTCTCTGCAGTTCGGTTACATTATTGAGCACCGAGATTGCTGTTGCCAGTGAGCGAGAGGCTCTGGAACTTGCGTTATTTGATTGAGCAAGCGGCTCAGATTAGTTATAGTTATTTGGCAGAGTTTGCCTGATTGAGCGAGAAGCTCGGACTTATTGTTGTTGTTAGACTGTGGTTCATCAGTCTGTTAATAGCTGAGGGATAATTCAAGCTGTTTGATTGCGTTTGCGTATAAGCGGCAATCGGTATTACTGTAGAGTTTGATTGAGAAATAACTTAGTTAGTTATTGTTCCAAGCTTGTGGTTGCTTGTGTTAGAATTAGTTATAGTAGTAGTTATTTTGATTGTCGTAGTGCATGTTACCTGATGCCTATTGAGTTATTGTAATTAGCTATTAGAGTTACCTAATTTAAGTGTTTTACCATCGACACTATTGTTGTTAAAAAGAAGACGAACCACCAAACTAAAAACCTTTCGAATTGTGAGATCTGGGCGCTATCGTTTTCCCATGATAGGCAGCCTAATCAAAATTCAGAATCTTACAACTACATAGCAGGCGACTGCTTTAGAAAAGAACTTTAAATGCCATTCAGATTTCCATTTCAATAAAAAATTTATGAACTATTTGAAATTCGAAAGAATTATGTTTGAGGGGTTCTAAAAAAATTGACATGAGCAATTAACGAAAACGGTGTAAATATTTTTCCTGATTAAGCAGTAAGAAGAATCCCACGTGAAATGTGTTTATCTTCATTATAAATCTCTTGAATGGACAACTCAAATTCTTGCCTAAAATGGCGGAGGCACCATCAAGCTGAACAGCTTTTGATTAGGATTCAACTTAATGTGGATTCTGAGAAAAGTGCAGATTCGATCTTTTTCACCGTAAGTATTCTTTTCATCTTTCTAAAACTTTTAAAGAGTATCTAAAGATCTATCGATTTGCTGTCGATTGATATCAATATTAAGGGAAGATGAAATGAGAATTGTATTGAAAATACTCTTCTAAAACAGACAGTTCATCTCGCAGAGGGGCGATTTGAAGGCTCACTTTTGTTATATTCTTACTTATACCAAGTAGGTAAGTCAGAGATAAAACTGAAAAAAGAAACAATTTAGAGCGAGAATAGAAAAAAAATAATCAGGGCGCACTCAAAATATTTATCTAAAATATAGCAAAAACATCTGAGGTAATGTTATCTGAACGGTTTTCTGCATGCCAACACTACCGAAACCTTTTTATATGTTACTGAAAAGGTGACCTTGTTCTATTAGTGAATATATCGAGATGTTAAATTGGTATTCTTGTTTTACAGAGAGTTCTAATTTTAACTTTAATTCATGTTCTTCAGAAGAACTTTAAAAACAAGGATCTTAAAAGAATTATCTGCATATACTGTAACGAGACCAGATACCAAAACTTCACACGATTTCTTGTTTGTTTCATTTCGCAAGTGAAGTTTATTTTTGATCTTAATACCGCGGTTCTTTATCAACATTATTGACTTCACTTACCGTCGCCAAAACCCTTCAGATTGGAGGTTTTAAAATGTTTGGAAAGTTCAAAAAAATGCTTGGGCTTCAATAAGAGAAATCTAACAAAACACCACACTCATAATAGATATACCAATCGTCTGAAGACAGTGCAGTATGTCCTCGTAGTCCAGACCACTCGACATATCAACTGATGATGGCTGTTTAATCCTGGCCTCCAAATTTGTCAATTTGTACTTGCTCAAATTCTTCTCCAAATTAGCATCACTCCACTTCATGTTCACACAATTGAGCAACACAAAATAAAACACGAGAAAATTTGTCTCCGAGAACTTGCACTCCGCTAACGAGCTTTTCCACGCTCCAATGAAAAGAGTGTTGAATTTGGCCCCTATGGGACCACCTGTGACGTCAAACAGTATCTCGACTTCAGTCAACGCATTACTGATGTCCTCGTTTCTGCCATTTCTTGTGCTTTTGAACAAATGGAGAACTTTCAAACAGCTCTGAATTTTGGTGAGTAGATTTGCCGAAAGCGGTCGCTCAAATTTGTTTGCATGTGTGAACAGATAATGGTAAAACTCTCCCAACGCACGCTCTTTCCCGCAGTGAGAGGAACCATAAAATGTCACGGTCGTGTGTTTAAAACGACGCCTGATATTACCCAAAGCTTGCTCGCAAATTGCGTAAGGATGAGCGGGCGATTCGCATAGAAACTTGTCCTCAAATTTTGAAAAATTGGGCAGGGTTTGTGCACTAGTCTTCCCAGCAATTGAGATGTTACGGACTTCAGAAGTCGATGGGCCACTATTTGCTGGAATGGTTGGATGTGTTGATAGCAGGACATCATTTCCAATATTGGTGTAGTATACTCCTGCAACAATTCTTGCATTAATTTTAATGGAACCTGTTTACTTCTCTTCAAAAAAGTCAAACTCCATATGTGATAACACTCCAGAATAAGTGGTTGAAACACGGGAACCATCAGAAAAAGCAGATGAATTGGCGATCACGCGATAAGAAGCAGGATGCTATGATGTGATTTTTTATACTTATGAAAGATATATTACCGTTACATTGCAGTCATTTTCGCTCTATCGTATTAGCAAAAATAATTTAATCAAAATATAAAAATTTAGAAAACAAGAAGGCTGGCAGATTTGCGTTTGCCTATTTTCTTTCAACTCCTCGCATTCAAAACCATAGCTATATCAAGGTAAAGTATTTAATTATAGATAAACCCAATGAACTTGAAATAACATTTACTTGAGGTTCACAAAACAATAATCAAACAAAAGCGTTCAAAAATCCCGCTTTGATTCTTTTGTCTTATACGATGTATGTTCAAATTTATTAGCAAAAAATATTAAATCTGTAATCGTTTAAACAATTCATTTATTGTCAAATAATAATAATAATAACAAAAATAACCGACTAAATTCAAATCATCAATTAATTCAGAATACATACATCAACAAATATCTGTAGAAACAGGTGACGACTACATGCGTTAGCCAGGTACACTAAAAAGGGCCTAATCATCTTTTGTCCAAAACAACAAAACATAATCATAACCGACTAAACGTCAGAAGAATTGCTCTCAAACGACTAGTGGGAGCTCTAATCAATTGCAACCTGCTTCAGTCGGGGGGGGGGGGCTAAATGGGACTAAGCAGTTCAATAGTGGGCTTCAAATAACCACATTAGAGGTTAACATATACCACTATAAAGATTTAAAGTGAAAAATGGCATCAGTTTTGGCGCACTTTTCATTTTATTTTTAGTATTAAATTGCCACCAATTGAAATCAGCTGCTTGAAATTGTGATTAAGACAGAATTTTAGATCACACACAAAGAAGTCAAGGGCGTAGAAGTCACTCGAAAAGTCAAAACGGTCAAGCAAATTTTTTGCATTAAAAAGACACACACGTTTACAATAATTGCTTCTCTACGAGAGCAATGAAAACTGTTTTCAAAAATGAGCACAGTATTATACAACGAACGTTTGATAGATACATTTAATGATTAAAAAAGATTATAATTTTGGAGGAAAAAGTTCGGTTTGTTTTTTTCCGCAACTTAGAAAACATGTGTCAATTTGATCAGAATTCACAAGTCCTAAATTTTGAGCAGAATTCAGAAAAATAATAACAATAGATTTGACTTGCGTACAGC
This sequence comes from Convolutriloba macropyga, assembly GCF_964194025.1. NCBI lineage: Eukaryota > Metazoa > Xenacoelomorpha > Acoela > Convolutidae > Convolutriloba > Convolutriloba macropyga. Next base: position 61,294,315 of record NC_134469.1, read on the forward strand.
AAAAAAAATAATCAAGAACAAAAAAACTATCTGGTTTGTTGCTGATATGTTGACTAAAATTTTTGAAATGTCATTTTCATATTTTTCCAGATTCCTTTTTTGAACGGAAGATTCATTCTGCAACATATCAAAAACAAAAATTTTTGTAGGATTTGAATCTTCGTGTTGTATTTGGTGTACGCAAGTCAAGCCTTGATTATCTTTATGCACTTAAGATAAAAAATTACTAAGAAATCCCATAGTTCTAAATAATTTAGGCCTAAATCTCTCTTTCGATGTCATGTTGATTTACACTCTTTGCAAGTCTTTAAACCATCTGAAAAACTTTTGGTGTGTAATTTGTTTAATTTTTTTTGTTTAAATGTTAACTCAAAACCACACTAAGAAACAGGTATGTAGCCTGCCTTTAGAAATTCATTGTTCAAAAGGTCACCTTAGTTGCTGTCTCTTCAAGCAGTTTATTTTTTATATGAAAAATGAAGTAATTCTCCACCTTAAAGTTTTTTAAAAGATCTTGTAGGAAACAAAAAAACCAATTTAAATGAATTCTTGAACCCTAATTCAAACAAGTTCTTGCCGTTAATCTCAAAAACAGAATTTTTTGAATTTTTGACAAGTTTTCCCATAAAAGGCAAAAGCAGACAAAGATTTCAAATCTGTATCCTAACTTGTTGCAAAACGTTGAAAAATTAACGTACAGAAAAAAAACAGAAACTAAAATTCTTCAAAGGAAATAGTAAAAAATTACCCAAAAAGAAGCAACATAGCTAAGTTTTATCGGCGTGTTCATCTCTACAAGGTAAAATATGCAAAAAATTAGCCAAATTCGGACGAAAATTGAGGAAAAAAGAAAATTAACACAAAAAAAAATTTTGTTTAAAAAGGACTCAATGATTACAAAAAAAGTCTTACAGACAAAAACTGAGATCCAATCACAGTTTTTAGACAGATGTTATAAACTGGTTGAAAAACCCCAAATAATGGTGTAAACGGAAATAAGCATTGCTTCAAATTTCTAAATTTGACTACAAAAAAAATGCAATAAACCAAAAATTTTGCCTCCCAAATCAAATTACTATAGCTAAAGAGAAAAAAGAAATTTCAGAAAAACTTGGACAGAATAATCTCAAACTAAATGATCTGCGGGCAAAAGAGCAAAAGTGAACATTTTCGCCAATCCAAAAATGTTTTTTTACCATTTTTAGAATTTTATCATTGAAGCGTAGATACCACTAAAAAGTGGAGAACAACAAAAATCAAAGTCTCACTTAGGAACCAGTCAGAAATTTTGAACCACTAGTAAGATATAGAAGAGCTGAGAAAAGGTCTCACAGGAGTTTTCTGATGCTCCAGAGCACACTGCTTTGAATAAAACAGAACGAGACTGCTCACGCGTTGCACAGATTCTTCCAACATGTTAATTCGAAAATGTCAAAAAAGTCTCTTTGTTCTGCGGCTAAAAGTTCCTTTGATTATCAGTTTTTCGAAGGAAAAATTTTTGCGACCATGACTTTCTTCTTTTTTAAAATAAGAGCAACTAACCGTTAAACTAGTATGTTTTTTACCCGATGAAACTCTAATTACGTTGTAAAATATTTCTTAATTATAAACACATTTTCACACAAACCTGAAGTTCCAAAACATCTCCAGTTGAAAAATGTTAGATAAGAGATAAAGTGAAAACCAAACATACATGCGAATTTTGCTAATTTTTTTGGCAGAAAATGAATTCAAGTTATTCTTAATTCAAGTGACTTCTATTGTCAAAGTTTCTATTTTTGACACTTTGAGAAAACCAAACAACAAAATGTTTTTTTTCAATTTTCACGAAAACGAATTGCACTAAAAGTTTCAATTCTAAAATTATTCTTCTAATTATAAAACTGACGTTTTGGTATAATAATCAACTCAACCTGGTGAATGTTGGAGTGTTATAATTTCACGCCTCAACAAAATTTGCATTTATGGCAAAAAAGTATGCTTGAGTTTCAATCAAACATCATTTCAATCAACGGAGAGCCGCTGAAAAACTTCGTAAATAAATTGTTCTATTGTTGTTACAAATTTTCTATATGGTGTAGTTTCAAGAAAAATTATAATAAACCCCACAACTACCTGGAGGACATGGTTTTCGAAAGTTTTCAATATTGAAAAAAGTTTCTGCTCTAACAAAGAGATTTAGATATTTTTCATTTGAATTTCAAACACTAAAAAATGCTGAAGTTAAATCATTTGAGATCAAATGGTTTGCTAGTCATTATGAGACCAACTGGACGGAGCAAGCATGAAAGTGACTACAAGTGCCTTAGGCAAAGAATCGAGAAAGAAAAATATATTTTTTTGTTCTCCCTTCATGTGTTTATTCGTTTCATTTTATGTTTTTTAATTACCCTTCAATAATCAATTCGGCATTTTTATTGTCAAATTGATCCCTTTAATGAAAGGACACAGTATTACAATAGAAGATTATAGAATTTTAGAAAATTTCCGTATATGATTTACTCATTTGTTAATGAAAGTGAAAGTTTGTGGTCTCAAGGGTCCCTCACTTGTTGAAATCTGCGAAAAAAATTTAACCAATTGTCAAATGAACTATACAAATTGCGTTAGCGTGCGTGCCTGCATAAATTAACAAAAAATTAGATTTGTAAAAAAATCCTCTTCAAGAAGTTATAATAAAAGTTTAGATACTTCCTTCTTTGAATCAGATAGTATACAAAATAAGGGCCCTATTTTACATACAATTTATTTTGTTCAAGAAGCTGGAGAAAACAGCAAAAAGAATAACAAATTATTTTTATTTTAGTTTTGAATTTTCTTTGTTCTCTAGAAAAGTTGGCCCAATGATTTCGCGTAAATCAGATTTATCACAGTTGTTGAATTGGTTTGAGTTTGAAGGCAAATAAAACTTTTGGCATATGTAAAAGAGTTCAGGAAAAAAATAAACAAAAAAATTTTTACTATTTTTTCCTTCTACTCATTTATAGTATCTACTAATTAAATTCCCTTCGATTTCCTTATTATACAACATTTTTTATTGTTTTTTGGTAATATCGGATTACCAAAAACATTACCATTGAACTACAAAAATTAGTGGTAACTTAGAATGGTAACTAAGAAGGACAGAAAGAACTCTTTAGTTTTTAAGCAATTTTGTAACAACTTTTGATATAGTGTTTTAACATTTTTATCACAACTCAATTTGTAAAATAATCTTATTCCTCTCCTCCCCTAACCCCCCCCCCCCCGCCCCCTACTTTTTCCTTTTCTCGTTTTCCTTCCAACTTCTTTAAATATCTCGCCTTTTTCAGCCTGCCATATAATTTGTTAATTATTTTATTTAAAAAATGCTGAATAAAAACTGACATTCTTCTTATATCGCTATGGTGCATAAACAAAAATAAAAATTTTGACTGAAGAAAAAAAGCCGACCTCGCATTTGTATCCTTCCATTTTGAAAAATAATGTCGGAACAGTTAAGCAACTAACAGAACGTAAATAGTAGTTGAAAGCCCAGAAAGTCAATAGAACAAAAATCGGAGATGTAAATTTAGTTCTTTAAAAATTATAATTGATCAAAAATGCGAGTTATAAATGTTACCTGAGTTGTGCCTGGTAACTATAAGTTGTGCGATTGTATATACAGAGCACTCTGATAACTGTGTAGTGTTGTGACACGTCTGTGGGGTGAGAGGCCCCCCATCCCCATCCTCCCCTGCCCCATCTGCCTCGCTGTCATTACCATCTCCATTCAAGTAACTATCGTCTGAAAGAAGACTTTTGCTTTGTCGCGTCAACACCATCCTACGTTTGTCCCCCTCCGCTTTCGAACTAGTGTCGTCTTTAACGCCTGTTTTAGACACAACTACAGAGTCACTACAAGTAGTTTTAGCTGCAGACCTGTCTCGCATAATTTTGTCCGATTTAGACGCGTTGTGGTCAACAGCGTCTTCTGTTACTATTGCAATATGGCCATTAGCAGCTATCGTTTCAGATTTCGATGACGAATCGCTGTTGGTGTTGGAGTTACTGCTGCTGCTGTTTAACTTGTTCACAGATTTGTCAATTATTTCAGTAACCACTTCGACCGTCATTTTGTTTGGCTGTAACAAAGCAGAAAGATAGAGTTTTAAAATTCGGTTTTATATCTGATTACAATGAATGTTATATGTCCATTTCCTGTCGTTTTCTAGTGGCAACAACACTCTTAACATAAATTATAAATGGATGCCAATATGCTTCGACTTCGAATCTAGGGAAATATTTAGAGATGTTGCTAGCTACACAAGCATAAGAAGCAAGGATGTTATAGGAAGAATAACCGCGTAAATAGGGAACAACAAAAACCAATTAACCGGAGAAAAGTGATCAATTCAAGAATCGGATTTAAAAGACAGAATTTACCAGAATTGATTTCTAATAATCCTTCGATGTTTTGAGAAAGAAGCATTTAACATTTTTGTTTCCATTCAATAATTTTGGGAAGTTTAAAGATCACAGAACAAATACACTCTTTTGGTACAACTGAAGGGTTACGTAAGAACAAAAACCCTATAAAAGTGGCCAAGAAATATAATAGTAGCAATACTAAGACGATAAATCTACAATATGTATAAGAACTGAGAGAGTAAATAATTTCAAAAGCGGAAATAAATAGCTGCGAAAAAAAGCGAGCGGTAATGACCAGTAAAAAGGCGGTATTAAATTGCTTCCCAAAACCTCAGGCAAAAATGGAAGCTCAAATAGTAAATTAGAATCAAATTCTGTGCAAATTATGCGCATTTGAAAGAAGGCATTATTTACGTGTACATATTCAGCTTCTATTTGTTTCAGAGGTAGTAGTAAAATAAAACGTGCTTCCGCGTTACGTAGCAAAATAAAACCAACACATCCCAAACGGTTTGTATGGAAAGCGCCATTAGCACTGCTATGAGTTCAATATTGTTAGGAAAGAAAGCACCTAGGCAACCACAGCGCTATTTTTGTTTTTTCTTAGCTTTAGTCTAAGATAAGCGCACAAGCAAAGAGAGTTGAAATTCTCGTTTCAAATTTACCATTTCAACCCGGCGGTCATCCATTAAATATTTTGCTTAAAACGAAGATCGTAGTTATTTTGATAAACAATAAGAGAAATTTAACGCAGACATTAAAGAAATCCAAGTACACTAAGTTCAATTCTTCTTGTCTATCATAACGTTTTCTTGAAGCGCGTTACGCTAAATAATCACTACCGAAACAGAATTGATGATAAATGTGTTCACCATTTTCATATTTTGCGTAAACAAATTTGCTTCAACTGTAATTGTTTGTTTTTTTGTCAACAATAATGTTCCTTTGAGTCTATTCCTTCTGAAATAGTTGATTGAACACCAATTAATTAGCTTAAACAAATTGTAAAATTGTTAGCAGTAATCAAGCCTCAGTCGCCTGCAGAGAGCTTGCCTTTTTAGCAACCCCAACCTGGGTTGACCACCATATACATTTCCTGACAACCATATCCAAGCCATATATAGAGTTTTATGGTAACTTGACAACCAAATAGTTGACCATGGAAAAATCAACATTGCTCGAAAAGCTCTTAAAACAACCATGCATTGTACTCTGTCGGGCGAGAAGTTATACGTGTGTATTCGCGATGCAAAATAACTTCCGGATTACTGTAAGTGGATTTTGCCCCAACTGGAGTTTGATCCATTTGAGAATTAAATAATATGAGACTAGTGTTTTCTTACTCGAAAACGGGGAGCCGGTACAAGGCTTGATTAAAACAACTTTTTTTTCGATTAGCAGAAATGAGATTATGATTGTTAGTCAGTTTTGTGAAGTCAGTACAATATTTGAACGCACAGCTGTTCAGCAATAAGTTG